>NC_080162.1:102482835-102790891 GCF_950295315.1 Erinaceus europaeus | reverse complement strand
AGACCAGGAAAGCTTCAGGGAATCTAATGGAAAGTTTATGAATGATTATGATTCAGGGTAATGATTGTGATCTCAAAACTTTCACAGTACTAGAAAAACTATCTCCTTTCTCACCACTCTTAAACTACTGTTTATTTGTAGTAGTGTAAATTATTTAAATAAAGTATTTATACAGAACATCCTTAAGATAAAAATAACAATTTTTAGATAAATGAAAGGTAATCTAAATGCATTATCTAGGGCTGAAGAATCAAGCTCAGTTGTAAAGTACATGCTTTACATGGTTTGATCTGACACCATCAAGAACAAACCAAACCTATTTCCCTCTCTTTTTTTGCCTCCAGGGTTATTGCTGGGGCTCTCTACGAATCCACTGCTCCTGGAGGCTATTCCCATTTTGTTGCCCTTGCTGTGGTTGTTATTGTTAGTATGTTATATCTGTTGTTGTTGAACAGAGAGAAATCAAGAGAGGAGGGGAAGACAGAGAATGGGAAAGAAAGATAAGACACCTGCAGACCTGCTTCATCTCTTGGGAAGCAACCCCCCTGCAGGTGGGGGGCGTGGGGTCTCAAACCGGAATCTTTACACTGGTCCTTGCACTTTGCACCATGTGCGTTTAACCCACTGTGTTACAGCCCAGCCTCCTATCTTTTTTCTCTCTTTACATATACTTCACCTACAAGTACTATAATTATAAAATTTATCACAATTAACAAATAACTGCTACTTGAAATTCAGGTATTCACGAAGAACAGAGCAATTCAACTTTAGTTATTAAACTCTGAAAGACTAAGAGTATAACCAATCGTATCATTCATTTAAAATTGTTTAATTATCTATTTATTGGATAGAGACAGTCAGAAATAGAGAGGGAAGGAGATGACAGACAGGGAGAGAGACAGATACCTGCAATACTGCTTCAAAACTCGCAAAGCTTTACCCCTGCAGGTGGACATTGGGGTCTTGAACCCAGGTCTCTGTCTTTGTGCATTGTAACATGTGCACCCAACCAGGTGTGTCACCACCTGGCTCCCTATATCATTGTTTCAAGGGTTATTGCTGGGGCTCGGTTTGGTGCCTGCAATACAAATTCACTGCTCCTGTCAGCCATTTTCCCATTTAAAAATTATTTATTCCCTTTTGTTGTCCTTGCTTTTTATTGCTGTAGTTATTGTTGCTATTGATGTTCTTGTTGGATAGGACTGAGAGAAATGGAGAGAGGAGGGGAAGACAGAGAGAGAGTGTGAGAAAGACAGACATCTGCAGCCCTGCTTCACTGCTCATGAAGTGACTCCCCTGCAGGTGGGGAGCCGGAGGCTCAAACCAGGATCCTTATGTGGGTCCTTGGACTTTGTACTGTGTCCTTAAACCAGTGAGCCATGGGCCCCATTTCACTCAATTTTTACAATTAAGTAGAGTCATCTTTTAAAAGCTCTCAAAGTGATTTTAAAGTGGAGGCAGTTTAAAAACTACTTATCTAACAAAGGTCTCTGAATGTCAGCTCAAGAATCTACCTTAAGGGATTTCCAAAGGCTACATGGTGCAGAATGAGAGCAGAAGCCAGCAGTAAGGTCAGCTGCTTCTGTAAACGGTTAAAATTCTCAAAGTTCTGCTAACTAGTTTTAAATACCTCACTAGCACTCCTTGGCTTTTTAAATCTTCAGCATGGATGAAAGCCTGGTCTGCTTTTGGACGTGAGAATGCCTCTAAAAGTCATCAACATATAAGTGAAAGTTGCAATCTCTCAGGAAAACAAATTACTTTTGTTTACAAGATACTCTGCACCAGAAAAGGATCTTGATGGGAACTGGCAGTGTGAGAAGCATCTCCTCTGGGAAGGCTTTAGTGGTGTTATGCAATTTGCCAGTATGCTAAAGTATAGTGAAAGAAAACATGCTAAGTTATGAGCGCTCTAGACAACTGGGGGAAATTAAAAGACCGTGCATTTGTTCACTAAATAAATATTAAATATACCTGATGCGGGGCTGTTTCAGTATCAAGATGAAGAATAATAAATACCTGCCTTCCAGGAGCCTGTAAATGCTAACACAAAAATGGGGCCATCATACAGCCTGACCTGAATGCCGACATTACACAAGGTTTGGAGTAATCACAGGACTAAACACTAACACTGGAAAGTAACGTGATTTCTATCAGTTTAGATGTCACAAAAGTCTAAGCACCAGTAAACAAACAAACAAACCTGTCAAGCTGGGAGGACTTTTGGGTGGCTTGCATTTTGGGTGTGGTGTACCCAAACAACGTCTAATTGGGTACACCCTCCTTTAACCACTTACAGTTGGGCTGCAACTCAAAAACTATGAAAAGCTGTAAAATCTTCTGAGCACAGGGGCTAGTGGAGTATTGAGAACAGTCAGCAACTACAAGTAGTAGTGTAGGGACTGGCCTGGTGCTGATTAGGCCAGCAAGCTAAGACCTGGTTGTGGGGAATAAGGATAGATTCCCCCCACTCCACCCCAACCCCCAAATCAGGATAGAACCCATGGACTAGGATTTGAACAGCAGAGGGCGGTGGAACTGATTTCATCAAGGTTTATAGAACCAACTCACCCCAACAGGAAATGGCAACTCCAGTATTATTTTGATTTTTTAATATTTACTATTTCCTTTTGTTGCCCTTGTTTTACTGTTGTAGTTATTGTTGTTATTGCTACTGATATCGTCATTGTTGGATAGGACAGAGAAATGGAGAGAGGAGAGGAAGACAGCGGGGAGAAAGATAGACACCTGCAGACCTGCTTCACCACTCCTGAAGCAAGCTGTGGGTCCTTGCGCTTTGTGCCACGTGTGCTTAACCCGCTGCTCTACCGCCTGACTCCCTCGATTTTTTTTTTTTTTTGCCTCCAGGGTTATCGCTGGGGTTCGGTGCCTGGAATCCATTGCTACTTTTTCCCTTTTGTTGCCCTTGCTTTATCGTTGTTGTGATTATCATTGTTGTTATTGATGTCATTCTTGTTGGATTGGACAGAGAAAAATGGAGAGGAGTGGAGACAGTGTGGGGGATAGAAAGATAGACACCTGCTTCACCGCTTGTGAAGCGACTCCCCTGCAGCTGGGGAGCCGCTCAAACGCTGATCCTTACATCTTTGCGCTTAGCGCCAAGTGCGCTTAACCCACCGCCCGACCCCCCAAAACCTTAATGATTTTATTTGATAGGCTACTTAGAGGGAAGGGAGAGATAGAGAGGGAGAGAAAGAGCGACACCTGCTGCCCTGCTCCACCAGGCCTGAAGCTACCCCTCTGCAGGTGGGGGGTGGGGGTGGGCTTCAACCCGGGTCCTATCTCCTAGAGTGCTGCCGCCTGGCCACCCTAACTCCAGCATTAGATGAAACTTTTTTTTTAAATATTTATTTCCTTTTGTTGCCCTTGCTGTTTTATTGCTGTAGTTATTATTGTTACTGATGTCATCGTTGTTGGATAGGACAGAGAGAAATGGAGAGAAGAGGGGAAGACAGAGAGGGGGAGAGAAAGACAGACACCTGCAGACCTGCTTCACCACCTGTGATCCTTACACCGGTCCTTGTGCTTTGCGCCACATGTGCTTAACCCGCTGTGCTACCGCCCGACTTCCACCTTTTTTTAAAATAGAAAATTGATGTAGAATCGCCCAATATGCAAAATATTCAGGAGAGGAGGAGGGGGCGGGGCTGTTTTCCAAATCCTCTCCTCTACCCCAGACCACTAATGCTCCCTTGAGGATACTCTTGACTTTACAATTTTGGGGGGTTCAGAGGTGAAGGCAGGAGAGGGGTGAAAGAGGAATGAAACCACAGCCTATCAAGTGCTCAGCCTTGCCTTTGTTTGTTTTGCTTTTTAACAAGTCTTCAAAGTGTAGAGCCAGGTTGGCTCTTCCATCAGTGACACCCAGCCCCGCAAACATTTTACAAACCGGGTGCTGAGGGTGTGTGGGAGGGGTAGAGGTTGGTAAGTAAACTAGTCGGGCGGTAGAGCAACGGGTTAAGTGCACACAGCGCGAAAAAGAAACTAGCGGGCTGACTGGTGGCGCACGTTAGAAGGACCCGGGTTCGAGCCCCCGGTCCCCACCTGCAGAGGGAAAAGTTTGCGAGTAGTGAAGCAGGGCTGCAGGTGTCTCTCTGCTTCTCTCCCTCTTTCTCCCCCTTCTCTATTTCTGGCTGTCTCTAGCCAATAAATAAAAATAATAAACAAGTTAAAAAAAAAAACTAATTGGGTTGGGGGGGAGATAGCAATAATGGTGATGCAAAGAGATTCTCATGCCGGAGGCACCAAAGTCCCAGGTTCAATTCCTTGCACTACCATAAACCAGAGATGAACAGTGCTCTGGTTAAAAAAAAAAATAATAATAAAATAAAAGTGGTCGGGAGGTGGCACAGTGGCTAAGTGTTGAACTCTCAAGCTATGAGGTCTCGAGTTCGATCCCTGGCAGCACATGTACCATGTGATGTCAGGTTCTTTCTCTCCTCCTATCCCTCTCATTAATAAATAAAATATTATTAAAAAAATGACCCCACCTGCAGGGGAGTCGCTTCACAGGCGGTGAAGCAGGTCTGCAGGTGTCTGTCTTTCTCTCCCCGTCTTCCCCTCCTCTCTCCATTTCTCTCTGTCCTATCCAACGACCACGACATCAGTAACAACAATAATAACTACAACAACAATAAAAGCAAGGCCAACAAAAGGGGAAAGAAAAAACTTTTAAAAAAAGAAAAGAAACTAATTGTGCGGAGGATCTTCTCACTCCAGACTGGCGTGGTTGCAACCCGAGAAGCCCCACCGCAAGGTACGCTTATTATTATTATATCACTATTAGTAATAGTATGTCTGCGAGCCTGAGCCGCCCGCTCTGTGGTCCTCCTCCTCCGGGGGTCCTGCCCCCCCAAACTTCCCGCCCCACCCCCCCACGGCGTGGAACTCCTCCCCGGAGCCGGGCACCGCTGCCCCCCGCCCCCCGAGCCTCGAGGCCCAGCGCGGGCAGGGCCCGTCAGGCTTCGCGGCTCGCGGTGCCCCCGCGGAGGCCCGTACCTGTCCAGCATCTGCTGTAGCGCTTGGTCCGGCATCTTCCACGGAGCAGGCGCACTCGGCTTCCCGAGCGGCCCGGGGCAGCGCCGGGCCCAGGGACAATAGCACTGAGAGGCGGCGGAGTCTAGGCCTCAGTCCGGCGGTCACCGCGAACCCGCCACCCAGACTCCCGGGGACAGCGCCACAAGTCCGGCAACGGCGGTGCGCGACCTGCGGGCGTCCGGAGGAAGCCGTGAGGAGCGAGGAGGAGGAGGAGGAGCCTGCGGCGGGGAGGTGGCAGTCGCGACCCAGGTTCCTGCCCGTCGGCCCCGGGTTCCGGTCCATGGACCGCGGGCGGCCAGTCGCAGCCGGCGGAGGAGCTACCTCTGTGAGGTAAGAGTCACCGCCTCCGTGCGCGCCGGGGTCACGACGCACGGCGGCCCAGAGCAGCCTGGGAGATGTAGTCCTCGGACCGTCGCCGCTCGAGGCTGCACAGCCCGCCCTGACCACCGCCACCGCCACCGCCTCCGCGCCCCGCAGCCGCCCAGTTTCCTTCCTCCGGGGGGGGGAAAAAAAAAATGCCCTTCGGGCCGCTTTCCTGGAAGCAGCAGGATGTGCCGCTCCACTGTCAGTAGCAACAAGGTCAGCCCTCTCTGCCGTTTCTTCCCTCCTCCGCTCTTGCCCGCAGGTGGGACCGATCCAGGTGTGGGGAGGGAGGGGGCTGAAAGACCACTTCTCATCGGGGTCCCCAGTTCCCCGCCTCGGCGTCGGGGGCCCGGTCCTGGGGGTGGCGGGGGTATCGGGGAGCAGAAGCTCCCGCCTTGGGCATCTGGGTCAGTCTCTGCCGTGTCCCAGCCCATTTGGGGGAGTTACACCTTCAAGGGGTCTGATGCTCAAGTGTGAGAGATTATTTCTGAGGATTTTATTTTATCTTATTGGGGGGGGGGGGAGGGTGTGTCTTGAGACGGTTTTTCCACCCCAGTGTTTCACGAGTATTTGTGCGGGGAGGCAGGAAGGGATGATTTCATTTATTTATTTATTTTTCCTCGTCTGGGAAGCTTCTGAAATGAGGGTAAACAGCTCCTGCTTACTCAGCTGCGGGTTGTCAGGGCTGTTGTTGCTGTTCCTGCTGCAGCGGAGTCACGGGTGACCGCGGGTGACCGCGTCTAGGAGCCTTGACACCTCCGAGCAGGTGGATGTTTCCAGGGCTGTCACATGGGGTAATTAGCATGAATCACTAGTTGGGTTATTTAATTAATTAATTAATTTATTTATTGCAGGGCTTTAAAAAGAAACACTTTGGAGGGAGGGCAGAGCTGTTGGTTAACAAGCGAATGTGTGTGGGTGGCTCTGATGGGTAGGACATTTATTTGATGGCTTCCCCTCGATTCTGCTCGATTTCCGCTGCAAGGTGTTTTTGACTTTTCCTTACATCAAAAAAATGTGTTTGTAAACACCCTGGACCCTTAATTTTTTTCTTTATTGGATTTTTTTTTCATCCAGCTCTTATTTTTCTGTTGAATTAGAATGTACATTGCCTTGGTGGGGGGGGATGAGAAAATTATAGAAATAAAAGGTGACTAGAAGTTTAATTCGGTCTCCAATATCTGAAAGCTACTTTTATGAAAGACTTTGGGACTTTACAGGACTCATTATAATTAATGCTAAACTTTTTTTTTTCTCTGTGAAATGAAAAACAGGGCCAGGATAGGGGAGGAAAATACATATTTCTGTAAAGAGGATATCTGGTATTTTAAATTCCTATTTATTCCTCCTGCTTACATGCATTCTTAACTGTCTTAAGCAAATTGTCAGTTACAAAGGCATGCTGCAAAAAATAAAATTTTATTTTATTATTTTGATTAAATAGGCTAGTGTAGATTTCATTTAGTATGGTGATTTACACTTAAAAGAATTCTTTTTTTTAATTAAAGAAATTTTTTTATTGTAAATGCTCTTAACAGCTAGCACTGTGAAGACCCAATTTAAAATGCTTTAAGTATATACTTGCAAATAAAACACCACTATTACTAAATTCAGTTTTCATATGAAAAGCAGATTTTAAGATCCCTACTTCCTCTATCCAGAAACCTGTGTACCTGTAGTGCATGGGTTTGGAGGTTCAATCTCGTTCCGCATAACTCCCATAACCCGATCTCCATATCCCATCCCCTCCCCTGATAGCCTTCCTATTCTCTATCTCTCTGGGAGTATGGATCCGGGGTCGTTGTGGGTAGAGGTTCAATCTCTATCTGTCCTGAGAATAAGTTTTATGGGAAAAGTAGGCTAATAGCTCAACTAGTACATTAGATTTGAGATGTTGGGATTGCCAATTTTATTAAAGGAAAAAATAAGTATCTGGCACATATAATGCTGGGGCCTGAACTGAACCCAACCCAAGGCCCGATATCCTAAATTCTATCTTTCTTTAAGTGACAGGTATGTAATACATATTACTGGTAAGTGCCAGAAACCATCCAATATAGCTCACTTATCAAATTAGACAACCCAGCTTTCTCAAAGCCAATTGTGACCCACCTGGCCTCACAGCAACCAAACTGTACAGAGGACATTTATCATTATACTCCTGCCAAAAAGCAAGCTTCCATACTTTTCAGTCACTACACTTTACAGGGTATTTATAAGACCAAGAAAGAGCACATTAACTTATGTGCCCTAGGCATGAAACAGCTCTGGCCACTGATCCAGGCATCAAGCTAGGATGAACAAAGGACTATCTGCTCTGCCCCTGACTGATATAAAACACCACCAGTGAGGTGTCTCTTTGCCCAATGCCAGGGGGTTCTTAAAAGAATTCTTAAATCATCTTAGAATTTTTATCTGATAAGGATCCCGGTTGGACCCCCTCACACCCCCCACATGTAGGGGAGTTGCTAAGTAGTCGGTGAAGCAGGTCTGCAGGTGTCTATCTTTCTCTCTCCCTCTCTGTCTTCCCCTCCTCTCTCCATTTCTCTCTGTCCTGTCCAACAATGATGATATTAATAACAACAACAATAATAACTACAACAATAAAACAACAAGAGCAACAAAAGGGAATACATATATATGTATATATATAAAAGAATTTTTATCTGAGTCTCAATTTGAGCAGTAGTATGATACAGTGTTGTTTATAACAAAGATATTAGGAGATCTTTTTTAAAGGGATTTCTTATTAGCACTTATAGAAATCAGGTTTTTTTTGCTTGTGTTCAAAAGCCCTTTGAAATAAGAAAAGTTACTTATCTTAAGAATACTTAGCATTTGACCCAGTAATTCCACGTCTTAGTATGTATCACAGAGAAATAAAAACATATCCACACAAAGACTTGTATACAAATGTTCATATAAGCATTATTGCTAAGAAGGAAACAATACAAATATCCATCTACTGATGGTATGTACTAAACCAATTATGGTATATATATGCAATAGAATATTATTAGGTGCTAATAAATGAAATATTGGGGTTGGGGAGTTAGCATAATGGTTATGCAAAAGACTTTAATGCCTGAGGATCTGAGTTCCCAGGTTCAATCCCCAGCACCACCATAAGCCAGATCTGAGCAGTGCTCTGGTCTCTCAGTCTCTCTCTCCTAGTCAAGATCTCAAGATGCCTGCCTCCATGGGTGGCCAACACTATCGTTTCTTCTCCAAAACAGAAGATTCCGGGTGCATCTGGGTGACAAGTCTAGCATATGGAGACTTGTCTCAAGTGGCCTCCCCTAGGGCTCTGTTCTGGCTCCTACGCTATTTAATATTTACATCAATGACCTCCCAGAAACTTCTTCAAGGAAGTTCATCTACGCCGATGACATCTGCTGTGCAACTCAGGCATCCAAGTTCGACATCCTCGAGAAAACACTCATGAAAGACATGTCTCTGATACCTGATTACTGTAAAAAATGGCGACTAATCCCTAGCACTGCAAAAACGGTATCATCTGTTTTCCATCTACACCATGCCTCGGCCTCACGTGAGCTTAATGTGCAGCTTGACGATACGAGAATCCGGCATGAAGCCCAGCCAGTCTATCTTGGCGTTACTCTCGATCGCACCCTGTCATTTCACGAACATCTCATAAAAACTGCAGCAAAGGTGGGCGTGAGGAATAATATCATTGCAAGACTGGCCAGCTCCTCATGGGGCGCGAGCGCTTCCACACTACGATCATCATCTCTGGCATTATGCTATTCCACTGCAGAATACTGTGCCCCAGTATGGTTCCGTAGCCCCCATGTCCACTTGGTCGATTCCAAATTATATTCCTCCATGAGGATAATTTCTGGAACCATCCGTTCCACCCCAGTTCCATGGCTGCTAGTTCTTAGCAACATCGCCTCGCCAGATATTCGTCGGGATGCGGCATCATCTAAGTTCATTTCCCACGTCTACGCTCGACCGGACCTGCCAATATACGCAGATATCTTCGCCCACCCTGTCCAATGCTTGACGTCTCGTCACCCAATCTAGTCCCCTACGCCTACACTGAACTTCTCTGTTCCAGATTCTTGGAAACAGAGTTGGAAGTCAGCTGAGGTAAAGAACAAACACCTCATCACAGACCCCTGCAAGCATCAACCCGGCTTTGACCTAGCACGTTATGATTGGGCCCTCCTCAATCGCTATCGAACAGGCCATGGCCAGTGCGCCGCTATGTTCCATCGCTGGGGAGCCAGAGACGACCCGAACTGCCCCTGCGGCTACAGACAGACTATGACCCACATAGTCAACGACTGCCACCTCTCCAGATTCAAAGGAGGTCTCGAAACTTTACATCAGGCTCAACCTGACGCTGTTGACTGGCTACGGAAGAAGGGCAAACGCTAGAAGAAGAAGAAGAAGTCTCTCTCTCTCTCATTAAAATAAAATATATGTATATTTTAAATGAAGCTCTGATATATGCTGCATGGTAATGGGCTTGAGGTTTTATGGTAAGAGGTAATGAAAATGTTGCAGAATTAGAGAAGTGTTGATTACAGCTGTGTAAATTGCAATCCTAATTTAAGACACAAAATAAAGGGCTTGGAGATGATTCACCCAGTAGAGCACACCCTTCCCCATGCTCTGGTTATAAAAAAAAAATTATATAAAAAATGTTTCTAGGAGCACAGTTTCATGGTCTTCATCAGGAAGTTTATATAGATCTGTCGAATTTGGGATTTTCTTAAAGCTTCTGTCCTGGTTCAGCATTGTAGGTGAATTACTTTTTCTTAGTTAGTCATTGTTTGATTGGACTTATTTCTGGGTAGAAGGTGAGAGAGACACCACAGTGTCGTTGTACCACTTGCATGGTGCTCCCAAACCCCAGTGGATGGGGGCTTGAGGCTGGGTTCTTGCGCACTCTAATGGGTGAATCATTCCCCAACCCATTTTTCTCCTCTTGTTTTTTTAGAGGGGAGGTAGAGGTAGAGGTAGAAGGAGAGAGAGAGAGAGAGAGAGATGGAGAGAGTAAACATCATAACATCACTCTTACTATTCCCATGTGGTTCTCTCTGCTGGTGTTCCTTGTGCCTGAACTCAGGACCTCTCATGCAGTAAGTCATAATCAGGTGAACTCTGTCTTGTTCCTCTCCAATATATTTATTTATTTATTTATTTATTTATTTATTTATTACCAGAGCAGTGCTCAGCTCTGGCTTATGACAGTGTGGGGGATTGAACCTGGGACTTGAGAGCCTCAGGCATGAAAGTCTCTTTGTGTAACCTTTATGCTATACCTCCACCCTCTTTTTTTTCTTTATTGGATAGGACAGAAATAAATTGAGGGTTGGGGAGATAGGGAAGGAGAGAGAAAGACACTTGCACACCTACTTAGCTGGTGGGAAGCCTGCAGGTGGGAAGCCCGGGGCTTGAATCCGGATCCTTGTTTTTTGTACTATGTACTATGTGCGTTTAACTGCATGTGCCACCGCCAGCCCCCAGCTATTATTGTTTAAACCTCAGCTGCATATGTACACACGCACATGCACGCACACATACATACACACATATAAATACTACACAGTCACAAGGAAGAATGAAATTTTGCATTGAGAGCATTGTGCTAAGTGAAATAAGTCAGGAAGTTAGACACAAAGACAAATACCATGTAATTTTAATCTATATGTAGCATCCAAAAAGATAAAATTCATAGATCAGGAGAACAGATAAGTGGGCACTGGAGGTGAGAGGAGGTTGGGGAACAAGTGAAATGGGTGAAGGGAATCGAGAGGATCAGTTTTTCAGTTAAAGATTTAGGACTGTGGTCCAGGAGGTGGCGCAGTGGATAAAGCATCAGACTCTGAAGCATGAGGTCCTGAGTTCAATCCCTGGCAGCACATGTACCAGAGTAATATCTGGTTATTTCTCTCTCTCTCCTTCTCTCTTCATGAATAAATAAATAAAATCTTTAAAAAAAAAAACAAAAAAAAACTGAGGACTGATGTGGGTGTACAACAGGTGCTTAACGGCAATCATTGCATTGTAAACTTGAAAAATTATCAAAATAGAAAATATACTTATTGTGGTCCTTTGCTATTGGATACAAATGTGAAATTATGTTGCTCACCTAAATTGACTACAATGTTGTGTGTCAGTTATATTAACAAAAAGTAATTGGCTCCGTATAAAATGTTCATAAGAAGGGGATTCAGTGATGGCACTCAGGGTTAAACACACATGGCATAAAGTGGGAGGATCCTGTTGGAGCCTCCTGCTCCCCACCTGCAGGGGGGTCGCTTCACAGGCAGTAAAGCAGGTCTGCAGGTGTCTTTCTGTCCCCCTCTCTGTCTTCCTCTCCTCTCTTGATTTTTCTCTGTCCTATCCAACGACAGCAATGACAACAATAACAACAGCAATAATAAACAACAGGGGCAACTAAAGGGAAAAAGTAGCCTCCAGGAGCAGTGGATTTGTAGTGTAGGCACTGAGCCCAGCAATAACCCTGTAAGAAAGACCCCCCCCCCACACACACACACACGTAGTACTGAGTGCAAGCACCCGTGCAAAGAACCAGGTTTGGGTCCCCTGCTCCCTACTTGCAGGGAGGATACCTCACAAGCTGTGAAGCAGATCTGCAGTTTCCTCTCTCCCTCTCTCTCTCTCTCTCTCTCTCTGTGTCTCTCTCCTCCCCTCCCTCCTTCCTTCCCTCTCTATATTCCCCTCTCTCAATTTCTCTGTCCTATCCAAAAAAAAAAAGGCTACCAGGAGCAGTGGGTTCATAGTGTCTGGCACCAAGCCCCAGTGATAAGCCTGGCAGCAAATAAAATGTTCATAAGGACACTTGAAGAGAAAATTTGTTATTAGCTAAACAGATAACTAATTGTTATTTATTATAAAACTGAAATTATTGAAACATTTTAACTTAATTAGGATAAGCAAAATCATGATGAAACTCATGCAGTAAATTAACCCTTGCATTTGAAATGGGTGACACAGTCTAAATTTCAGTGTTGTGTCACCTTTGTATTCCTTGGCTCTTGTGTTTTCAAATCAGATTCAGATTAGCTGGAATTAGAATTTACTTTCTGGGGAGTCGGGCTGTAGCGCAGCGGGTTAAGCGCAGGTGGTGCAAAGCACAAGGACCGGCATAAGGATCCCGGTTCGAACCCCGGCTCCCCACCTGCAGGCGAGTCGCTTCACAGGTGGTGAAGCAGGTCTGCAGGTGTCTATCTTTCTCTCCTTCTCTCTGTCTTCCCCTCCTCTCTCCATTTCTCTCTGTCCTATCCAACAACAACAACAACAATAATAACTACAACAATAAAACAACAAGGGCAACAAAAGGGAATAAATAAATAAAATAAAATATTAAAAAAAAGAATTTACTTTCTGATTTTGAAGCAAAATGTCTTAATCACTAAGATCTTAGTCTGTTTTCAAAAGAAAAGTTTATGGCAGGGGATAAGGGGATATACTTCAGCATTAGGGCATGTGCTTTGCATATATGAACTCTGGCTTCCATCGCTGGCACCAAAAACAAAAATATAAACACTCTTCTCCAATTTAGGTAGTGTTGAATTTATGCTAAATGACATTCTGCATAGAGACTTAGGAACTGTCTATTGTGTTGAATCTTAAAGAAGATAATGGGTTAACTAGACAGAGGAAGAAAGCACATGCCAGGTCAAAGAATAGCTTGTGTAAGTACCCTGTGCAGGAGAGCTTGTGATGACCAGGAGAAACCAAAACAAAATAGAAACTTGGGGCAAGATGAGACCAAAAAGGCCAGTCAAGTGACAGACTAGAAACAAAATTTTAGAACAATTTAACTAACTTTCCTCTTAGAAGAGAAGACTGCTGGGGACACGGGGGAAGTTTAGACACAAGGAATTTATAATAGTTGTGAGATGGCAACTTGCAAGCATGACGACTTATGTTCGGTCTTAGGCACCACCTTTGCCAGACTGCTGCTTTGTTATCTTCTTCTGTCTCTTGTGAATAAAATAAATATTACAAAAAAAAAAAAAATGGTGGCGGGCCAGGCAGTGGTGCAACTGGTAAAGAGCACAAAGACCTATGCAGAAGGACCCAGATTCAAACCCCTGGTCCCTACCTACAGGGAGGAAGGCTCATGAGCGGTGAAGCAGTTTTCTAAATGTCTCTCTTCTTCTCTCCCTCCCACTTCTTATTTCTGTCTGTCTCTCTTCCTCTATCTCCCCCTCTCTCTATCATAATTAAAATAAATAAAATTCAGTAGAAGAATTTGGGGTGGGCGGTAGCACAGCGGGCTAAGCGCACATGTCACAAAGCGCAAAGGCAGGTGTGAGGACTCTGGTTTGAGCCCCTGGCTCCCCACCTGCAGAGGGGGGGGTTGCTTCACAGGTGGTGAAGCAGGTCTGCAGGTGTCTCTTTCTCCCTCTCTGTCTTTCCTTCCTCTCTCCATTTCTCTCTGTCTTATCCAACAACAATGACAGCAATAACAACGATAATAACCACAACAAAGATAAAACAAAAGGGGGGGGGGAACCTCCAGGAGCAGTGGATTCCTAGTGCAGGCACTGGGTCCCAGCAATAACCCTAGAGGCAAAAAAAAAAAAAAATGGGGGCCAGGTGATGGTGCACCTGGTTGAGCGCACACTTTATGTTACAGTATGCAAGGACCCAGATTCAAGTCCCTGGTCTCCACCTGCAGGGGGAAAGCTTCACAAGTGGTGAAGCAGGGCTACAGGTGTCCCTCTGTCTCTTTCATTCTCTCTATGCCCCTTTCTCTTGATTTCTGGCTGTCTCTATTAATAAAAAAAAAAAAGATAATAATTTTTTTTTTTAAAGGGTCAGGCAGTAGCGCAATGGGTTAAGCGCAAGTGGTGGAATGCGCAAGGATCAGCTACTGGATCCTGGTTTGAGCTGGGGGGGGGGGAGGTCGCTTCACTAAAAAAAAAAAAAAAAGGAATTTTACAACATTCTGTAGGAAATAAGTTAACTGGTGTGGTTCCTAAACACATGAATCATATAATTACCCTGGAAATTCTGCTGATGAGAAGGTCAAATGATACATATGTTTTGGAAAATAGGTAGGGGCTATGTGGTTACACATGGGATTTAGCAGACATGCTTTTTTTTTTTCCCTACCTCCAGGGTTATTGCTGGGGCTCAGTGCCTCCTGGAGGCTACTTTTTCTCCTTTGTTGCCCTTGTTGCTTATCGTTGTCGTTGTTATTGTTGTTGTTGTTGGATAGGACAGAGAGAAATCAAGAGAGGAGGGAAAGACAGAGAAGGGGAGAGTAAGATAGACACCTGCAAACCTGCTTCACCGCCTGTGAAGCGACTCCCCTGCATGTGGCGGGTCGGGGGCTTAAACCAGGATCCCTGCGCCAGTTCTTGCGCTTCACGCCATTTAACCCACTGCGCTGCCGCCCCACCCTCTAGAGCAGACATGTTATAAAGCACAAAAACCCGGGTTCAATCCCTCCGGTACCCACTTGCAATGGGGGAGCTTCAGGAGTGGTAAAGCAGTGTTGCAGGTATCTCTCTCCCTCTGCCTGTCTCCCCCTTCTCTCCTATTTTATCTTTGTTTCTATTCAAAATAAATAAACTAATATTTAAAAATCAAGAATGCAGTCTGGCAGTAGTTCATCAGAAGGTTAAAGATAGTGGGGGTTGTATCATTATGTGGAAATGTTATGCATGTACAAACTATTGTATTATACTGTTGATTGTAAACCATTAATCCTCCAATAAATTTAAAAAAATTGGAAATCCAAAAAATCACTTCTCACAGGAGAAAAAAAAAGTTAAACATAGAATTTCTAGGGCCAGGTAGTGGTGCATTCCATTGAGAATTTAAATATATATATATATATATACACATATTAATATTTATTTTCCCTTTTGTTGCCTTTTTTTATTGTTGTTGTAGTTGTTGATGTCATTGTTGTTAGATAGGACAGTGAGAAATGGAGAGAGGAGGGGAAGACAGAGGGGGAGAGAAAGA
Organism: Erinaceus europaeus; assembly: GCF_950295315.1. Classification (NCBI taxonomy): domain Eukaryota; kingdom Metazoa; phylum Chordata; class Mammalia; order Eulipotyphla; family Erinaceidae; genus Erinaceus; species Erinaceus europaeus. Next base: position 102,775,486 of record NC_080162.1, on the reverse strand, counting down.
TAGACACCTGCAGACCTGCTTCACTACCTATGAAACGACTTCCCTGCAGGTGACGATCCTTACTCCGGTCCTTGCGCTTTGGCCACGTGCACTTAACTGCTGCACTACCGGTCAACTCCCCCTTGAGAATTTCTATAGGATCCAGCAATTCTCTTATTTATCCAAAAGAAATAAAACACGCCAACAGAAAGACTTATGCATGAATCCTCATAGTGTTATTAATAATAGCCCCCAAATGGAGCAACCCAAATATCTATCAGTTGATGAATTGACAGATAAAAAAGTAGGATGTCCTAATTGTACTACAACTATACTATAGTGATAGAGGCCATTTATTTATTTATTTATTTATTTGTTATTGGATAGAGACAGAGAGAAATTGAGAGAAGGGGGAGATAGAGAGGAAGAGAGACAGAGAAACACCTGCAGACCTGCTTCACCGCCTGTGAAGCAACTCCACTGCAGGTGGGGAGCCCGGGGTTCTGGAACTGGGATCCTAACAGGTCCTTGCACTGTGTCACCAGCGCTTAACCTGCTGCGCTACCGCCCAACTCCCACAGAGGCCATTTTTTAACTCAGGCGGTCTGACTCTAGGGTTCATGTTCTTGACTCTTATGGGCTATTATGTCATGTTCTGGAAACTAGAATCTTCAGTGATTCCAGGACAAAACTTAGTTTATGGGAGCAAAGCTTAAGTTAAGAATAAGAAAATATATGCAGTGTCTTTTAAAAATCAAAATTCAGTACAAATGATGATGTAAAAAAATGTATATGCAAACAATGAGAACATTATTAATCAATAAAAAGGAATGAAGAACTAATCCAAGCTACAACATGAGTACTTACCTTAAAGACATTTTGCTAGTAAAAGAAGTCAGTCCAAGAAAACATATATTCTGTGGTTGCAATTATATGAACTTTTTTGAGTAGGTACATTCACAGAGACAAACTAGATTAGTTGCCTTGGGCTAGGGGAGATGAGTTTTAGGGGTTGACAACTAAGGTACGCAGGAATTTCTTTTCAGAAAGATTAAAATATTCTAAAGATGATTGCAGTGTTGATTCTCCAGCTTTGAGAATGTACTAAAAGTTACTGGATTGTACACATTTACTTTTTTTTAAACTTAAAACATGATGCCAGAAATTGAAACGAGGACCTAACACATGCAAGGCATGCACTCTACCACTGATCCACCTCCAATACCCAATTTTTATTTTTATTTATTTATTTTTTAAAAATATTTATTTATTTATTTATTCCCTTTTGTTGACCTTGTTGTTTTATTGTTGTAGTTATTATTGTTGTTGTTGTTGTTGGATAGGACAGAGAGAAATGGAGAGAGGAGGGGAAGACAGAGAGGAGGAGAGAAAGATAGACACCTGCAGACCTGTTTCACTGCCTGTGAAGCGACTCCCCTGCAGGTGGGGAGCCAGGGTTCGAACCGGGATCCTTATGCCGGTCCTTGTGCTTTGCGCGACCTGCGCTTAACCCGCTGCGCTACAGCCCGACTCCCCCAATTTTTATTTTTTAAATAATCAAGAGAGAGAAAGAGAATACATTTGTTTTGTCTCTGTTGCTCGATTATGTAGTGACAGTGATTGAACCCAGGGCCTCACACATGTAAGGCACATACACTCCTGAGTCACTTCCTTAGTCCCTAAATTGTACCCTTCAAAATGGATGAATTATATGGTGTTTGAATTATAGCTGCATAAAGCTGTTATTTCAAATAACACCAGATGGAAATCTTAAAATCAGGATTGGGTGATAGCACAGCGGGTTAAGTGCTGGTGGTACAAAGGGCAAGGACCAACATAAGGATCTGGGTTTGAGCCCCCAGTTCCCCACCTGCAGGGCGGTTGATTCACAAGTGGTGAAGGAGGTCTACAGGTGTCTTTTTCTCCTCATCTCTGTCTTCCCCTCCTCTCTCCATTTCTCTGTCCTATTCAACAACAACAATAATAACCACAACAACGATAAAACAATAAGAGCAACAAAAGGGAAAAAATAGCCTCCAGGAGCAGTGGATTCTTGGTGCAGGCAATAACCCTGGAGGCAAAAAAAAAAAAAAAAACTTAAATCAATTACTAGCAGTATATTGATTCAGCAGCTATAACATATCTACATACTGTATACAGCTGAGCTATTGACACAAATGGGCCATAATGGGAAACTACCAAAGAGTAGTAGCAAGGGGGTCGGGAGGTGGCGCAGTGGGTTAAGCGCAGGTGGCGCAAAGCGCAAGGACCGGCATAAGGATCCCGGTTCGAACCCTGGCTCCCCACCTGCAGGGGAGTCGCTTCACAGGCGTTGAAGCAGGTATTCAGGTGTCTCCCTTTCTCTACCCCTCTCTGTCTTCCCCTTCTCTCTCCATTTCTCTCTGTCCTATCCAACAACGAACAACATCAACAATGGCAATAATAATAACCACATCGAGGCTACAACAACAAGGGCAACAAAAGGGGGAAAGGATGGCCTCCAGGAGCGGTGGATTCATGGTGCAGGCACCGAGCCTAGCAATAACCCTGGAGAAAAAAAAAAAAAGATGTAGTAGCCATTGGTTAGAGGTTTTTTTTTTTTTTTTTTGCTTCCAGGATTATTGTTGGGGCTCAGTGCCAGCACCACGAATCCACTGCTCCTGGAGGCTGTTCCCCCCCCCTTTATTTTTGCCCTTGTTGTTTTATCGTTGTTGTGGTTATTATTGTTGTTATTGATGTCGTCGTTGTTGGATAGAACAGAGAGAAATGGAGAGAGGAGGGGAAAACATAGAGGGGGAGAGAAAGATAGAAACCTGCAGACCTGCTTCACCGCTTTCGAAGTAACCTCCCTGCAGGTGGGGAGCCTCGGGCTTGAACCCGGAACCTTAAGGTGATCCTTGCGCTTCACGAAATATGTGCTTAACCCACTGCGCCACCGCCCAGAGCCCTGGTTAGGGTTTTTATCATTACTTTTTGTTTTGTTTCATGTAAAGCAGCTCTATCTTATTCGGTCCCCCCTAAGGGATATTTGGTAAACATTTAGAGATGGTTTTGATTGTTACATTCAAGGATACTGTTGGCATCAGAGGTGGGGGCAGGGGATCAGGAATACTGCCAAGTGTTCTACCCTGGTCACAACAGCTCTTCATGACAAGAATTATGTATAGCCCCAGATGTCAGTAGTGCTGAGACTGAGAAACTGTGCTAACTTAAGCAAAACGTAATTTATTGGGAGGCTTATTCTTCCATTTGTTTTATTTTTATTTTGCCTCCAGGGTTATTGCTGGGGCTCTTTGCCTGCACCATGAATCTATGGCTCCTGGAGGCTATTTTTTCCCCCTTTCGTTGCCCTTTTTTTTAAAGATTTATTTTACTTTTTTGAGAGAGATGTAGAGAGAGACACAGAGAGAGAAACACCAGAGCACTGCTCAGCTCTGGTTTATGGTGGTGCGGGGGATTGAACCTGGGATTTAGGAGCCTCAGGCATGAGAGTCTGTTTGCATAACCATTATGCTGTTTTCCCCACCTTTTTTTTATCATTGATTTGGTTATTGTTTTTACTGATGTCATTGTTGTTTTTATTGTTGTCATTGTTGTTGGATAGGACAGAGAAATAGAGAGAGGAGGGGAAGACAGAGAGGAGAGAAATATAGACACCTGCAGACCTGCTTCACTGCCTGTGAAGCGACCCTCCTGCAAGTGGGGAGTTGGGGGCTCGAACCCGAATGCTTATGCCGGTCTTTGCACTTTGTGCCATGTGAACTTAACCCGCTGCACTACCTCCTGACCCCTGATTTGCTTTATTTTTATCATATATATATTTATCATGTACATGTAAAGGGATTTCTAGAACACAGGAAATTAAAACTAAGGGTACAGCTAGAGAACCAGCCTGAGAACAAACAGGTAGCAGCTACTCTAGGAAAAAAATCAATAGATGTATTTCCTTAGATCATGAGAGCACCACTCTGCTGAAACATTTTTGGTGCAAGAGACTGAACCTGAGACCTCATGCATCCAAGGCCTTTGCGCTATACTTCCTGAGCCTCTGACTGCATTCGAGAGATTTGCTAGTGGGAATATGCTATTATATAGGGTTCAAGACTAAAATGAATAAACTCCAACTGTTTTATTCTGCTCATAGCTCAAAATCTAAGGAGACAATATCTAGCTGGTCTTCCCTACCATTTGGCTAAGCATGGGTACTACATATAAAAAAAGTTTGCCCACCACTTCATTTAAAGGCAGTTCTTTTAAAGCAGTGGTGGGCAATCTTTTTTTTTCTGTCAAGGGCCATTTGTTTATTTGTGACATAATTTCAGGGCACACAAAATTATCAACTTAAAAAATAGCACTTGGGAGTCGGGTGGTAGCACAGCGGTTAAACGCATGTGATGAGAAGCACAAGGACTGGCTTGAGGATACTGGTTCGAGCCCCCAGCTCCCCACCTGCAGGGGAATCGCTTCACAGGCGGTGAAGCAGGTCTGTAGGTGTCTTTCTCTCCCTTTCTCTATCCTTCCCTCCTCTCTCCATTTCTCTCTATCCTATCCAACAATGATGACATCAATAACAACAACAAGAACTACAACAAGAAAACAACAAGGACAATAAAAGGGAATAAATAAATATTTTTTTAAAAAGCTTTAAAAAAAATAGCACTTAATGTTGCTATGAAAAAAGCTCCAGTTGCCTTGGCAGGACCTGACCAAATGAATTCATGGCTATATATGACCCATTGGCTGGATACACCTCTGCTCTATAGGATTATTGGATAGAGACAGAGATTAATTGAGAGAAGAGGGGAAGATACACTCCTGAAGCTTCCTCCCTACAGGTGCGGACCCGGGCTTGAATCTGGTTCCTTGTGCATTGTAATATGAGCATTTAACCAGGTGCACCACTGCCCAACTCCTAGGATATATTTATATTCCAGACTATTAAGGTGATAAGGATAGAGTAGAGCAAAAGAGACAAAAATACCATTGTGGAGCTTATATTCTTTTTTAAAAATATTATTTTATTTAAAAAACTTTTTATTATTTATTTTCCATTTTGTTGCTCTTGTTTTATTGTTGTTATTGCTGTCGTCGTTGTTGAATAGGATAGAGATAAATGGAGAGAGGAGGACAAGACGGGGGGCGGGGGGGAGAGAAAGATACCTGCAGGCCTGCTTCACCGCCTGTGAAGCGTCTTCCCTGTAGGTGGGGAGCCAGAGCTAGAACTGGGATACTTATTCGGGTTCTTGCATTTCCTGTGCCATGTCTGCTTAACCTGCTGCGCTACCACCTGACCCCTGTGGAGCTTATATTATTATTTTTTTTACTGTCTCCAATAATATAAATAAATAAATAAAATATTTTAAAAAAAGAAAAGAAAAAAAAACTGGTGTTTTTTTTAAAGTCACAATATTGTGTTGCTTTGCTTGTTATGGAAAAAGCAGAACTGAGTATCGGACTGCAAAGCCAGGCCTGTAATCATTCAACAAATATTTGTTGAACACCTAGCTACCTTACACCCTTTTTAGCAAGGTGGAAAATAAAGTATCACGGGAGTCGGGTCGCAGTGCACTATTTAAGTGCACATGGCACGAAGTGCAAGGACCAGCTTAAGGTTCCCACTTTGAGACCCTGGCTTCCCACCTGCAGGGGGGGTCGCTTCACAAGCAGTGAAGCAGGTCTGTAGTTGTCTTTCTCTCCCCTTCTCTGTCTTCCCCTCTGCTCTTGATTTCTCTCTGTCCTACTCAACAACAATGACAGCAATAACAATAATAACCACAACAACGATAAAACAACAAGGGCAACAAAAATGGGGTGAAAAATAACCTCCTGGAGCAGTGGATTTGTGGTGTAGGTAGTGAGCCCCAGCAGTAACCCTGGAGGCAAAATAAATAAATTAAGTACCACACAGTAGCTACATGTAAAGGACTTTGGGAAGTGCTTAAAGTTTGAAAAGGATCTGACAACTGCTTCCAGTGGGCATTTGTTGGCATCTGTTTATTGAGCTTTTTGGAGGTTCTAGCAGGGGAGCACAGTTACTTATAAACCCTTGACTATCTCTATTAGGGGATGGTCGAAGCTTTGGGAGTGCTGCAGGAAGAAGGGGACACTGTCCAGCCAGCTAAATCAATCAGATCAACCCTGACAATAAATGGGGTGACAGATGTCACAGCCAGATTGCCTTCACATCCTGACATATGCTTACTGAATGCCTAATATATGGCATGAGCCCATTACACATATTATTTCAAATCATAGCAACAGCACTGTCAGACAGGCGTCTATGCCTCCCATGTTATAGATGAGAACACTGAAATTGGGGAAATGAAGTTGTAACAAATAAGTAGTATAACTGACATTTAAATCCGGGTCACTGACATAATCAGAAAACAGTGTGGGGCGGGGCTAGATAGCATAATGACACGGCAAAGAGACTTTTGTGCCTGAGGCTTCCAGTTCCCATGTTCAAACCCTGCACCACCATAAGCCGGAGCTGAGAAGTGCTCTGGCTCAAAAAAAAAAAAAAAAGGAAGAAAGAAAAAAAGAGTCAGCAGTAGCACAGCAGATTAAGCGCACGTGGTGCAAAGTGCAAGGGCCAGCATAATTATCCAGGTTCGAGCTTCCAGCTTCCCACCTGCAGGAGTCACTTCACAGGTGGTAAAGCAGGTCTGCAGGTGTCTATCTTTCTCTCCCCCCTCTGTCTTCCCCTCCTCTCTCCATTTTTTTCTGTCCTATCCAACAACGATGACATTGAGGCCGCTGGATGGGAGTCTGGTCGCCATGCGCAGTGTTGAACCTGGCTCACCGCATGCTCTATGGGACGGTCTCTGGGCCTGAGCCAGCGCTTTACAGGTGCTTCTCCATCATCGTGCATTAGGACCTAAACCCCTTCCTCAAACTCTTTGTTAAGGGTTTTTTAAGGATTGATTTATGAGAGAGAACATTTGAGCATCACTCTGACACATGCCAGGGAGCAAACTCTTGGCCTCATACTTCTAAGTCCAGCCTTAAAAAGAGAGGGGGGCAGATCATTGCCAGGAGGCGGAGCTACGAGCAGCAGATCGCTTTCTCTCCTCTCCTCTCCTCTCCTCTCCTCTCCTCTCCTCTCCTCTCCTCTCCTCTCCTCTCCTCTCCTCTCCTCTCCTCTCCTCTCCTCTCCTCTCCTCTCCTCTCCTCTCCTCCCCTCCCCTCCCCTCCCCTCCCCTCCCCTCCCCTCCCCTCCCCTCCCCTCCCCTCCCCTCCCCTCCCCTCCCCTCCCCTCCCCTCCCCTCCCCTCCCCTCCTCTCCTCTCCTCTCCCGGATCAACTAGGAATACCAAAGGAGACCACCGGGACCAAAACAAGACAGGACTAGAATGACCACAGGAACCCACTAAATCACCGGTGAGTACAAACGTGTGGCTGGTGACAGAGAGGAGAGAGGAGCCTAAGGAGAGATTAAGTGACTGCTAACAGTTCAGCAGTTGAGACACCACCTCCAGTCTGCTCCACCAACAAGGGGACAGCTGAAGGGAGGAGAGGACTCCCCAGAGACTCACCAAGTGCAACTCTGAGTCTCCATTGCTACTACCCTCAGAATCTGGAGCAGCGACAGGGAGGGACACCAGGGGACAGAGATATAACCAGGAAACTCAGGAGAAGACCTATACCTCGGTGGCATAGCTGAGGGGCTGTGAAAGTCTCTTTGCATAACCACTGGATTATCTCTGCCACACCCTGCTTTATCTCTTGGTCAGGAGTCAGTGATTAAGCTGAAGCCTATTGATAGTTTAAAAGCCCTCAGGCTCCCATAGCCTACAGGGAAGAAAAAAGAAAAAGAGGCTTTTAAACCACTGAGCTCCAACTCAGAGATTTAAATATTATTGAAACAACTGTTAACTTCTAACAATGATGACATCAATAACAACAGTAATAGCTACAACAATAAAACAACAAGGGCAACAAAAGGGAGTAAGTAAGTAAAAAAAAAAAGAAAAAGAAAACGGTATGTATGAATATGTGCATTTTTTAAAATATTTTATTTTTGAGAGAGATGCAGAGAGAGAAACAGAGAGAAACACCAGAGCATTGCTCAGCTCTGGCTTATGTTGGTGCAGGGGATTGAACCTGGCACTTTTGGAGCTTTAAGCATGAATGTGTGTTTGCATAACCATTATGCTATCTCCCCTGCCTAGTGCAGTTTTTTAAATTTAATGTTTTTCTCTTTAATATGGACAGAGAGATTGAGAGGGGAAGGGGAAGTAGATAGAGATACCTGCAGCTTTGCTTTACCTCTCATGAAGCATCCTACCTGCATGTGGGGGATGGGGGCTTGAACTTGGGCCCTTGTGCATGGTGCTGTGTACTCTACTAGGTGTGCCGCCACTCAGGTTCAAAGGTTCAAAAGTTTCCCAAATCTTAACCTACAAGGCTCTACAAGGTGAGCTTTCTGCTTAACGTTTCAGATACCACTTTGTGCCAAGGTGAGCTTTCTGCTTAACGTTTCAGATACCACTTTGTGCCACTTTCCTTTTGTATACGTATTCCCTAACTGTAGTTGATTAGATGTGCTACTAATTCAGAGGTCAGAAAACCAAGATAAGGGCCATGTTTTGCTGGAGACCTATTATTACACTAACAAGAACTAAGGATTTTAAATAAACATTTTGATGGCGAGCCAGGCAGTTAGCGCAGCACGTTAAGTGCACAACAATAATAACTACAACAGTAGAACAACAAGGGCAATAAAAGGGAATAAATAAAAAATATTTTGTTATTGTTATTGCTGATGCTTGGGCTTCACTGCACTCTACTGATTTGACTTAAAAAAATTTTTTTTTAATAATTTATTTCTTTATTGGGGAATTAATGTTTTATATTCAACAGTAAATACAATAGTTCATACATGCATAACATTCCCCAGGTCTTTTTTTTTAGTTATTGTTTTAGTTATTGGTGTTATTGATGCTGAAGTTAGATAGGACAGAAAGAAATGGAAAGAGGAGGGGGAGACTGAGAGGGAGAGAGAAAGCATATCTGCAGACCTGCTTCAGGGCCTGTTTAGCAACTCCCCTGCAGGTGGGGAGCGAGGGGGGGTGGGGGCAGGGCTGGAACTGGGATCCTTATGTTGATCCTTGCGCTTCACACCACATGCACTACCGCCCGACTCCCTTGATTTGACTTTTTTCAGATAGAAAGACATTGTGTAGTTTGTAGAAGTAAACACAGGTAAACACCTGTCTGTGTTATCTATCCATAGCACTGGCCTGCTTCTTCTTCTAGCGTTTGCCCTTCTTCTGTAGCCAGTCAACAGCGTCAGGTTGAGCCTGATGTAAAGTTTCGAGACCTCCTTTGAATCTGGAGAGGTGGCAGTCATTGACTATGTGGGTCATAGTCTGTCTGTAGCTGCAGGGGCAGTTCGGGTCGTCTCTGGCCTGCTAAAATCAAGTGAGTAGATAAGGTGAAGGAGTTTGGTTAGGTCTAATCCCCTTTTTGAATATAAGACATTGATAATATATAAGCTCTACATGGCTTCAACCAAGGACTGCTTGTATGGGTAGACTGACCATTGCTCTTCCTTTTGTTCTGGTAATCCTGTGACTCATCAATTTATAATAGCATCTATTAATTACTAGCTATTAAAGCAGGCAAAGAAAAGTTTTCATCAGTTTCATTCCCAGAAGACTGATTTTATGATTCATGATTCATCAGTTTGTGACTGATCTTCTTGAAGGTAGCAATGCTGTTTTCTAAATATTCTGGAGTGGGACTTGGTCTTGCCCAGGATGACTTTATAACCCTCTAGCTAGAACATATCTCTGGGTTTCAGTCAAAGACCATTTCCTAAACTCTTGGTGTCAAAGAGAATAACCACAATTTGTCCTCTTCAAACTTTGGAAGTCCAAGCTGTCTTTTGGACAGTGTGGATAAAGTAAGACAAGAGGAACTTCTTGTAGGATTCACTAACCAGAGGTTTTTCTTTTCTTTTTTTTTTTTTTTACCAGAGCATGAGAGTCTCTTTCCATAACCATTATGCTATCTTCCCCCTCCCAACCAGAGAGTTTTATTTATTTATTTTTAAATTTGTTTATTGGGAGATTAATGTTTTATAGTTGACAGTAAATACAATAGTTTGTACATGCATAACATTTCTCAGTTTTCCACATAACAGTACAGCCCCCACTAGGTCCTCTGTCATCCTTTTCCAGGACCTGTATTCTTCCCCCACCACCCACCCCAGAGTCTTTTCACCATAGAGTTTTAAAGTCAGATTTGAAAATTGTTTCTGGTTCTTAGACTAGTTTTTTTCCCCCCTCCACTTTGGGCAGGTAAATCACCATTCTAAGTTTCTATTCATAGTTCCATCGGCAGCTAGGGATAATAACAGTATTACTGCATAGACTTATTACATAAATTAAATGAATTTATACGTGGGTACTACTTAACATTCTATCCAGCCCATAAGGGCTGGTTCTTGCTCCCAAGACCTCTGCAGGTTTATTAAAAACTTTAAATTGCAGTGCCTTTCCTTAAGGAATTGAAGGTTCTAGTTGGGGGAGTTAATGCAGTTATATCGGAAAAGACAAATAGAAATGCAAAGCAGTAAATGTGTGGCACAGGTAGATGCTGTTGGTAGGGGATGGGGTTTGAAGTAGATACTAGAAAAAGAATAAATAAGAGAGGATAAACAGAACATTCTCAGTGGCGTTGGTAATGCAAGCAAAGGGCTGAGATCATGAGGTTGCTTTGCATAAATGGGGATAATGCTGTCTGGGATTATAGTTTGGGGCTAGAAAGGGAAAACCCTAGACACGGAGATCAATTTTTGACTCTGGTCCTGTAGATAACGCTATGTAAAGCAGTGAAACTTATTAATGGAGCTGAGTAGCAGGCATTCAAAAGCTCATGGGAAAAACTGCTCAAAGCCATAGCCAAAACTTTTATGGTGAGGTTGAAACTGTGCAGGCCACAGGTACTTCTGAGGTCATCTCTTTTGAGAGTAGCCTCTTGGCAGCTTTCGAACAGCATTTAAAGTCATCTGGTGAAACTGTGGGGGAGATTTAAAGGCCAACTTAAAACAATAACTGGCTAGGGCTTGTTTCCCTGAAGCCTTCTGGAAGAATATATGTTCTTTCAACATAATGTCAGTGCAATTTTTGTCAGTGCATTTCTCCGAATGGTCTGGAACATAGCTCAGCTGCTAGAGTGCAGGACTCACACGCCTAAGGCTTGCAGTTTGATCCCTGGCACCAAATGGGCTAGCTTCATGCTCTGGTTTCTCTCTCTCTTTAGCTCATGATTTAAATACTAAATTAAAAAAATGTGAAAGGAGTGGTCCAGGAGGTGGCGCAGTGGATAAAGCATCGGACTCTCAAGCATGAGGTCCTGAGTTCAATCCCCAGTGGCACATGTAACAGGGTGATGCCTGGTTTTTTCTCTCTCCACCTATGTTTCTCATTAATAAATAAATAAACTCTTTAAAAAATGTGAAATGAGTTATTGTAGGATGACAAGAAATGACCCACTTAAAGCTTAGCTGTGTTTTCTGAAATTATCCTATAATTTTTGCAGTCTCCAGAGGGTTCTTGTACCTGAATTACTATGTTAAGGCTAAGCAGACAAGCCAGCTCTAGCTAACAAAAAGGAGGTATGCTGTATGACAAAGTTTGTAAAGGAGATGACATTGCCATAGGATTAAATCTAAATGGGTGAGTTTTTCTTTTTCTTTTTAAAATATTTATTTATTCCCTTTTTGTTGCCCTTCTTTTATTGTTGTAGTTATTATTGTTGTCTGTCTTCATTGTTGGTTAGGACAGAGAAAAATGGAGAGAGGAGGGGAAGAGAAAGATAGACACCTGCAGACCTGCTTCACCGCCTGTGAAGCGACTCCCCTGCAGGTGGGTAGCCGGGGGCTCGAACTGGGATCCTTATGCCTGGTCCTTGCGATTTGTGCCACATGTGCTTAGCCCGCTGGGCTACCACTGGCTCGAGTTTTTATTCTTCAAAATCAACTTTATTTAATAAGTAACAGAGGGGGCTGGGTGGTGATGCACCTGGTTGAGTGCACATGCTACAATACATAAGAACACAGGTTTGAGGGAGTCCGACGGTAGTGCAGTGGGTTAAGCACACATGGCGCAAAGCACAAGGAAAGGTGTAAGGATCCTGATTCAAGACCCCCGCTCCCCACCTGCGGGGGAGTCCCTTCACAGGTGAAGCAGGTCTGTAGGTGTCTTTCCCTCCCCCTCTCTGTCTTCCCCTCCTCTCTCAATTTCTCTCTGTCCTATAGAATGACAACAATAATAACTACAATAATGAAAAAACAATAAGGGCAATAAAAGGGAATAAATAAAATAAATATTAATTTAAAAAAAAAAAAAAAGAAGATAGGTTTGAGCCCCTGGTCCCCACCTGTAGGGGGAAAAGTTTGCAAATGGTGAAGCAGGGCTACAGGTGTCTCTCTCTCTCTCTCTCCCTCTCTACCTCTCTCTTCCTTCTTGATTTCTGGCTGTCTTGGTTCAAATAAATGACGATAATAAACAAAATAATAAAACAAAATAGAAACAATTCAACCTGGAAGAAATCAACTGCAGTACTATTAAAAAATACTAAGTAGGGGCCGGGTGGTGACACACCTGGTTGAGCACACGTGTTACAGTGTACAAGGACCCAGGTTCAAGCCCCCCGGTCCCACCTACAGGGGGAAAATGTCACAAGTGGTGAAGTAGGGCTGCAGGTGTCTCTCTGTCTCCCTATCTCCCCCTTTCTCTCAATTTCTGGCTGTCTCTATCTAAAAAATAAATAAAGATTTAAAAAACAAATAATAAATAACAGGGCAGGGGAGACAGCATAATGGTTATGCAAATAGACTCTCATGCCTGAGACTCATAAATCCCAGGTTCAATCCCCTACACCACCATAAACCAGAGCTGAGCAGTGCTCAGGTGTTTCTCTCTGTGTATGTCTCTCTCTGCATCTCTCTAAAAAAATAAAATTAATAAAAAAAATTTTAAATGTGGTCTGGGAGGTGGCACAGTGGTAAAGCTTTGGACTCTCAAGTATGAGGTCCTGAGTTCGATCCCTGGCAGCACATGTGTCAGAGTTATGTCTGGCTCTTTCTCCTGTCTTTCTCATAAATAAATAAAATCTTTAAAAAAATTTAAAAAAATAATAATAAGTAACAGAGAATAAGAAAGAGGATAATCAGAGTATCCTTCTAGCACAGCAGTGGCCGAGATTAAACTAAGCATCTCATGCATGCAAGTCCTGAACTTTGCCATTCAACAACCCCTATGGCTACAGAGCACTATTAAAATTTCCTGCTGAGTCTTTATGTGCAAGTCACTGCTCCCTGCAGACTATTTAATTTAATTTATTTTTTTTTAAATTTCAGATAGAGGGTAGAACACAGAGGGGAGAAAAAGACAGAGAGGGAGGAAAGACACCACAGTGATGCTTCACTGTTCATAAAGCTTCCCCTTGTGCATTCTATTGGGTGAGCTGTCTCTACTTCAGGTCTTATTTTTTCCTAAAGAATAATAATATTGTTTATAATATTGTCTCATTATTAAATTTTACAAATTTTTGATGTGTGTCACTTTTCCTATAAAAATAATTGATCGTGGTCTGGGAGGTGGCGCAGTGGATAAAGCATTGGACTCTCAAGCATGAGGTCCTGAGTTCAGTTCCCTACAGCAAATGTACCAGAGTGATGTCTGGCTTTTTCCTCTCTCTCCTCCTATCTTTCTCATTAATAAAACATTTTTAAAAACGTAAAAATAGTGTGAGTCGGGCCCTAGCACAGTGGGTTAAGCCACGTGCCACCAAGCGCAAGGACCGGCATAAGGATCCCGGTTTGAGCCCCCAGCTCCCCACCTGCAGGGGAGTTGCTTCACAAGAGGTGAAGCAGGTCTGCAGGTGTCTATCTTTCTCTCCCCCTCTCTGTCTTCCCCTCCTCTCTCCATTTCTCTTTGTCCTATCCAACAATGATGACATTAATAACAACTACAACAACAATAAAAAAACAAGGTCAACAAAAGAGAAAATAAATAAATATAAAAGATTTTTTAAAAAGTAAAAATAGTCTACCATTATTAACACCAGATGAACATACAGTTTTTGGGAGTCAGGCAGTAGCGCAGCAAGTTAAGCGCAGGTGGCACAAAATGCAAGGACCCGCATAAGGATCTTGGTTCGAACCCCGGCTCCCCACCTGCAGGGGAGTTGCTTCACAGGCGGTGCAGCAGGTCTGCAGGTGTCTATCTTTCCCCCCTCTGTCTTCCCCTTATCTCTACATTTATCTCTGTCCTATCCAACAATGACAATATCAATAACAACAACCATAACTATGACAATAAAACAAGGCAACAAAAGGGACTAAATATTTTTTAAAAACTTATGAAAAAGAAATATAGTTTATAAACAATATTTCTTGGAGGCCGAGCAGTGGCACACCTGGTTAAGCACACATAGTACTATGTACAAGGAACTGCTCAAGGATCTAGGTTTGAGCCTCTGCTCCCCACCTGCAGTGGGGACACTTCACAAGCCATGAAGCAGGTCTTCAGGTATCTTATATTTCTTTTTCCCTCTCTGTCTCCCCCGCTCCTCTCAGTTTCTCTCTGTCTTATCCAATAAAATGTAAGAAAAAACTGGCTTCCGGGAGCAGTGGATTCCTAATGCAGGTACTGAACCCCAGTGATAACCCTGGAGGCATATATATAGTGGCATTGAGGGTAGTAAGAAAGTTCAGTCCACAACATCACATATCCTAGAGCGAGGCTTTGGTTCTTTTCCCCCTCCCCCATAAACAAATAAATCTTTTTCTTTCAATTTTTTAAAAATCTTTACTTATTCTGAATAGAGACAGAGAGAAATTATGAGGGGAGGTGGAAATAGTGCAGAAGAGAGACAGAGAGACACCTGCAGACCTGTTACACCACTCCTGAAGCTTTCACCTTGCAGGTGGGGGACAAGGGGCTTGAAGCCAGATTCTTGCACACTGTGATGTGTGCGCTTAAACAGGTGCGCCACCGCCTGGCCCCAAATCTTTCTTAAAAACTGTCATTAGCTAAGGGAGTTGGGTGGTAGTGCATGTGGTGCAAAGTGCAAGGACTGGCATAAGGATACCAGTTCTAGTCCCCAGTTCCCCACCTGCAGGGGAGTCGCTTCGCAAGCAGTGAAGCAGGTCTGCAGGTGTCTATCTTTCTCTCCCCCCTCTGCCTTCACCTCCTCTCTCCATTTCTCTCTGTCCTTTCCAGCAATGACTACAACAATAAAACAAGGGCAACAAAATGGAATAAATATTAAAAAAATTAAATGTCATTAGCCAAGACTTCTTTAAAATATTTATTATTTATTTGTGAGTGAAAGAGAGGAGATGAAATAGGGGGTAAGAGAGAGAAAGAGAGAGAGAGGGAGAGAACCAGAACATCACTGTGACATATTTGATGCTAGTAGTTTGAACTCAGGATCCCATGCTTGAGAGTACAATGCTTTATCCACTGTGCTACCTCCTAGGATTTGAAGTGTTCTTTGTTTTTGTTTTCTTCTTTCTTCTCCTTTTTTTTTTTTAAGAATGTATTTACTTATTAATGAGAAAGATAGGAGGAGAGAGAGAAAGAACCAGACATCACTCTGGTACATGTGCTGCCAGGGATTGAACTCAGAACCTCATGCTTGAGAGTCCAATGCTTTAACCACTGTGCCACCTCCTGGACCACTTATTTCTTTTTTAAAATTTTTAACCTTTTTTTTTTTTTTTTTTCCTCCAGAGTTGTTGTCTGGACTTGGTGCCTGCACTAAGAATCCACTGCGACTGGAGGCTATTTTTTTTTCACTTTTGTTGCCTTTGGTTATTGTTGTCACAGACCCTTGCAAGTGTCAACCCGGCTTTGACCTAGCACGTTATGATTGGGCCCTCCTCAATCGCTATCGAACAGGCCATGGCCGGTGCGCCGCTATGTTCCACCACTGGGGAGCCAGAGACGACCTGAACTGCCCCTGCGGCTACAGACAGACTATGACCCACATAGTCAACGACTGCCACCTCTCCAGATTCAAAGGAGGTCTCGAAACTTTACATCAGGCTCAACCTGACGCTGTTAACTGGCTATGGAAGAAGGGCAAACGCTATAAGAAGAAAAATCGTTGTTAACATTATTATTATTGTTGTTATTGCTGTCGTTGTTGGATAGGACAGAGAGAAATCGTGAGGTTGGGGGTAGATAGCATAATAGTTACGCAAAGAGAGTGTCATGCCTAAGGTTCTGAAGTCCCAGGTTCAATCCCCCTGCACCACCATAAGCCAGAGCTGTGCAGTGATCTGGTGTTTCTCTGTGTCTTTGTCTGCATCTCTCTCAAAAATAAAATAAATAAAATACTTTTAAAAAAAAGAGATAAATCGAGAGAGGAAGGGGACCTAGAGAAGGGAGACAAAGATAGACACCTGCAGACCTGCTTCACCACTTGTGAAGCGACTCCCCTGCAGGGGGGGAGCCGGGGACTCAAACCGGGATCCTTAGGATAGTCCTTGTGCTTTGCGCCATGTGCGCTTAACCCACAGTGCTACCGCCTGGCCCCCATATATATATATTTTTAAGGATTTATTTACTTAAAGAAACAGAGGCCAGAGTTCTATTCCAGCAGAAGCAGTGCTAGGAATTGAACCTGGCTTCACACATATACTCTATTGGCTTAGCCACCTCCCCAGCTACAATATTAGGTTTTAAAATAATAGTAATTAAAACATAGGAAACAAAATATGTTAAATATATTAGTCTGCTAAAGGGACTTAATCTTAACACATCATATGATACTTTTCTTAATTTGTTTATCAGAACAATTTCTTTGTTATATGCTTTATTAATATAGTCATATTTTTGTGATATAACATTTTCATATTAATACATTGTTTTATACACCTTATTTACACATTGTTTCCATACTAGAAGTTCATTTCTGGAGGAAGTATTAACTGCTGCAACCATTGTCAACATGTTGTCAGAAAAAATAGCCTCCAGGAACAGTGGATTCACAGTGCATGCACTGAACCCCAGCAATAACTCTGGAGGCAAAAAAAAAAAAATTTTACTTACTTTTATTGCCACCAGGGTTATCTCCAGGTCTCAGTGCTTGTTCCTAGCAGCTATTTCTTTCTTTAAAAAAGAAATGACTTTATATTAATTATTTTGTATAGAGACAGAGAAATTAGAAGGAAAGGGAGGGATTGAGAGAGAGAGACAGAGAGACACCTACAGCCTTGCTTCACTGCTAGTGAAGCCCCCCCCTCCCTGCAGGTGAGGAGAGGAGGCGTGAACACTGTTCCTTGCACATGGTAACATGTGCACTTAACCAGGTGTGCCATCACTCAGCCCCCACAAACATTTCCTTATTAACCTTTCTTTTGTATATAGAGAGAAATTGAGAGAGAAGGGGGAGGTAGGGAGAGAGAAAGATACCTGCAGCACTGCTTTGCCACTTGTGAAGTTTACCCCATCTGCAGGTGGGGACCTAGGTTCTTGTGCATGGCACTGTGTGCATTCTACTGCGTGCTCCACTACCCAGCCCCAAAGAGATGAGTTCTGAACTGGATTCTAATGGATAAGTGGAAATGAGTTATCAAGAGGTAGAAAGGTTTTCCAGGCCAAAGGAATATGTCTAGAGGCAGTAGAAGAGCATAGTCCATCCAGGGACCTGTAGTAGTTTAGTATAATTGGGAATATGTTCAGGATTAGAAGAATTAAGTCAGTGTTTGATCCTTTTTTTGGTAAAGGGAAAGTGAAGAGTTTTAAGAAGAGACATAACATAATGAAATGGTGTTTGAATGATGATGATGCAGGCTTTAGGATGGAATCTACATTTGTAAGGGTACTAGTAGAAAGATAGATACTAGGGTAATAAAACCATAGTCCAGGGAAGTATTCTAAATAAAGAGGAAGAAATGTCCAGCAGAAACTTAGGAAGAAGAATGAACGAGTTTAGTCTCTATTGGGGACTTGGCCCTCTTTTTTGCCAACTGGAGCTTCATGATTCCACTGCTTCCTGTCTTCTGTGTATTTTTTTTTCTTTTTGCTTTTTGTCCTCTTTGAATTTCAGACATAAAGAGATGATAAGGAGAAGGAGAGATACCACAACTACATCATTCATGGGGCTTCCCAGCTTCCCTTGGTGCTGTGCATGGTGCTCCCTTATGGTGCACCCAAGTCCTCACTTACAGTAAAGTGTGCACTCTTCCAAGTGTTTTATCTCCCAGGCCCAGACTTAGCCCTTTGTGAATGAGAAGGGAAAGGGCTGTGGTAGATAGTATAATGGTTATGCAAAGAGACTCTCATGCCTGAGGCTCCAAAGTCCCAGGTTCAATCCCCTGTACCACCATAAGTCAGAGCTGTGGTTTAAAAAAAAAAAAAAAAGGGAGTGGGGTGATAGTGCAGTGGGTTAAGTGCGCACAGGCACGTGGTACAAAGCGCAAGGACCGGCCTAAGGATCTCTGTTTGAGCCCCCGGCTCCCCACCTGCAGGGGAATTGCTTCACAGGTGGTGAAGCAGGTCTGCAGTTGTCTGTCTTTCTCTCCTCCTCTCTGTCTTCCCCTCCTCTCTCTATTTCTCTCTGTCCTAACAACAACGACATCAATAACAACAACAATAATAACGTAATGACAACAATGAAAAATAACAAGGACAACAAAAGGGAAAATAAATAAATATTGAAAAAAAAAAAAGAAGGGAAAGAAGAAAAATCATGCCCAGATTTCTAATTTGAGTGACTAGACCAGTGGTGAAACCATAAAAATAAAGATAAATAATTTTGAAATCAAGGAAGAAAAGTGCATCTGTGGGAAAAGAGGTTTTCTAGGATCCACAGATAGAGAAGCTTGTTAAATAATAGTTTGTAGATTAGCAAAAATATTTGATCTGGAAACCTAGATCATGATGAACTCATTTTCCAGTTTATGAGCATAATATTAATTACCCAGGGAGGGAGTGCAGAATTAGGAGAACCCTAGGGGAAACTGTATTTAGAAGAATGAGAAAAAACAGTAAGAGATTAGTAAAGAGGGGGTCAGGTGGTAGTGCAGTGGGTTAAGTGCATATGGCGCCAAGTGCAAGGACTGGAGTAAGGATCCCCGTTCAAGCCCCTGGCTCCCCACCTGGAGGGGGAGCGGGGGGGGGGGAGTCACCTCATGAACAGGTCTGCAAGTATCTATCTTTCTCTTCCCCTCTCTGTCTTCCCCTCCTTTCTCCATTTCTCTCTGTCCTACCCAACAAGGACGACATCAATAACAACAATAGTAACTGTAATAATAATAAAACAAGGGCAACAAAAAGGGAAAAATATATAAAAGAGATTAGTAAAGAATAAGAAGAGTAGCATTTTCATAGAAAGATGGGATAGTGTTATATTAGTTTAGCTTTTTTTTTTTTTTTTTAATGAGAGCTGGTCAGATCTAGCTTATGGTGTTGCAGGGGATTGAACCTGGGACTTTGGAGCCTCAGGCATGAGAGTTTCTTTGCATAACCATTATGCTGTCTACATCCACTTATGTCATGTTAGTTTTCCATTGTTATGTGAGATATACATTTTGTGACAAAACAACACTAATTTATTAAGTTACTGTCTGTAGGTCAGACGTCTGGTGCTATGTAACTGGGTTCTCTGTCTAGAGTGTCACAGGCTAAATTCATTGTGGTGGCTAGCATGGATTCTGCTCTGGAGGCTCTTGGGGGGGGGGGCTCTACTTTCAAGCTGATTCTTGCCAGTGGAATTGAGAATACAGTACTAAGATTCCTGTTTACCTTCTAGCCTGGAAACCTGGGCTTGGGTCAGGGAGGGGATCTTAGAATTTGTTCACTATGTACAGTTTGTGAGGATAAATACCAGTGTAAGAACTGGAGTGTTAGTTGGTCATTGCTGACTAAGTGTTTTGTGTAAGAACAATTTTAACAAGATAGTTGAGCAGAAGATAGATTGCAGTCAACTAGAAATGAGAAAGTAGAGCTAGGGTTTAGAGTGTTTTTTTCCATACAACTTATCTGGAATGGAAGGAAAAAGTTGTAGATAATTAGCTAATAAGCTAAGTTTCAAGGAAACTAAAAGGAATTAATTTTAGCTTAAGAATGGAGGGGTTAGAGTTGGGGTAGATAGCTAGTGATTATGCAAAGAGACTGAGGCTCCAGAGTCCCAGGTTCAACCTCCTGCACCACCATAAGCCATAGCTGACTAGTGCTCTGGAAAAAGAAAAAAGAATTGAGGGATTCGAACTGTAAGAGAATGCAGAATCTTCTGAGATAGAAAGGAAAATGAGTGGAGATCGTGATTCTTTTTGTTTGGTTTGTTTGTTTTTGGTGAGGAGAAGATTTGCTGGTAGCCAGTTGAGAAATTGAGGACTGCCTAATAACCTCAGTCTTAGAAGCGGGAGACATTAAGCGCACATGGCGCAAAGCGCAAGGACTGGAGTAAGGATCCCGGTTTGAGCCCCCTGCTCCCCACCTGCAGGTGAGTCGCTTTACAAGCAGGTCTGCAGGTATCTGTCTTTCTCTTTCCCTCTCTGTCTTCCCCTCCTCTCTCCATTTCTCTCTGCCCTATCCAACAACGACGACATCAATAACAACAACGACTACAACAATAAAAAAAACAAGGGCAACAAAAGGGAAAATAAATAAATTTTTTAAAATATTAAAAATAAATACATATTTTTTATTTATTCCCTTTTGTTGCCCTTGGTTTTTTTCTTATTGTTGTTGTAGTTATTATTGTTGTTGTTATTGATGTTGTCGTTGTTGGATAGGGCAGAGAGAAATGGAGAGAGGAAGGGAAGACAGAAAGGGGAGAGAAAGATAGATACCTGCAGACCTGCTTCACCGCTTGTGAAGCGATTCCCCTGCAGGTGGGAAGCCAGGGGTGTGAACCAGGATACTTAAGCCGGTCCTTGCGCTTTGCGCCACCTGTGCTTAACCCGCTACGTTACCACCCGACTCCCAATAAATACATATTAAAAAAAAGAAGAGAGAGACAAGGCCAGTGAAAATGTAGGCGATGTTTTGGAGAACTTGCTATTGACAAGGCTTTTTAAAAATATATATGTCTTTTTTTATATTTATTTATTTTCCCTTTTGTTGCCCTTGTTTTTTATTGTTGTTGTAGTTATTATTGTTGTCATCGATGTCATTGTTGTTGGATAGGACAGAGAGAAATGGAGAGAGGAGGGGAAGTCAGAGGGGGAGAGAAAGACACCTGCAGACCTGCTTCACCGCCTGTAAAACGAACAGGTGGGGAGCCGGGGCTCGAACTGGGATCCTTATGCTGTTCCTTGGTTCCTTGCCCTTTGCGCCACATGTACTTAGCCTGCTGCGCTACCGCCGCAGCTTTTCATGATAAGGCTTTTAATAAAATTGTTGAATGTATGAATGACCTGAAAACTAGTGGACAGAGGCAAGAAATAAAAAAAAGAAACCCCTGCTTTCTAGATTGCTCAACAAACCACATCTGCTATTTATTTATTTATTTATTTGTTTGTTTGTTTATAGTGTTTTACAAGACTCTTGTCCCAGGGGTACATTTTCACATATCCCTAATATATGTGTCAGCACAACACATCCACCTCCATGACTTTCTTTTGGTCCCTTTTCTTTTATTCTGTTCCTTAATTAGTCTGATCTGTTGACAAAATTACTAAACAGGTCTTCATGTAGAGGATGAGGACTTCCTACTTGTGAGTTTTCCTCAGCTTGATTTAACCATCTCAAGTTTTTTAGGTTACTGGGTTTTCTAGGTTTCTAAATTTTACACAGGTAAGACAGCTGCTCAAGAAACACTATACCCCTGACATCCCAGCTTCTCCCCCTTTATGTCCTCTGTCAGTCATATTTCTCTGTAAAAGTATCCTTTATGCTGACTTCTAATTCCATAAATTTGTTTTATTAGAACTTTATATATAAACATAACAATACACTATGTGTTCTGTACATGGTTTCTTTTATTTATGTTCATATTAATGCAATTCTTCTATGTTCTATACAGTGGAAGTCCATCATCTTTTCTCTACTATATTCTACTATATGAATCTAGTACAAATATATGTGTTGATTCTGTTGTAGATGGAAACTTTGGATCTTTTTCGAGTCTTTCGAACGAGTCTTTTGATAAATATGTCTGGATATTGGGCATAAACCTAGATACAGATTTAGTGAATCATAAAATGAATGAAGGTTTGCTTCAAAAGATTCTGTGAAATAGTTTTGTAATTTATACCCGATTATGCTTCCACCAACAGAACTTGTGAATAGTAGCTCCAAGGTCATGCTAATGCATGGTATTGAATATCTTTTCCCATTTTGGTTATTCTGGTTTTATTTTATATTTTGTTGATGAATATTGCAATGGAACATCTTTCCTATTTTTTGTTTGACTATTTGACTGTTGTTATTGAAGTCTCTTGCCTATTTTTCACTATGATATAAACTAGTAATGATTTATAAGACTCCTTAAAATGTCTTGATAAAGCTTTTGTTTAAAAAATGTCACACATTCTTCCCTCTTTCTTTCCTTCTTTCTTTCCTTCTTTCTTTCTTTCTTTCTTTCTTTCTTTCTTTCTTTCTTTCTTTCTTTCTTTCTTTCTTTCTTTCTTTCTTTCTTTTTTTTACCAGAGCACTGCTCAGCTCTGGTTTATGGCGGTGTGGGGGATTGAACCTGGGACTTGAGAGCCTCAGGCATGAAAATCTCTTTGCATAACCATTATGCTATACCTCCACCCCCATTATGCTATACCCCCACCCCCATTATGCTATACCCCCACGCAAAAAACGTCACACATTCTATCTCCATGTTCACAACCTTTTGTGAACAGATGTTCTTAATTTGGTTAATTTAGCATATTGTTTCTTTTGTGGTTTTTTTTTTTTTTGTGTGTGTGTGACCTATTTAAGGAAATGTTGCATATACTAATGTTATAAAAATACACTCTTATATTCTTTAAAAAGGTTTTTTATTTTTATTTTTTGCCTTTAGGGTTATTTCTGGGACTTTGGTGCCTGCACCACGAATCCACTGCTCCTGGAGGCTATTTTTCTCATTTTGGTTGCCCATGTTGTTGTCGTTATTGTTACTGTTGCCATTGATGATGATGATGTTAGATAGGACAGAGAGAAATTGAGAGAGGGGGGAGAGAAAAATAGACACTTGCAGACCTGCTTCACCGCTTGTGAAGCAACCTCTCCCCTTGCAGGTGGGGAGCCTGGACTCAAATCGGGATTTTTAAGCGGGTCCTTGGGCTTCTTGCCATGTGTGCTCAGCCCACTGAGCTATTGCCTGCCTCCTATTGTTTATCTTTTACATGTAGATCACAATCTATCCAGAATGGAATTTTGTGTATAATATAGCAAGGATAAAGGTCTCTTTCTTGCTAAATGAATATTCAACTGACTCTAGTACTTTTCATTGAAAAGACTTTTACCCACTGTTGTTTACCCACTGTTGTCATTTTCATAAACATGCTACATTATACTTATGTGGACATGTCGGAACTTTTTATTACTGTAAGAGAGAGAGAGAAAGAGTTGAACCAGAGCACCAATCTGCTATTTCATGTGGTGCCAGTGATCAAACCTAGGGCCTCACACAGGCAAGGCAAACACCTTTAACTTTAAGTTACTTTTTGGCTCCTTTCTAGAGTTTGTTTCAAGTGGGCGGTGCGGCAACAGGTTAAGCACACATGGCCCAAAGCCCAAGGACCAGCATAAGGATCCCGGTTCCAGCTCCACAGGTGGTGAGGCAGGTCTGGAGGTGTGTGTCTGTCTCTCCCCTCTCTGTCTTCCCCATCTCTCTCGATTTCTCTCTGTTCTATCGAACAACAATGACAGCAACAACAACAACTACGACGATGATGGGCAACAAAAAGGGAAAGAAATTTAAAAAAGATAGTTTGTTTCATTTGTCCTTTTGCCTGTCCTTGTATTGATAACCACACTATCTTGTAACTATAGCTTTATTTTACTGTCTGATTATACTACTATAGCTTTAGGTCATATATATTTGCCTCTAAGGTTATTGCTGGGGCTGGGTCCCTGCACTACGAACCCACTGATCCTGGAGGTCATTTTTTCCCATTTGTTGCCCTTGTTTATCATTGTTGTTATTGGATAGGACAGAGAGAAATTGAGAGAGGAGGGGAAGACAGAGAGGAGAGAAAGATAGACACCTGCAAACCTCACCACTTGTGAAGTGACACCCCTGCAGGTGAGGAGCCGGGGGCTCTAACTGGATCCTTATGCGGGTCCTTGCATGCTTAACCCCTCTGCGCAACCGCCCGTCTATATGTATACATATATGTGCATGTATATATTTTTTTCGAAATTGTCTTGGCTTTCTTCACTCTCTCCATATAAACATAATTTTAATTCAACAAATATCTACTGAATACCTATTATTATTGTTGGGCATTATGCCACCTCCCCTGCATTGCTTGATGCTGTGGTCTATTTACATAATCATTGTTTTGCCTGAGACTCGCCCTGCCTGCTGGGTATTGGTTAATCCCACTGGTTAGAACCTTGGCAACAGCTGCTATGGAAGCTTTCTACCTTCATGCTCTTTTCTTTTCTCCACCCCCTCTCCTAGCCATTTCCTTTTCCCACTTGCCTCTTCCGGTTAAACATATACATAAAGGCGTTGTCTCTGATCAATAAAGGCATTGCATTCCCACTCCACCATGAGTTCCTGGTCTCTCTCTGGCGATGCTAGCCTGGCATATTATTATTTTTTAAATGTTACTTATTTATTAATGAGGAAGGTAGGAGTAGAAAGAACCAGACATCACTCTGGTACATGTGTTGCCAGGGATTGAATTTAGAAACTCCTGCTTGAGAGCACAGTGCCTTTTTCATTGCACCATATCCTGGACTACAATACTGATTTCTTATGTGTTTGACATGATAGATGTTGGTAATACAGCTGTCAATATCATAGGCCTGAATTTTTCATAAAAATTTGGAAAACCACTCATGTAGAAGATGAGGAGAGGGTCTGAGGAACACAGTATTTATTTTTAATTTTATAGCTTTACTTATTGAATAGAGATACAAATTGACAAGCTAGAGAGTGATAAAGAGGGGGAGAGAGAGAACACTCATGAAGCTTCCCCGCTTCAAGTGGGGGCCAGGGTTTGAACCTGGATCCTTGCTCATGATAACATGTGTCTCTACCCAGCCCCAAAATCAAGTATTTAAAAACCACTATTAAAAAGGACAGGAGAGCACATAAACCCAAATTTTAAAAATAAATAAGTTAATTATGGAGTTAACCAAAGGAAGAAAGTCTACCTAGGAAGTGTCATCAGTTATGTTAGTTGTTGCAAGATCAAACAAGACCAGAAATTGTACTCATGTGTCAACATTAATTCTACTATACACATCATGGCCTCCCATCAAGTAAAAACAGACAGACAAAAAGCAACCATTGAACTTTGTTCTGAGTGGCTGTTTTCAACTTTGAGAAGCAATGTTTGTGGAGGATTAGGTATTCTTTACTAGGTTATAAATTCTTAGATGGGAACACACTTCCCTTTTCTATGAGCGTTTGATGAATATTTTTTCAAGATGATAATCAAATTATTGGCGTGCTGCTGGGCCAAATGGTTTATTTTATAACTTTTCCCCTTCATTACCATTCTTGTACCTGATGAGAGAAAAAATAGTTGTCCATGTAACTGCAGAAGTATTTTTGTGCTTTTGTTGATTTAACATTGATTTCCAACATTCTAAAATTTTTGTGGTTTTATACCTATATATGTATATAAGGCTCACCATACCCAGTACTAAAATTTCAATGTTATCACACCAAAGAGACCCCTCAACTTACTCCTCCCATGTCCCCTCACCATTTCCTCCAAGAACCACCATCAATTTCACAGCATCTAAGATTCATTTTCATTATTATTATTATTTTATATTTATTTATTTCCCTTTTGTTGCCTTTTTTTAAAGATTTTATTTATTTCTGAGAAAGATAGGAGGAGAGAGAGAACCAGACATCACTCTGGCACATGTGCTGCCAGGGATGGAACTCGGAACATCATGTTTGAGAGTCAAAAACTTTACCACTGTGCCGCCACCTGGACCACTGCCCTTTTAAAATATTTTTTTATTGCTATTGTAATTATTATTGTTGTTGTTGTTGATGTCGTCGTTGTTAGATGGAACAGGGAGAAATGGAGAGAGGAGGGGAAGACAGAGAGTGAGAGAGAAAGATAGACACCTGCAGACCTGCTTCACCGCCTGAGAAGCCACTCCCCTGCAGGTGGGGAGGGGTGTTGTTATTGTTGTTGAACTGGGATTCTTATGTTGGTCCTTGCGCTTCGCCCTGTGTGGGTTTAACCTGCTGCGCTACCGCCCGACTGCCCATTTTGGTTATTATTTTATAAGTTGCTGTCATCACTTGGGCTTGACTACTATGGGCCTGCTTTTTTTTTTTTTTTTTTTTTTTTCCTCTAGAGTTATTACTGGTGCTCAGTGCCAGCACTGTGAATCCACTGCTCCTGGAGGCTATTTTTCCCATTTTGTTGCCCTTGTTGTGGTTGTTGTTGTTGTTATAGCTGCTGTTGTTGCTGGATAGGACAGAGAGAAATGAGAGAGGAGGGGAGACAGAGAAGGGGAGAGAAAGACAGACACCTGCAAACCTGCTTCACTGCTTGTGAAGCGACCCCCCTGCAGATAGGGAGCTGGGGTCTCGAACTGGGTTCCTTGCACTGGTCCTTGCACATTGTGCCACATCTGTTTAACCTGCTGCGCTACTGCCCAGCCCCCTGGGCCTGCTTTTTTCATATATAGAGAGACAGAGACACCACAGTAACAGAGTTTCCTACAGTGCCATAGTATTCCAGGGTGTATCAGGGGTTGGAATCTGGGTCATGGGCATGGCCAGGCTGGTACCCTCCCAGGTGAGCTATCTAGTCAGCCCCATTATCATTTTTCCACCACAAATTTTTTTTTTTAGTTATCTATATTCCATATATGACTCAAACTAACCAGTGTTTTTTAAACTATCCAGTTTTTATTTCCTTATTACTTCGCTAGCATTATCAACTCAAGTTCCATTCATTTTGTCCTGAGCTATGTATTATCTTTTTTAAATGATAGGCAGTATTCCACTGAGTACACATCTCACAACATTTTAATCCAATCATCTGTCACTGGGCATTCAGGTTGATTCCATATTCTGGCTACTATGCAAGGTGTTGCTATGAACATATATATATATATATATATATATATATATATATATATATATATATATATATATGGGGTTAATTGGGAGGTTAATGGTTTATAGTACAGTGGTTGGCACATGGGTACAGTTCTCATCTCACCAGGGTATATGTCTACAAAACACTCAAATTAGGTTCATCATCAGGTATCAGGACCTGAAAGCCCCTGTTGCCCACAACCCCCTACTGCCCTCCTTCCCCAGAGTTGTTTGCTTTGTTACAATTCATCAACAAATGTGTTTCCCCTTTCTGTTCTTGTTTAAGTTGTGAGTGAGAGGTGGGAGTGTACATGT
Source organism: Erinaceus europaeus (assembly GCF_950295315.1). NCBI lineage: Eukaryota > Metazoa > Chordata > Mammalia > Eulipotyphla > Erinaceidae > Erinaceus > Erinaceus europaeus. The sequence goes on along the minus strand of NC_080162.1, from coordinate 102,747,983 downwards.
TTTTCTGAATTAGTGTTTTCATGCCTAGGAGTTGTATTGAAGGATTGTACACTATTTTAAATGGAGAATAACTTAATACACAAACCTTGACTATTTCAGATAATCAAAAACTATACTTCATTTGCTTAGTCATTTAGCAAGAATGTATGGAGTGATTACCAAATACTCGGGATGTAGAAGTCCTGTGGTAAGATGTTTGTAAGCAGGGAAGAGCAGGACAGAAGCCTGGAAAGGTATCTTTGTTCCAGATATTTCTCAGTGAGTTAAGTGTACAAACTCTTGTTTTTACTGTCTTTAATGACTAATCAAAAGGGGAATTTAAACTCTGTGACCTGAAAACAGAGTTTCATAATGCTTCCTTTCTGATTAAGCAAAAAACAAGGAAAGAAACAAAAAACAAATAATGGTTCAGTAGAGAAGATGTCTGTCCTTACAGGGGCCCTCCAACAATTGATAGGTTTGATAAGTATTTAAATACACCATGGTGGGGCTGGGTGGTGGTGCACCTGGTTGAGCGCACATGTTACAATGCGCAAGGACTCAGGTTCAAACCCCCGATCCCCACCTGCAGGGGGAAAGCTTTGCAAGTGGTGAAGCAGGGTTGCAGGTGTCTCTGTCTCTCTCCTTCTCTATCACCCCTTTCCCCTCTCAATTTCTGGCTGTGTCTATCCAATAAATAAATAAAAATAATAAATAAATAAATAGACCATGGTATTTGGATAGTTTTTAATTTTGAATACTCATTTTAGGAAAGAGCAGAGCTCACTTTCAAATACAACAGAATGAGTCATTAAGCATGGGTAATGCTAATTAATATTTGTCAAGGATTAGGACCAAAGTTCACTGTGCAGATTATTAGTAGACCTGCACTTGGGGGTCAGATAGATTAATAAGTGACTGAGTTGAGAGTCAGGCAGCGGGTTAAGTGCAGGTGGCACACAAAGCACAAGGACCGGCATAAGGATCTGGGTTCTAGCCCCCGGCTCTCCATCTGCAGGAGAGTTGCTTCATAATCGGTGAAGCATGTCTGCAGGTGTCTTCTATCTTTCTCTCTCCCTCTGTCTTCCCTTCCTCTCTCCATTTCTCTCTGCTCTATCCAATGACGACATCAATAACTACAACAATTAAAAACAAGGACAACAAAAGGGAATACATAAATAAATATTAAAAAAATAAGTGCCTGAATAAACCATTTTCAGACATACCCAAATAGCTTAAAAATCTCTATTGATAAAATCTTGATACTAGTTTCAAATAATTAAATTTTATTTCCTTTTTAATTATCTTTGTTTATTGGATAGAGACAACCAGAACTCGAGAAAGAAAGGGGACTTAGAGAAGAAGAGAGACAAAACTGTTGTCAAAGTTCGGGGGCTCTAGCAGGCCGGGCTAGCGTCGCGGCGGTAGAGAGAGACTCGAGGACACACGGCTGGGCTGAGAAGCTGCAGTTTAATCTTTATTCACGAAGGGGCAAATCACCACACCATGTGCTTCTCCATCATTTTCCCTCTGCTGCTGCTTCTGGGACTCTGGACGTCCTTAGCATGGGGGGCGGGGAGAAAAAGGGGCGCGAAATTAGCAAGGGCCAAACCAATTCTCTCAGAGTTGGGGGGAAGGGGAACAAACCAATATGAAACATAGCAACACAAAACCACCTGCAGCACTGCTTCACCACTTTCAAAGCTTTCCCCCTGCAGGTGGGGACTCAGGGTCCAAACCTGGGTCCTTGTGCATTGTAAAGTGTGCTCAATCTGGTATGTCTCCAGCCGACCCCTTTGGAAGAATTTTTAAAGGAACTTTTTGTCCATTAGTCAAAGTATGTGAAAGTGTAATACAAGTCTGGTAGATTAGAGAAATCTTCAGAAATAAGATTAGTCGAGAGTTGATCTTTACAACTTACAAGTGGGAACTGGAGTTCTTCTGTGTGGTAATATGTGCTCAACCAGGTGTGCCACCACCTGGCCCCTCTTTACAACTTTGGAATGGAATATGTAAGTATATATACACATTGACAGAAGTTAAACTTTCTTGAGCATGGTAGAGATATACAAGTTAAATTCACAGTATAAGTAAAAAGACCATGTAGTTTTGTTAACTCACTCAATTATTTTTCTCTTTTTAAATTGTTTATCTTTTTTCCCTTAGAAATAAATAACTAGGGGGAGATAGCATAATGGTTATGCAAACAGACTGTCATGCCTGAGGCTCTGCAGTCCTAGGTTCAATCCCCCCTAACCACCACAAACCAAAGCTGAGCAGTGCTCTGGTTAAAAAAAAAAAAAAAAAAAAATTCACACAAGAAATAACTAGGAAAAAAATAGTAGGAGATTCTGTAACTTGGTAGTCTCTGGTAATACTCTAATTTGAAATAGGTAACAAGGAAAATAGAAAATTAAGGCAATTTTAAATGATATTTGCAAGAACACTCTTCACTAGTCCTTGAGACACTCAAATTAATTCAAACAAAGAAAAAAATTCTAGGACTTAAGTATATTGTATTAGATGTTCCCCAACAGATAGTTAACATTTTCAGTTCCAACTTCAGCTGACATGATCATCAGCTGGTGTTTACTCTGAACCCCTTGGGTCAGTGGCTTTGAACCATATCCCACAAGAAAGAATATTGTTTCTTGCATGAAGAAACTGGTAGCGGGCGGAGGGTAGATGGCATAATGGTTATGCAAAGACTCTCATGCTTGAGGCTCCAGAGTCCCAGGTTCAGTCCCCCGTACCACCATAAGCCAGAGCTGAACAGTGCTCTGGTTAAAATAATAATAATTATTAATAAAATAAAGTAAAATAAAATGGTGGTGCAGTCTGGAAGGTGGTGCAGTGGATAAAGTGCTGGACTATCAAGTGTGAGGTCCTGAGTTCAATCCCTGGCAGCACATGTATCAGAGAGACGTCTGGTGCTTTCTCTTTCTCCTGTCTTTCTCATGAAAAAATAAATGAATAAGTGGTCCGGGAGGTGGCGCAGTGGTTAAGGAATTAGACTCTCAAGCATGAGGGCCTGAGTTCAATTCCTGGCAGCACATGTACCAGAGTGATGTCTGGCCCTTTCTCTCTCTCCTCCTATCTTTCTCATTAATAAAATAAATAAAATCTTTAAAAAAATAAATGAATAAAATCTTAGAAAGAAAGAAAGAAAGAAAAAAACTGGTAGCTGAACTGTTGCTTTCTCAAGCTATAGGTAATAGTAGTTCATGTTAATGTGTAGTGAGATTCCAGTCCTGGAGTCATGGGTTAAGATAGGAAAAATGGGAATTGGGCGGTAGCGTAACGGTTAAGCACACTGGCCCAAAGCGCAAGGACTGGCCTAAGGATCCTGGTTCAAGCCCTGGGCTCCCCACCTGCAGGGGAGTCGCTTCACAAGCGGTGAAGCAGGTCTGCAGGTGTCTTTCTCTCTGCCTCTGTCTTCCCTTTCTCTCTCCCTTTCTCTCTGGCCTATCCAACAATGATGGCAACAATAATAAATACAACAATAAAACAACAAGGATAACAAAAGGGAATTAAAAAAAAGTCTTTTAAAAAAAGACAGGAAAAATATAAATAAATAGATTCATTTGTGGATCATTTTGCAATGTATACAGATAAAACCATTATCATTATTTAAAAAACATTGATTCATTTGTTAATGAGAATAATATGTAATGCTGGAGATTTGAACTCAGGACTTCATGTTGGCAAGTCAGGTGCTCTGCCTGCTGTGCAACCTTTGGGGCTGCAAATATTTTGCTATGCACCTGAATCTGTTATATGTCAGCTGTACCTCAATGTAAAAAGATAAGAATAATGTACAGAGATCTTAAAATGGAAACTGTTTTTGTCTTGAATAAAAGAGTCACCAACCAACTATGCAGTGAAACACCAACCATGTCAAATTGAATATTTCATCCAACACTATTCTAGCTGAAAACAGATGAAATTTGTTTGACTGTTATATGGATAGAGCAAAAGTGGACTTTCATTTTGACAAGTAAATTAAGGAGATAAGTTGATTCAGACCATATCAGGGCAACTTTAAGTGATTTTCTGCTTCATTGATAATTCAATATGGAGAATCTTGTTGAATGTTAGAAGTTTGTGACTGACACTTTTTTTTGTTTTTTTTACCTGATCGCCAAGGTTAATATCACATTTAATTTAATATTTAAGTATTTGTCATTCTATGATATTCTTTTAAGCTGTGACAAACCATTTTACCTGACCTCAAAGAGTAAGGTATTTTACAGTTTATAATATTAAAAATCTTTTTCAAGTATTGTCAGATGTTTATGTGTTGTTGTTGTTTTCCTCCAGTAGTCCTCTCCTCCTTTGCTTACCCTTTCCAACCTCAATCTCTTTTTCTTTGATAGGAGTCCTATTGCTGCCTACCCAGACATTACCATCCTAGTAGTATTTAAGGTAGCACTGCCAGGTTTATCTGAGTCCTACAATCCAGTTTCTCTTTTTACCTGTTTCCTAAATCAAGTTGACAAACCAGTTTATTTTCTTTTCATTTCAACAACTCGTGATTCAGATTGTTTAGGAAGATATAATGTAGTGCAGGGCTCAACCTCTTCCCCTTGGAATCAGTATTTCCAAGACTTCCTCCTTTCTTAACGTGCTTAAGTCAGTCAGTCAGTACCTTGTGAAGGACTTCAGCCCCCAGAGTTCCCTGTGTGCGCATGCCTACTCTTCTTACAGTTGTCAAAGTGCTTTTGCCAGAGCGGTCACATAATCTACCTGAAAGGAGAAAATAAATACTGTACGTTAAAAATCTTTATCGATCCTTTAAAAACTGGATATTTAAAGGTAACTGCTACTAAAGATTTATTACTTAGAATTGGGTTGCTGCATGTAAAGGGAGATCTATTGTGTGTGCTGGTGGGGGAGGGGAAGGAGGTGTCTATTTCTTGGACTTGTAAATGAGAAAAACAAAATAAACAAACAAAAAACCTTACCTAAGCAAACTATTCAGGAAAACTATACAGAGAGACAGAAATGTTTGCTTTTTAAATGTTATCTTCATCTACTGCTTACCTTTTGTTTAAAAGGGTCTTATTTGTTACAGATGGGTCTTGACCTTGACAAAGTAAATTTATGCAAAAAGTGAAATATATATGTAAGGAGTGTAGAGAAGAGAAATGGGTGTTCCTGGTATGACAAAAAAATTAAAACAATAAATATATTACCATCAACTTTTATAAAATACTTTAACTTCCAATTTACTTTCTGGCTTTTTTGATAGAGTACAACATTATTTTTTCCACGAAGAAAATGTAGTTTGAAGATATTAACAAAAAGCTTTGAAACAAGCCATGGAGAAGCTTAGTGATATTAAAATTATAATCAAATGCACATTTCAGCCATGATGATACGGCTATTATATAGACAATTTTAGCTTCCTGGAAACAACTCAGATCCTTTCTTATAATGGTCTACTGCAGCACTGATTAAACCAAGTATGAAGATTTTTCTTTCTATGAATATTTCCTTTGTCAGCAGTAGAACTTTGTACTGTTGTGAATCCAAGCTTTACTTGCCTTTCTCTATCATATTTTACAATACTGATCAAAATCATTGTTCTAGACCAAGGGAACCGAGGGATATAAAATCAATCTTAAGTAGTTTTTACTGGTAGTAGCTGACAGTTTGTGATGTATATCATATTGGGTTGGGTTTTGGGGGGAGGGAGAGGTAAGGGAATGATGGGTAAAAAGGTGACTATGAAACATTTGTTTGAAGCTTTTCACTGTTCTGTGTGAAACTTTAAAATGAAAGATAAAACTAACCATTATAAAATTGTCTTTAATAAAATAGAATTTTATTTTTAACCCTATTTTTGGTCTGATACATGTTGTTTAATAGTTAAGAATGGTAACACTTCCATTCCCCATATATTTTATTGCAAGTGATTATCATAAAGATATCTAAGAGCAGAGCATGTGAGTCCATCTGAATGCCCTTTCACTCATGTCCTGAGAAAGATGCTTTTCTTTAAAGTATCTGAATTAATGAGTTGCTTTAAACATATTAACTTTGTTGCAACTATACTGACTCATCATCTGAAACAATTGCATATTCGGTGGTATTTTTTTTTTTTTTAACCAGAGCACAGCTCTGGTTTATGGTGGTGCAGGGGATTGAACCTGAGACTTCAAAGCCTCAGGCATGAAAGTCTGTTTGCATAACCATTATGCTAAATCTACCCCTGCCTGGTGGTATGCTTTAACATGGAAAAATAATGACTTTCAGGGTCTCAGCACTGCAGTATTCATATATTTAAAGCAATTAACATGTTATATGGGACAAACTACCTCAACAATAACTGTGTATGGAAGTCTCCTCATTTTGAGTGATTACAATTTTAATGCATGAATAAGAAAGTAGGCTGCATGGCAGAGGTGAATATAGCCCCTCTGCGAAATGGAAAATACCGTACATTCCTTATATGGCTGAGTGAGGCAGTGATGGCAATGCACTATAATTACAATGTATGAGAATTTGGGACTTTGTACTATGCTATTTTTAACACTTTTGCTAGCATATGTTAATTCAGGATCTTCAAACCATAATTTTTCACTGTTAATAGTAGTGATAAGAGAATGGATTCTAAATTTGCTTAAGTCTTGTGACCAAGGCAGCAGTAGGGTGATTTAAAAATGAAAATCTGGCAACCCCAGCATTATCTTAACTGTCCGTTTAGACCTCAAAAGGATTAAAAAACAAACCCCACCCCGTTTCACAGTATCTACCCCCCTCCCCGCCCCCAATCCAACCAGAACATTTCTACACTCTGCAGAGAAATTCTCATGCTTCTGTTGAAGCACGGAGATATCAAGAAATCTCTTGTGCGGCAGAGTTGAAGACATTGCAGAATAATCAGAAAAAATCCTAATTCTTACAATAAAACAAACAAAAAGCTCTTGCAAACGTTTTAGTCTTTTACCTCCTTAGAAACGGTGTTTTTTTTTTTTTTTTAAATGTCTCCTAACAAAATGGAGTAGCTACAGCTACTGGGAGGCCAAAGCATGATTGTGCAGCTGAGTCCGCCTAACATAATGCCAAGGATTTTCTCCCTCGTGGTTCGCTGCTGCTAAATGAAACAATTACCACCGCAAGACGGCAGTCTGCTAATCAAGAGGGATATGACTACTGTTCCTTTAAAGTGACAGAGCTAGGAAGGGGGTGGGGGGTTGGGGGAAGAAAGGGTCGTGTGCGGTGTCTTTTTAACCTTGCTGAAGGACGCAGCAGTATTTATTGACGTATGCAAATAACTGAGGGAGGGTGGTGCTTGGGGGGGGTGGTGGAAAACAGGAACCAGAATCAGTTTCTCATTGCTGGGAGAACGCTCGGAGTTCCGGTGAAGGGGAAAAAAGAGACGTGGCGAAATTGCTGTCTTTCTGTCCATAAGCATACCTTTCACTAATACAGAAAAGGAACCGAGGCATCAGAAAGGGTGAAGACGCGCTCAGTATTTTTAGAGACCTTGTGCGAGCCGCTCCCCGTCCCCCGCCGCCTCCCCCCCCCCCCCCCCCCGACCTGTTCTGGTAAATGGGAGATTATGGATTTGCATTGCAATTGGCTCGTAGCGGTGGGACTGGATTTTTCTCAAGTCAAACACCCACCCGCTTGGGCGAGGGACATTAGCGATCACGTTGACAATAACGCGTCTCTCTCTCTCTCTTTTTCTTCTTCCCATTTCAGCTGCGCAAACCATGCAGGATGATTTACTGATGGACAAAAGCAAAACCCAGCCCCAGCCTCAGCAGCAGCAGCAGCAGCAGCAACAGCAGCGGCAGCAGCATCAACCCCAACCCGAGCCCAGCGCAGCCGAAGCCCCGTCCACGCCCCTCTCCTCAGAGACCCCGAAGCCCGACGACAGCAGCGCAGTGCCGGCTCTCAGTCCCACCGCGGCCCCACCGGCCCCCAACGGGCCCGACAAGATGCAGATGGAATCGCCGCTCCTGCCGGGCTTGAGTTTCCACCAGCCCCCCCAGCAGCCGCCGCCGCCGCCCCAGGAGCCCACGGCCCCGGGAGCATCGCTGTCGCCGTCCTTCGGCAGCACCTGGTCCACGGGCACCACGAACACGGTGGAGGACAGCTTCTTCCAGGGGATCCCCCCAGTCAACGGGACCATGCTCTTCCAGAACTTCCCGCACCATGTCAACCCCGTTTTCGGAGGCACCTTCTCCCCGCAGATTGGCCTGGCGCAGACCCAGCACCACCAGCAGCCGCCGCCGCCGCCCGCGCCGCAACCTGCTACGCAGCAGCCCGCGCCGCCTGCGCAGCCCCCGCAGCCCCCCGCTGCCCCGCAGCAGCGCCGCTCGCCCGCCAGCCCGAGCCAGGCGCCCTACGTTCAGCGCAGCGCCGCGGCGGCCTACGGCCACCAGCCCATCATGACCAGCAAGCCGTCCTCGTCCTCCGCCGCCGTTGCCGCCGCCGCCGCCGCGGCCGCAGCCTCGTCCGCCTCGTCCAGCTGGAGCACCCACCAGGGCGTGAACGCGGCCGCCTGGAGCGCGCCGTCCAACCCGTGGGGCAGCCTGCAGGCGGGCCGGGACCCTCGCCGGGCGGTCGGCGTGGGCGTGGGTGTGGGCGTGGGTGTGCCTTCCCCGCTCAACCCCATCTCGCCGCTCAAAAAGCCCTTCTCCAGCAACGTGATCGCGCCGCCCAAGTTCCCCCGCGCGGCTCCGCTCGCCTCCAAGTCCTGGATGGAGGACAACGCTTTCCGGACAGATAATGGTAACAATCTGTTGCCATTTCAGGTAATGCTCGGGTGCACCTGCGGGCACCTTCTTCCTACCCCCTAGCTAGCGCCTTTTGCCGCTTGGCTTCCTCTTCCCTTTATTTTAATTGCCATATCTATGTATCTATATATCTATATATCTATATCTATATCTATATCTGCTTCTTTTTTCTTTTGCTTCATCTTTAAACTACGCAGCGGTGCCCAGCTCCCCCGCCCTTTCCAAAGCCTGCAGCTCGCTAGGGTTGTCTCCACCTCATTGGGGAGTTCATTGCGACTTATGTACCCCGGCAGGATTTTTAAAAAAGTGACCATTTTTCTTAGTCTCCATCCATCCTCCCCCCCCACCCCCCGTCTCGTCGTCCCCCCACCCCACTCCGCTTTACCAGGCTCGTGCCTCTCATTACCTGTCATTACCTTCTTTGACAAATAAAGCTGCGGGTGGAAGACAAGGTGCCGGCATAGTCCCGGGATAAATAGACTGATATTCCTGTCATTTTAAGTAGGTACATGTTTTCAGGTTATGCAATGCTGGACTCGGAGCGCCCCCCCCCCCCCCCCCCCCGTCACCCTAGCTCTACTCTTAAAGAGGTTGACAACCCTTGAGCAGTCCTATTTCAGACAGTTGTATATGCTCAATTAAACTAATGTGAACACATGTGTTTATATCTCACTAAGGTGCAGGCGTCATTAATAGCAATCACCACATTGCCCCTGCCGGGGAAAATTTATGGGTGTGAGATTCCAGTGAGCATAGAACTCTGTAAGGGACCGAAGTGGAATGGTGGGAACTCTAGGGATTTAGAAAGATTTAGAGATTGATTTTTTTTTTTTTTGCAGAGAAAAGAGACAATAGGATACGACCTTCAGAGCCATATTGCAATGGAGTCTTTTTGCTAGCTAACACTGAAATATTTAAAGCTGTAGTGCCCTTCACCAGTTGAGTTATTTAAGAAGACAATGCAGATCAATTACACCATTTGAAACTGGGCAAAGTGAAAGTCTTGCATCTTTAATGAAAAATGAGCCTTGTGCTTTGGTGTTAAATGCCAATGAAAAACCCAGGAAGTGCCCCCAGACAAAAAGCTTGAATGGAGTGTCCTTATTTTGTTCTTGATTTCTGATCCAGCCCACGGCTACATCTATTGGCAGTGCACCAGAAATCTTGTGTTGGAAAGGGATAGTGAGGGTGTTACTGGGGTCTTTTACATATCCTTTGAGCAGTTCTGAAAAATAATAGAACCAGCCTTTGGTATAGATAGCTTAAGGTATCTGGGAATTGGAGCCTATATTTTCTTGCTTTTTATATATATTAAAAGTGATGTTAGGTTCAGTCCTATCTGTGAAGCACATGAAGGATTATTCAGAAGCATGTGACTCTCTAGAACTAGAACGTTTAACCTTAACAGGCCAGGCAAGTTCATAAAACCTTTAGGTTGTGCATATGAGAGTTTTTAATGGGTTTTTACAGTAGGACAGAAGGCTTTAATCTTCTTCTTCTAGCGTTTGCCCTTCTTCCGTAGCCAGTTAATGGCTTTGAAAGTGACTGGGATCCATGTGGATTCAGTCGGCTAGGAAGGATCGTCAGTTTCCCCAATGAATGGGTACTCACAGGATGCACCACGGGAAGGTCGATCCAATGCATCCCAAGGCTTTAATTTGCTTTTATTTCTTCTCCAGGGTTAGCAGTGGAGGTTGGTGCCTACACCACTGCACCATTCCTGGTGGTCTTTTTTTTTTTCATTTCTCTCTCTCTCTTTTTGTTCTTTGCTAGAGAACAGAAGATAAATATATAGAGACAGAAAGAGGGAGGGAGAGCAAGAAAGAAGGGGATACACCAGCAGTACTGCTTCATTGTTTGTGAAGTTTCCCCCCTACAGGTGGGAACCAAAGACTTCCCCAGGTCCTCACAAGGTAATATGTGCATTCTACTGAGTAAGCTGCCACCTGGGCCCCATCCCCATAGTTTCAAAATCATATATATATACATATATATATATATATATTACATCTCATAGAGAAAAAGTAATAAACTTTCTAGAATCTCCCTATGTGGTTATAATTGAGGGGAGATAGGACAGGAAGGATGTACTTGGTAGGAGAGTCCCTCTTTTTCTAGTAGTTCCTCTTTTTAAATTTTGTTTATATATTATGATAGAGTAGATGAGAAAGGCAAGAGGGGTGTGGGAAGTAAGAGAGTGAACCAGAGTACCATTCAGCTCTGGCATAAGGTGGTACTGGAGACTGACTTTGCATACCTTAGGCATGGATGAAATGAAGGAAGAAAAATATATTTCCTATACACTTCACCATTTAGATTCACGAGTGGCCAATATATTCCTTTTTTTTTTTTTTTTTACCAGAGCACTGTTCAGCTTTGGCTTATGGTGGTGGTACGGGGAAATTGAACCTGGGACTTGGGAGCCTCAGGCATGAGAGTCTGCATAACCATTATGCTATCTACCCTTTGTCCCAATATTTTCCTTATTACTCACATACATATATATATATATATATTTTTAATTTATATATTTTTGAGAGAAAGGAAAATCATATATATATATATATATTTTTTTTTGAATCTCTACTTTCATCTTTCCCTTTTCCCCAACCCCAACTTGAAAATGTCTATTTAGGTAGGGCATGGGATACAGCATAATGGTTATACAAAGAAACTCTCGTGCTTGATGCTCTAAGGTCTCAGGTTCAATCCCCTGAATGACCATAAGCCAGAGCTGAGAAGTGCTCTGGTAAAAAAAAAAAATAAGGAAAATGATTATTTGGGTTTAATGTTATAATGTATAGTCTCATTAAGTGTGATACAGTCTCCATTTTACTGCTGGGTTGTCTCCAACAAGAAATCTACAGAACTTATCATCATCTTTATTTTTGCTTAACCATTATGCTATTTCCCCAGCCCTCATTATTATTATTTTTACCAGAGCACTGCTTAACTCTCTGTGGTTTATGATGGTGTGGGGGATTGAACCTGGGACCTCAGAGTCTCAGGCATGGAAGTCTTTTTTTTACATTATCTCTGTAGCCTTCCTACCTACACAAATTACATCTATTTATAATAAATATTAATACATCTATTTATAATAAATATTGAGGGAGTATCCATATTTTCAATCATATTATGCTTTTTTAAAAGCTTCTTTTCAGGAAGTGGTATTAATTGTCTTGTTTTTACTTGTTTTTAAATAAGGGCAGCATGACCTAGATTTAAAAATGAAGACTTGTCTGTAGTTGGCTTTTAACTACTGCTCTAATGTAAAACCACCCAACTCCACAAATTGTTTTGAAACCCATTACAGCATGGTTAATGTAAATACCAACAATGTAAGTGTGGGTTTACTTAAGAAATACTGGGCTTTCTATGCTCCTGAAAGCATCACTCTAATAATATAAGCTGTATACTTCAAAATTGAATATTGAGAAATCATTAGCTTTATGTAAACTCTCCATGACCTTGTAATGAGTTGATATAAAAGTACACCTTGAAAAATATAATGTGTTTAGATAGCTTCCAATGAAGACACATTTTCCCCCCTTAAGTAGTTTTCTTTTTTGGTTGGTCTGTCTTGTTTTTCAGGGACTTGTGGACATAATTCTTATCCATTTATAACTCATTGTTGCTCAGGTGATTTTTGTAGTGTTTCCATCTTCAAGTGTTAAGGTTATGGGACTGGTTACTACAGTGTAAAAGTTCTGTTGTGTGGATTTTACTGAGGAAGACGAGTGAAGCTGTAATAATGTCCATGAAACTTGGAATGAAGAAGACACTTTTAATTTTTTTCCATTTTATTGGTGATTTAATAATGATTGACAAGACTGTGGGATAAGAGGAATACAATTTCATACAGTTCCCACCACCAGAGTTCTGTATTCATTGGAATACAGAACTTCCCCTCCATTGGAAGCTTCCCTATTCTTTATCCCTCTGGGAATATGGACCAAATATCTTTACGGGGTGCAGAAGGTAGAAGGTCTGGCTTCTGTAATTGCTTTTCCACTGGGCATGAGTGTTGACAGGTTGATCTACATCCAGGCCTGTTTTCTGTTTTTCCTCAGTGGGGTAGCGTTTTGGAGAGGTGGGGTTCCAGGACACATTGGTGAGGTGGTCTGCTCAGGGAAGTCAGGTTGGCATCAAGGTAGCATGTGCAACTTAGTGGCTGAAAAGCATTAAGATATAAAGCAGAAAAAATTGTTTAATAATCAGGAACCTAAAGGTAGGAATATAGCAGATGAGATTTGGGGTCTTCATGTTGGAGCAAGCTAGGAAGTCTATTTTAAGTATATTCCAAGGAGTCCATGAGTTTACTAATTTTTGCCTGAGCGTGACAGCTAATATGTAGGCTAAAAGTATTGTCTGGGAAGATGGTATTGGGAGTAGGACTAGAAAGTTTGATGGGGGGGGGGGTGTTGGGTGATAGCGCAGTGGGTTGAGCTCATGTGGCACAAAGCGTGAACAGCAGAGGGATCCCAGTTTGAGCTCCCGGCCCCCCACCTGCAGGGGAGTCGCTTCACAGGTGGTGAAGTAGGTCTGCTGGTGTCTATCTCACCCCCTTTCTGTTTTCTCCTCTCTCCATTTCTCTCTGTCCTATCCAACAGCAATGACATCAATGACTACTATAATAATAACCACAACAATAGTAGAACAATCAGGGTAACAAAAGGGAAAAAATGGCCTCCAGGAGCTGTGGTGGTGCAGGCACCGAGCCCCAGCAATAACCCTGGAGGCAAAAAAAAAAAAAAAAGAAAAGAAAAAAGAAAAAGAAAGAAAGCTTGATCAGGGTGGAGAATAGTTCCCAGATAAAGCAAAATTATGTAAATATCATTAACTGTAAATACCATCAATCTGCCCTAGGGCCCGTGCCCATTCACATTTAGCACAGGAGCCTGTGTAACCTCTGCATCCCTGTCAGTCTGAACTTGAATTCCATGGTCATACCTAGGAACATTCTAGGCACTACTCATTTCAAGACCAGTCTGGGGAAGACACTGTTTGAAGGCTGTCACTCATGATTACAGTCAAGCAATTTATTCTGTGATTCATTTTCCCATTCTTCAAGAATGGGGAAGAGAGCCTATATTCTGGTTTTATGAGAGACTAAAAAAAAAAAAAAATTCAGAAAATCAACACTGTTATGGCACTTAGATGCCTGGCTAACTTGTAGTTATGGTCAGAGTAGGAGTTGAACAGAGGAATTACTGATGATAGTGAGTAATAGAGTTAAACGCTGGTTGATAGCATATGGAGGTAGAGAAGAGTTATCTAGAAGGATTCCAGAGCAGTGAGAAGCTCTTGATTGGTTATGGGGACTACCTGTTCTTGAAAGCCAGTCCATGGTGCTCTGAGGGCCGTGTCACCAGAGATGGTGTCTATTTCTAACTACCTACTTGTGCTTATAAATGACTCACCAATACAAATTCAAGAATTTTTCTTTGGTGGTAGAAAACATCCTTTAAGGGGCAAGTGGTGGCACACCTGGTTGAACACACACATTATAGTGCACAAGGACTCAGGAAGCCCCCGGTCCCCACCTGAAGGGGAAAAGCTTCCTGAGTGGTGAAGCAGTGCTGCAGGTATCTCCCTTTCTGTCTCCCCCTTCCTCCCAATTTAATAAAGATAGTAAAAATTAAAAAATCTTAAAAAAAAAAAAGCAAACCCAGAAAAAGCCCTTTAACTCTTATTTTTCTGTTTGCTACAATTGTTGATTTTGGTAATTAGGGATCTACAAAGTTTCTGATTTGAGTGCCTTACTATCATTTGCCTGAAAACTCGTTCTCTGTAGTGGCTAGTGGAAGTTGTCAAGATAGAATTCAGAATAGAACCTCAAATGAGGAACTTGGGAGTAGAAGAATGTACCCACAACGTGAAAGGGACTTTTCTGGGGGAGGCCAGGAGGAGTTGCTATTTTTGCAGTTGTATCTGGCTTCCCAAGGAAATTTCCACAGTTGGTCCTTCTATCTTGCAACTGACTAGTATTGTGGAGGTTTTGTTGCACTTGGGTTTTATTGAGACAGTATTGAGATTTCAGATCCTTGTGTGCTCTTTACAGGTGCTGGGCATGTAAACTTCCTAATGTGAAACCATTCCAGTGTTTGCATTTTGAATTGATTTGAGATATAAATGTACGAGGGAAGTAGGACAAAATAAATTAGCATCTCGGAAGCAAGCCTACTTTTCTCTCCCCAAAGCACCATTATGTAATTCTCAGTATATATATATATATAATAAAATTATATATATTACCAGAGCACTACTTAGCTCTGGCTTATGATGGTACAGGAGATTGAACCTGGGACTTTAAAGCCTAAGGCATGAGAGTCTTTTTGGATAACCATTATGCCCTATGATATGTTTTTGATAAGAAGATTTCAGAAGAGAACAACAAAAGTGGACACAAATAGCCTTGGTAGCATTTGAAATGATCACAACATTAGTGTATACGAAGGGAAGGAGAAAATGTGTACTGAGGATGTATGGGTAACACAGATGCACAGCCAAACACCTTGACTTTTCAAGTGTTCAAACTGACTTCAAGATCAAGTATGAGGGGGCCAGGTGGTGGTACACCTGGGTAAGCACACATGTTATAATACACAAGGACCTGGGTTCAAACCCCTGGTCCCCACCTGCAAGGGGAAAGCTTTGTGAGTACTGAAGCAGGGCTGCAGGTATCACTGTCTCTCCTGTCTACTTGTTCTCTCCTCTTGATTTCTGGCTGTCTCTATCTAATAAATAAAAGATAATAATTTTTTTTAAAAAAAAGATCAAGTATGAGAAAAACATAACTCTTTAGTAACTCAGTGCAACTAACTAGTCAGTGCTACCCTGTAAGTCAGCATCTACTGATAGAAACTCTTAGTGAGCACCTGAAACTTAATAAGATCTCATTAAATGAGTGAGAAAAAAATTAAAAGCATATTGCTATAATATTCTTCTTTTTTTAAATTATTACTATATTTATTGGATAGAGACAGCCAGAAATTGAGAGGTAAGGGGGAGACAGAGAGACATCTGCAGCCCTGCTTCACCACTTGGGAAGCTTTTCTCCTGCAGGTGGGACTGGGTGCCTTGAACTTGGGTCCCCGTGTATTTTAATGTGTGCTCAACCAGGTGTGCCACCACCCAGCCCCCTATAGTATTGTTCTTTCTCTCAACATATTTAATTTTTTTGAGACAAATTCTTTATTTAGCATTCCTTTACAAGGTATCCATGGAATATAGAAATGTAGGTAAATGTTTAAAATGATAGAAGGGACTCCTCAGCTTGTCAAAGTGGAAAATGTTATCTGTGATCCTAATCGTTGTGAAAAATCTTACAGTTTCTAGGCTATGATTCTATATTTGTAAATTTGAAATGATAGGAAGTAGTAGGCCTCTGCTTTTTTTAAAAAATTTTTTAAAGAATTATTTTCCCATTTGTTGCCCTTGTTTTTTCATTGTTGTTGTAGTTATTGTTGTTGTTATTGATGTTGTCGTTGTTAGATAGGACAGAGAGAAACGGAGAGAGGAGGGGAAGACAGAGAGGGGGAGATAGACACCTGCAGACCTGCTTCACGGCTTGTGAAGCGACTCCCCTGCAGGTGGGGAGCCAGGAGCTTGAATTGGGATCATTTCACCGATCCTTGCGCTTTATGCCACCTGCGCTTAACCTGCTGCTCTGCCGCCCAACTCCAAGGGCTCTTGCTTTAACCATAGGTTACACCGTGTGATTTAATTTGTATCTGTTTATTGCTAACAGCTCATTCTTCTATAATTAATTTATCCTGTTCCAGTGATTTTTTTCTTTTGTGTGTGCTTTTGTTCCTGACTTAAAAGTTCTTATTTATCAATACTAAAACTGTCTAGAATAAGGTTACGATAATTATGACAGTGGCACTCAGAAACACTGAGAGGCTTCTTTAGTCTTAAGAGAAAAACCAAAAGCAGGTAATAGTAGACCCATACAGATGGCCACCTCTTTGAAAAATGTGAGACTAGATAGTGGAGGTATAAAGAGTAACTATCTTGGGCCGGGTGGTGACGCACCTTGATGCACAAGGACTAAGGTTCGAGCCCCCAGTTCCCACCAGCAGAGGGAAAGCTTTGCAAGTGGTAAAGCAGTGCTGCAGGTGTCTCTCTGTCTCTCTCCCTCTCTGTCACCCCCTTCCCTCTCAATTTCTGGCTGTCTCTATCCAATAAATAAATAAATAAAATTTTTTTAAAAAGTAACTATCTTTGGGGGCCGGGCAGCAGGTTAAATGCAGTGGGTTAAGTGCACATGGTGTGAAGTCCAAGGACCAGTGTAAGGATCCTGGTTTTAGCCCCCGGCCCCCCACCTGCAGGGGTGTTACTTCACTGGCGGTGAAGCAGGTCTGCAGGTGTCTATTTTTCTCTCCCCCTCTGTCTTCCCCTCCTCTCTCCATTTCTTTCTGTCCTATCCAACAATGAAAGCAATAACAACAACAATAATAACAACAACAATAAAACAACAAGGGCAACAAAAGGGGAAAAAATAGCCTCTGGGAGCAGTGGATTGATAGTGGAGGCACCAAACCCCAGCAATAACCCTGGAGGCAAAAAAAAAAAAACTATCTTAAATATATGGTAGGGCTTGGGGAATGCAAAGGGCTTGAAAAACTTAATGAAACATTTTAGTGATTTGACCGTTTAACTCCCTACTCAAACTACAGAGGAGTTTGTTCTTAGTGTTCAGATAAACAGCAGTTAAAAAAAAAAAAGCAAATATACCTAGAAGAACTTCTTTTTTGCAATCTGCCTGGAGATTTCCTTTCTTCTTTTGTACTGAGAAATATAACCTAGATATGCAGGGGGTTAAAAATAGCGAAGTTAATGATATTGTAGGAGAAGGCCAAGATACAATTTTGGCTTATGAATCTGTTATTATATGTTTGCATTTGATTTTATGGGGAGATGATTCAGCTCTCTGCCACATTATTGTTTCAAGCAGATACATTTGGGGCTGGGTCACAGCTTACCCGGTGGAACATGCATCTTAAACCATGTGTGAGGTCCTGGGTTCAAGCTCTGGCACTGTATGGGAGCACCATTGACTTGCATCGTATGAAAACACTTTGTACCACACTGGGAGGATCCTGTCCATGGATGGTAGAATGTTGCTAGAGCCTCCTCCAGTGCTGTCATAGCACTGTTTTTTAAAAAAGAATTTATTTATTTATGAGAAAGATAGGAGAGAGTGAAAGAACCAGACATTACATTACTCTGGTACACATGCTGCTGGGGATTGAACTCAGGACCTCCTGGTTGGGGATCCAAAGCTTTATCCACTGGGCTACCTCCTGGACCACTGTCATAGCACTCTATGTGAGTGCCTTAGCCATGTACTTGGCAAGGCAAGTGCTCTCCCCATCAAGCTGTTTCTCTAGCCCTGTTGTGATAGTTTTAATATCCCCCTCCAGACACAAATAACTGTCAAATACAGAGGACCCTGAGTGTAAGTACTAGCCTTACCCTTCTCACATAAGCGGTTTCATTTAATCTTTACACATTTCTTGTGCATTAAAGTATTATTATTTGAATTGAAATTTAGTATGACTTGACTAGTAAAATGACAGAGAAGGAATAGAAATGCTGATTTTTTTTCTAAAATTTTTTATTAGTGATTTAATAATGATTAACAAGATTGTAAGATAATGGGTACAACTCCATACAATTCCCAACACCATAGTTCCTTGTCTTATCCTGTCTATTGGAAGCTTCCCTATTTGTTTTTTAATTTTAAAAAATTTAATTTTTATTTATTTATTAGATAGGAGAGAGAGAAATAGGGTGGAGGGTAGATAGCATAATGGTTATGCAAAGAGACTCATGCCTGAGGCACCAAAGTCCCAGGTTCAAGCCCCCACACCCAGTGTAAGCCAGAGCTGAACAGTGCTCTGGTTTAAGAAAAAAAAAGGGGCTGGTGGTAAGTGGTAGCGCAGCAGGTTAAGCACACTGTGCAAATGCAAGGACTTGCCTAAGGATCCCTGTTTGAGCCGCCGGCTCCCCACCTGCAGGAGCTTCACAAGTGGTGAAGTAGGTTTTTAGGTGTCCCCCTCTCTGTCTTCCATCCTTTCTTGATTTCTCTCTGTCCTGTCCAACAACAATACTAATAACAACAACAACAATGATAAATAAGGTCAACAAAAGGGAAAAATAGCCTCCAGGAGCAGTGGATTCATAGTGTAGCAACCAAGCCAGCAATAATCCTGGAGGCAAAAAAGAAAAGACAGAAAAAGAAGTAACCAGACATCACTGTGGTACCTGTACTACCAGGGATCGAACTCAGGACCTCATGCTTGAGAGTCCAGTGCTCTGTCCACTGCACCACTTCTTGGACCAAAGCTTCCCTATTCTTTTTCCCTCTGGGAGTATGGACCAACATTCTTTTTGGGGAGCAGAAGACAGAAGATTTGGCTGGTGCAGTTGCTTGTCTGCTGAACATGGGTGTTAGCAGGTTGATCCATACCCTCAACCTGTTTTTATCTTTCCCGATTTGGGTAGGGTTCTGGAGAGGTATGGTTCTGGGACACACTAGTGAGTTTGTCTGTCCAGGGAAGTCAGAATGGTATTATGGTAGTGACTGACACTTGGGGCTGAAAAGCAGGAAGATATAAAACAAATTGTTCAAATAAACTGGAACCCAGTGATACATATAGAACAAATGAAAGTAGGGGTCTTTATGCGGAAAGAAACTAGGAAGTCTATTTTAAGTATATTCCAAGGGGCCCATGACTTCAGAAATTTTTGCTTGAGCTTGATAGCTAACATTGCAGGTGGACTAACAGTATTGTCTGGGAAGATGGCGGCAGAGTTGAGAAAGCTGGACTAGGGCAGAGAGTAGCTTCCAAATATGGGGAAAGTATATAAATACTGTTAATTATAAATCCCATCAGTCTGACCGAGGGCTCATATCTATTAGTATTTAGCACAGGAGCCTGTGTAACCTCTGAGTTGCTGTCAGTCTGAGCTCACAGCGCATGGTCACAGCTGATCTATCTTTTGACTCTATGTCCGGTCCTTGCATTCTATTACACCTGCTTGCTTGCCTCCTATCCTCATTTACCATTTTCCACTATGCTTTTGATAGTGCACTGTTTCTCCAGATCTTCCATTCCCCTTATCCAATATTGTCTTTCTAGCATTTGTCCCTCTCTAGAAGGAGCTGGCTTCATTTTTGTTTTTCCACCCTAGAATGTGGTCTCTGCAAGGGCAAGGACCTTTTCACTGCAATGTACCTAGTGACTGTGACAGTGCCTGCGATAGTTTAGGGGACATAGTAAATATTTGATGAATGTGTTAATGATTTACATTTGTGAATGATTGATTAGACATTATTGGCCACTTATGTGTTGCTAGTAACGTGAGAGTAATTTCATTTTATAGACATTTAAATGGAATCTACTAGAGATGAAACACTAGGAATTAGAGCAGAAGCACATGCTGTCATCAGGCTGCTTCATGACAAATATATATGTGTGTGTGTACGTTTTTTCTTTTTTTTGTCTCCATGGTTATTGCTGGGGCTTGGAGGCTTTTGTTGCCCTTGATGTTTTACTGTTGTAGTTATTATATTGTTGTTTGTTATTGCTGTCGTCATTGTTGGATAGGACAGAGAGAAATGGAGAGAGGAGGGGAAGACAGAGGGGGAGAGAAAGGTAGACACTTGCAGACCTGTTTCACTGCTTGTGAAGTGATTCCCCTCCAGGTGGGGAGCTGGGGGCTGGAACTGGGATCCTTACGCTGGTCCGTGCGCTTTGCCCTAAGTGTGCTTAACCCGCTGCGATATTACCTGGTCCCGTATTTGCTGCTCCAGCTCACTTTTTCAGCTAGAAAGAGACAGGGAAAGGGCAGAAGGTAGATAGCATAATGGTTATGCAAAGAGATGCTTGAACCTGGGTCACTGAGCACTGTAACATGCATTCAGGCAGGTGTGCCACAACCTGGCCCCTAAAAGTCTTTATTTAGAACTGATTGGGCAAGGTTCCAGAAGGAGCCGAAGAGATGAGATAGGTGATTTCATCATGAAGATTTGTTTTAAGCACAGGAAATAGCCATAGCCATAGCCATAAGTACGGTATACTGAGAGAGCAGGAGATTCAGATAGGGGTGAGGCCAGTGAGAGAGAAGGCTGGATAAATAGGTAAGAGACATATCCCAAAGACCTTTACATATTCTTTGCCTTCAACTTTTTAGAGGGATTACATTAAGCAGAGAAAGGTAGCCATTGTAAGGCTTTAAAGTTCATGAGTGAGGAAGTAGATATATTTTAGAAAGATTGTTCTGGGATATAGATTGTCAGGAACCAAATACAGACAGGAATACTAACTAACACGTATGGGTCTAAACTGATTGAGAGGAAGGGAAGTTTTTTAGAAATAAATTAGGAATGGCTGGAAGGACTGGAAATATGGTGCTTGCTTGGATAGGAGGAATAAAGGAGTTTAGAATGATTCTCAGGTTTTGTTTTTATGCAGCTGGGGGAAATGATCCAGAGGCAAAAATGCTTAATAGTGGCAGAACAGAAATCTCATGACTCATGAGCCAGGTGGGTTTAGAGTGGAGGAACTTCAGAAGGAAAAACTGTGTGTTGAGAATAGTTGAGCAAGTGATTTGACATCTCTTATCCACCATGCTTTTGTGTGACTCTTACTGCGTGGGAAGAAGAACCTTATTAAGATAGATTACTTTGTGGACTACTTATTAGAACACTAAATCTGTGAGATGAAATAGCTACCATTTTATGTCAAGAGCTTTTTTTTTTCCCTTAAATATTTATTTATTCCCTTTTGTTGCCCTTGTTTTTTCATTGTTGTAATTATTAATGTTGTTATTGATGTCATTGTTGTTGGATAGGACAGAGAGAAATGGAGAGAGGAGGGGAAGACAGAGAGGGGAAGAGAAAGATAGACACCTGCAGACCTGCTTTACCACCTGTGAAGTGACTCCCCTTCAGGTGGGGAGCTGGGGGCTCCAACCAGGATCCTTACGCTGGTCCTTGTGCTTCATGCCACGTGCGCTTAACCCACTGTGCTACCACCCAACTTCCCCCACCCCCTTTTTAATATTTATTTTCCCTTTTATTGCCTTTTTTTAAATTGTTGTTATTGCTGTCATCTTTGGATAGGACAGAGAGAAATGGAGAGAGGGGAAGACAGAGAGGGGGAGAGAAAGATAGACACCTGCAGACCTGCTTCACCGCCTGTGAAGCGACCCCCTGCAGATGGGGTGCCGGGGGCTTGAACCGGGATCCTTATGCTAGCCCTTGTTTTGTTTTTTAACCAGAGCACTGTTCAGCTGTGGTTTATGGTGGTACAGGGGATTGAACTTGAGACTTTGGAGCCTCAGGCATGAGAGTCTGTTTGTATAACTATTATGCTATCAACCCTCTGCCCAGGCTTAGTTTTTTTATTGATATAAACATGATGAAATATTTTGAGACTTAGAATTTTTACTTGAGGGTGCAAAGGAGAGATGTAGACAGATTATGAGGCCTTTTATTATTTTTTTTCTTTAAACCAGAGTACTGCTCAACTCTGACTTATGGTGGGTGATGTGGGGACTTCAAAGCCTCAGGCATGAGAGTCTCTTTGCATAATCATTATGCTACCTACCCCTGCCCTGATAATCTCTAAAACTGTATAGTGTTTATTCATTTGTATTTCTAGGGAAGGAACTGACTGTAAGATTCATTAAATTTCCAGAGGAGGGGGTCGGGCGGTAGTGCCCCAGGTTAAGCGCACATGGCGCAAAGCACAAGGACCTACGCAGGGATCCCGGTTCAAGCCCCTGGCTCCCCACCTGCACGAGAGTCCTTCAAGGGCGGTGAAGCAGGTCTGCAGGTGTCTGTCTTTCTCTCCCCCTCTCTGTCTTCCCCTCCTTTCTCCATTTCTCTCTGTCCTATCCAACAACAATGACATCAATAACATCAATAGTAACCACAACAACGATAAAACAACAAGGGCAATAAATGGAGAGAAAAAAAGCCTCCAGGAGCAGTGAATTCGTAGTGCAGGCACTAAGCCCCAGCAATGACCCTGGAGGCAAAAAAAAAAAAATTTCCAGAGGAGTCCATCACTCAGAAATGGATAAGATGTAGAGTATGGTACCCAATAAACTTTTAGAAGATTCAACAAACTTAGCTCTCATGAAATTTATTTTTCTTCTTCAGAGCTGCAATTTTATGTAACTTTAGTTTGAGAGCTTTCTACATAAAGACCTTTTATTTAGCTTTTTCTAGAGAAAGTTACTTTTTAAAATTTATTTATTTTTAATTAATTAATTAATTAATTAATTTTTACCATTTCACTGAACAGCTCTGGCTTATGGTGGTGCGGGGGATTGAACCTGGGACTTCAGAGCCTTAGGCATGACAGTCTGATTGCATAACCATTATGTTATCTACTCCTGCCCTATTTATTTATTTTTGATAGGACAGAAATTGAGAAGAGAGGGGAATGTAAAGAGGGAGAGAGACATACACTTTAGTTTGAGAGCTTTCTTCATAAAGACCTTTTATTTAGCTTTTTCTAGAGCAAGTTACTTTTAAAATTTTATTTATTTATTTTTGATAGGACAGACAGAAATTGAGAAGGGAGGAGAAGGTAGAAAGGGAGAGAGAGAGAGACACCTGAAGACCTGCTTCACAGCTTGTGAAGGATCCCCTGCCCCCTGCAAATGGGGAGTCAGGTATTCGAACCAGCATCCTTGCATGGGTGCTTGCGCTTTGCACTATGCATAGTTAACCTGGTGGTGCACCACCTCATGGCCCCGCAAGTTACTTTTTATCTTTTTGACATTTATTACATTAGTTTACATATTGTATTACATCACCCAAAGGTGATGAAAAGGTTTAAAGCACAAACCTACCACCTTCAGGCAGGTACACTTGCAGTTTGTCTGGTAGGGAAGGCTAATGGGCTACGAGTGCTGAGTGATTGCTATGGACTTTTTTTTTTCCTCCGGGGTTAGCACTGGGACTCAGTGCCTGCACTAGGAATCCACTGCTCCTGGAGGCCATTGCCCCCCTTTTGTTGCTCTTGTTGTTGGATAGGACAGAGAGAAATCAAGAGAGAAGGGGAAGACAGAGAGGGGGAAAGAGGATAGACACCTGCAGACCTATCTCACCACCCTTTGAAGTGACCACCCTGCAGGTGGGGAGCTGGGGGCTCGAACCAGGATCCTTGCACCCAGTCTTGCGCTTTGCACCATGTGCGCTTAACCCACTGTGCTACCTCCTGGTCCCCTGGCCCCTTTTTTTAAAAAAATATTTATTTTATTTATTTATTCCCTCTTGTTGCCCTTGTTGTTTTTATTGTTGTAATTATTGTTGTCGTAGTTGTTGGATAGGACAGAGAGAAATGGAGAGAGGTGGGGAAGAAAGAGAGGGGGAGAGAAAGATAGACACCTGCAGACCTGCTTCACCGCCTGTGAAGCGACTCCCCTGCAGGTGGGGAGTCAGGGCTCGAACCGGGATCCTCATGCCGGTCCTTGTGCTTTGCGCCACCTGCGCTTAACCTGCTGTGCTACAGCCCTACTCCCCTTTTGTTGTTTTTTTAAATATAGAAACAATTTGTAGGTTAATCTAGAAAGTTAACTAGGCAAAGCTTCAACTATAGTAAATGCTTATCTATTTGAATAGAGAAGTGGATTAGAACGTTTTGATTCAAGGGGTCTGGTGGTGGTGCACCCAGTTAAGCACACCAGTCACCATGCACAAGGACCTGGGTTCGAGCCCCTGCTCCCCACCTACAGTGAGGATGCTTCAGGAGTGGTGAAGCAAGTCTACAGGTGTTTTTCTTTCTCTGTATCCTCTCTCAATTTCTCTTTGTCCTGTCAAATAAAGTAAAAAAAAAAATTAAATTAAAAAAAAGAAAAAAATGGCCACTGGGAATGCTAGCAATAACCCAGCAATAACCCTAGTGGCAATTAAAAAAAGTTTTTTAATATTTATTTATTCTTTTATTGCCTTTTTTCTGTTGTTGTTGTTGTAGTTATTATTGTTGTCATTGTTGGATAGGACAGAGAGAAATGGAGAGAGGAGGGGAAGACAGAAGGGGAGAGAAAGACAGACACCTGCAGACCTGCATCACCGCTTGTGAAGCGACTCACCTGCAGTTGGGGAGCCGGGGGCTCGAACTGGAATCCTTACATGGTCCTTGCACTTTGCACCATGTGTGCTGAACCCGCTGTGCTACCGCCTGACTCCCTAAAAGTTTTGATTCAAGAGAGGGATGCTCTTTGACTTTTGTAGTACATTCAACAAGAAATAAATACTAGCTCTCAGAAATTCATGTTTCCAAAGGATCTCTTTCCTCAGAGGAATGCTTGTACTTTTCCTAGTTACATTTTGGTTGTTTCTGTCACCTTAGAATACCTACTTCTACTGTAGCCAGAAAAGAATTCAAGGTTAAAGACAGCAGTAAGAGACAGATCAAATTTATTAGTAGAAGGAAAGTGAAAGTACACGGGGTATATGGCCAGATTCTAGGATGTATTGCTGTCCATTTTGGGGAACCAGATTATATGGGATATGCTGGTTGGGGGGGTCGTCTTCCTTCATTCCTTCATTCTTTCCTTTCTTTTGTCTTTTCCTTTCTTTTTTAACCAGAGCACTATTCAGCTCTGGTTTATGGTGATGGTGGTGGTGGTGGTGGGGAATTGAACTTTGGAGCCGCAGGCATGAGAGTCTCTTTGTGTAACCATTATACTATTTACCCCACCCTGGATTGTAACTTTTCCTCAGCATTCCAAAGATATGAACTCATTTGAAGGTAGTAAACTTATTTTAGAAATTATTACCTATTTTCCACTTATTTGCCAGTATAGATGATTCTATTTGACTTATTTACATTAATATGATCTAGCATATGAAATGTTGTTTTGGAGTAGCTATTTTAAAGTTGGTGAGTCATGCAGCTATAACACAACATTTTCATTTTAAAATACAGTGGGATATTTAATGTTCTAGCTTAAGCCTAGATCCTAAGAGTTAAAAATGAGAAATAGAAAAGGACTTAAAGGAAATTATAGATTGATGGAAAAAAAAAAGATCTGAAATGAGGTAGGAAGAATGAAAAATATTATGATAGTGAATATATTCCTTTGCACTAGAAAGAAATAATGGAGGTTTGATAGACAAGAGAGTTGGAATGACACATTCTGTTACAGGGACATAAATAATGGAGAGTGTACTGAGTACTGAGACTTCAAATGACATTAAAATAGAGTGAAGATTTCAACAAAGAGGACAAAGCTAAGTAAAAGGATGCTTCAGCTTCTGTTATGATAATTAAATATTTAAAGAGGCAGCCATTTTATACTGTCCAGGAAGTTAAGCAATTGCCCATTTTATATTCTAGTTTTATGTAAGCAAGCCATCGGCTAGGAAACTGACATTAAGGCTTTATATTAAAAAGTTTCTCCTAGGGAATGTCATAAACAAGCTTAAAATGCAGTCATTTAATCTTTTGTAGCATAATCATAATATTCATAATGCCTCTAAGATAACTTCAGCTTGTTCCAAACCATCAAAGAAAGATACTGTGTGTTTAGCATAATTTGCATTGCATATATTATTAATTATCCGGTCTTATGACTTCTGATAGTACTCAGTATTATGAAAAAAGAAGGTAAATTTTGTAGATCTGTGTTCAATAGATAGAGCTATAAAAGCCCACCTATATGATGAGAATTTTTTTTTAAGTATGTATTTTATTTATTTATTCCCTTTTGTTGCCCTTGTTGTTTTATTGTTGTTGTCGTTGTTGGATAGGACAGAGAGAAATGGAGAGAGGAGGGGAAGACAGAGAGAAGGAGAGAAAGATAGACACCTGCAGACCTGCTTCACCACCTGTGAAGCGACTTCCCTGCAGGTGGGGAGCCGGGGTTCGAACCGGGATCCTTATGCCGGTCCTTGTGCTTTGCGCCAGCTGCGCTTAACCCGCTGCGCTACAGCCCGACTCCCGAGAATTTTTATATACTCTTTTTTTTTTTTTTTTTTTTTTTCCTCCAGGGTTATTGCTGGGCTCGGTGCCTGCACCATGAATCCACCGCTCCTGGAGGCCATTATTCCCTCTTTTTGTTGCCCTAGTTGTTGCAGCCTCGTTGCGGTTATTATTGCCATTGTTGATGTTGCTTTGTTGTTGGATAGGACAGAGAGAAATGGAGAGAGGAGGGGAAGACAGAGAGAGAGGGGAGAGAAAGATAGACACCTGCAGACCTGCTTCACTGCCCGTGAAGCGACTCCCCTGCAGGTGGGGAGCCGGGGGCTCGAACCGGGATCCTTACGCCGGTCCCTGCGCTTAGCGCCACGTGCGCTTAACCCACTGCGCCACCGCCGGACTCCCTATATACTCTTTTTATGTTATCCTTACTATATTTATAAATCTATATAATATAGAGTTTCACAGTATGTTACAAGTTACAATATTGTTAACTGGGTTTGATTTCTATAAGTGTTTACAAGATACATACTATATTCTTAGGCTGCTATTAGGCATTGTAGATTATATAAATTATCTGAATCCTGTTCTTTGGAACTAATACAAATGAGAGAAGGTAACTGCTAGACTGTATGTATAGTAGTTAATTCCCATGAGTGGCCAAGGGTAATCAAGAATACCTTGATCAAGAATGAGTTTTTAAAAAATATTTATTTATTCCCTTTTGTTGCCCTTCTTTCTTTATTGTTGGAGTTATTGTTGTTGTTAATGATGTCGTTGTTGGATAGGACAGAGAAATGGATAGCGGAGGGGGAGAAAGAAGGGGAGAGAAAGATAGACAGCTGTAGACCTGCTTCAACTCCTGTGAAGTGACTCCCCTGCAGGTGGGAAGCTGGGGGCTCGAACAGAGATCCTTATGCTGGTCACTTTGCACCATGTGCGTTTAACCTGGTGTGCTACCGCCCGACTCCCTCTTGTGATTTATTTATGTGGTGCTGAAGAAAGAACCTAAGGCCTCACTTGTGTCTGATACAGCTGAGTGGCCTCCCCACTCCAATTTCTGATTCCTTTTTGTTTAGAGGAAGGAGAGACGGCATATCAGTGCTCCACCACCCATGAAGTTTTCCTGGTGCCATCCATGTTGCTCCTATGTGGCACCGTGGTTCAAACCCAAGATCTCACATAGCATAGCGTGCACTCCACTGTGCAAACTATCTCCCAACCCTGTGCTTATAATTTTTTGCATTACAACACACCCACCCATGTATATCTCTTTTCTGTATGTATTCACACATATGTACATATAACCTGTAGACACAGGAGAGGGGAGAGAAATATTTTTTTAATTTATAAAAAGGAAACACTGACAAAACCATAGGATAAGAGGGGTACACGCCACACAATTCCCACCACCAGAACTCCGTATCCCATCCCCTCCCCTGATAGCTTTCCTATTCTTTTTTTTTTTAAATATTTATTTTATTTATTTATTCCCTTTTGTTACCCTTGTTGTTTTATTGTTGTAGTTATTATTGTTGTTGTCGTTGTTGGATAGGACAGAGAGAAATGGAGAGAGGAGGGGAAGACAGAGAGGAGGAGAGAAAGATAGACACCTGCAGACCTGCTTCACCGCCTATGAAGTGACTCCCCTGCAGGTGGGGAGCCGGGGTCGAACCGGGATCCTTATGCCGGTCCTTGTGCTTTGCGCCACCTGCACTTAACCCGCTGCACTACAGCCCGACTCCCCGCTTTCCTATTCTTTATCCCTCTGGGAGTATGAACCCAAGGGCATTATGGGATGCAGAAGGTGGAAGGGCTGGCTTCTGTAATTGCTTCCCTGCTGAACATGGACACTGACAGGCCAATCCAAACTCCCAGCCTGTCTCACTCTTTCCCTAGTGGGGTGGGGCTCTGAGTAATCAGGGCTTCAGGACACAATGGTGGGGTTGTCTGCCTAGGGAAGTTCGGTTGGCATCGTGGTAGCATCTGAAACCTGGTGGCTGAAAAGAGAGTTAACATATAAAGCCAAAGAAACTGTTGACTAATCATGAACCTAAAGGCTGGAATAGTTCAGATGAAGCCTTGGGTGGGGGGAGGGGTGTCTCCTTTTGTAGATAACTAGTAGGCATATTTTAGTTATATTCCAAAAAGCCCATGACTATACTAGGTTTTTTTTTCCCCCCTTGAGCCTGAAACCTGATATGTAGGTGGATCCAAGATATTGTCAAGGGAGATGATGTCATGGCTGGAAAAAGGACCAGAAAGCTGGGTCAGGGAAGAGATTAGCTCCCAAATATGGGAGAAGTGTATAAATATTGTTTTTTTATTTTTATTTTTTTATTTCTTTATTGGGGAATTAATATTTTACATTAAACAGTAAATACAATAGTTTGTACATCCATAACATCCCCCAGTTTCCCATTTAAATGTATAAATATTGTTGACTGTAAACCCCATCAATTTGATCTGGGGCCTATATTCAGCATAGGAACCTATGTAACCTCTACATCCCTATAGGTCCAAACTTGCATTCTGTGGTCATCAGTAGGAATATTGAGTTGCACCAGTTTCAGGACCCATCTTCCTCAGGTGGAGCATAGAGTATGTTATCCAGCCTCCCTTCTGAGGATGGAACATTCTCCACCATTGTTGACCCAAGTTCAGGGCAAGGTCCTATGGGGGTCCACAAAGGGGTCTATTGTGTTGTTCCTGATAGAGATGACTGGTAACACTGAGGAGAGGATTTATTCGAGGTCTAGATCCATCATGCCTGTTAGGGAATCTCAGGACTCCCCAACTAGGGCCCTAGCTGGAGAGAAATCTTAAGTAGACCATATAGTTGGAAGTAATATCAATGACCTATACAGTATGTCAAAAATTCTTCAAGTTCTGGGATGCTGGTTACCCAGTGGTCATTCTTACCCATTCTATTAATGTGAACTGTGTGTTATATTTTCCTCTCCCATTTTTTTCCCACGTCAAGCAATTTCCCCCCATCTCCCATTACTTCAAAATAAGTGCTGTCAATTTCCCACATACTTCATTTATATTCAGTTCTACATAGTTGAGTGCAAATTATCTGCTGCTTCCCCCTTTCACAATTCCATACTTTGCAGTCTGAAATTCATGGTTCACTTTGATTTTATGAAAACAGAATTTCATTCTGTGCAGTAGAGTAGAACAACTTCCCTTTCTGTATGCTGATAGAGAAGAGTGGGGCCCTGGGAGCTGGGAGGTAGCACCTGGTTATGGGCACATGGTACAAAGCACAGGACCCATGCAAGGATCCTGGTTTGAGCTCCCTACTTGCATGCGGGGTCACTTCATCAGTGGTGAAGCAGGTTTGCAGGTGTCTATCTTTTTCCCCCCCTGTCTACCTTTCTCTCCTTTCTCAATTTCTCTGTTGTATCCAATAAAAAAATGGCCATGGGAGCACTGAGCCCTAGCAATCACCCTGGAGGCAAGAGAAAAAGAAAAAGAAAGAAAGAAAGAAAAGTGTTCATTTTAACACTTTATTTAAATTTATTGTTTAGTCTATGGTTCATAGTGTAATAAGTGCTTTACAAACATTTTTCTAGTATACATGTAAAGTAGGTGTTATGGTTAGTGAGATTTTTCATAACAGGGAATTAAAAGGGAGGTTGGGGCTAGGTGGTGGCACACCTGGTTGAGCACACATGTTAAAATGCATAAGGGCCCAGGTTCGAGCCCCCAGTCCCCACCTGAAAAGGGAGAGCTTTGCAAGTGGTGAATCAATACTACAGGTCTGTCTCTCCCTCTCCCTTTCTCCATCTACTTCCCAACCTCTCCTCCCCTTTCCCTCTTGATTTAAGACTGTCTCTACCCAATAAATAAATAAAGATAATAAAAAATTTTAGGGGGTTGGCAGTAGCACAGTGGGTTAAGCGCACATAGCACAAAGTACAAGAACCAGCGTAAGGATCCCAGTTCAGCCCCCGGCTTCCCACCTGCAGGGGGTGAAGCTCCACAGGTGGTGAAGCAGGTCTACAGATGTCTCTTTCTCTTCCCCTCTCTGTCTTCTCCTCTTTTCATTTCTCTCTATCCTATCCAACAACAATGACATCAGTAACAATAATAATAACCACAACAACGATAATAAAAAGGCCGATAAAAGGGAAAAAAAATTAGCCTCCAGGAGTAGTGGATTCATGGTGCAGGCACTGAGCCCCAGCAATAACCCTGGAGGCAAAAAAGGAAAAAAAAAATTAAAAGGTTAAGTAACTTGTTTACAAACTCTACTAAAATTAAAAGACTAGGGACGGGAAGTCAGGCGGTAGCGTAGCAGGTTAAGTGCACATGGCGCAAAGCACAAGGACCAGTTAGGATCCCGGTTCAAGCCCCTGGCTCCCCACCTGCAGGGGAGTCACTTCACAGGTGGTGAAGCAGGTCTGCAGGTGTCTGTCTTTCTCTCCCCCTCTCTGTCTTCCCCATCTCTCTCCATTTCTGTCTGTCCTATCCAACAATGATAACATCAATAACAACAGCAACAATAAAAACAATAAGGGCAACAAAAGGGAAAATAAATAAATATAATAATAGTAATAAAAAAAAGACTAGGGACATAGTGTAAGACTAAGAGCTATATCCTTGGCATGTGTAAAGACCATGGGTTCAACTTCTTCCACCAGTAAATGAATACATTCAATATAATAAAATAAACTTGAGTGCTTATTATGGACTATAATTCACAAAGCAACAGCACATTATGAATCTGGCTACCAATCATCAAGCGAATTTAAGACTGATTATCTTGTATACACAGTTGTACAAATAATGAGTTCTCTCTGCTTTTCCTTTCCATTTCTTCTTGGCTTCTTCTTTTTCCTTCCTTAAATTGTGTGATGTTTCCTCTTGTGAGTCTTTGTTTTTGTAATATAGTATATATCTAATAATTTTACATGAGGTTAGTCATAATTCTGCCAGTCTGTTAGCTTTTTCCCCCCCTTTGCTTCCAGAAGGCATAACAGTTTCTGGTGATAATAGAGACCATGTGAAGAGTAAAATAAGATGTGTTCATTTGTATTTATGTTTCTGTATTTTTGTTCATAGATGTAATTTTTTTACATTGGTACCACTTATTTTCCCTCTTGTTGCCTTGTTGTTTTTTATTGTTGTTGTAGTTGTTATTGTTGTTATTGATGTCATCATTGTTGGATAGGACAGAGAGAAATGGAGAGAGGAAGGGAAGACAGAGGGGGGAGAGATAGACACCAGCAGACCTGCTTCACTGCCTGTGAAGTGACTCCCCTGCAGATGGGGAGCTGGGGGCTCAAACCTGGATCCTTACACCGGTTCTTGCACTTGAAAATGTAATTTTTAAGAAAAATGTTTATTATCTTTATTGGATAGAGACAGAAATCAAGAGGGAAGGAGGAGGTAGAGGGGAAGAGAGACAAGAGAGACACCTGCAGCACTGCTTTATCACTCATAAAGCTTTCCCCCTGCAGGTGGGTACTGGTAGCTTGAACCAGGCTCCTTGTGCTTTGTAACATCTGCACTCAACCAAGTGTGCCACCAACCAGCCCCAAATGTAATCTTTACATTATGTCAGTTTAAAAACTTCACTGGTCTGTGAGGTAACTAGACAACAGCATAGCATGTGGCAAACAGGAGGTACTTAGCAGAGCATGTACCATAGTGATGCTCTGGTTCTCTCATGAGTAAACACTTTTTTTTTAAAAAAACTATTACCCCTTTTAAAAAACATTTAATTAGAGGGCTAGGAGGTAGAGCAGTGGTTAAGCTCACATAGCGTGAAGCTCAAGGACTGGCAGAAGGATCCCAGTTTGAGCTCTTGGCTCCCCACCTGCAGGGGGTGGGGGTCACTTAACAAGCAGTGAAGTAGGTCTGGCAGGTGTCTATCTTTCTCTCCCCCTCCTCTCTACATTTCTCTCTGCCCTATATGACAATAACATCAATAATAACAACAATAATCACTACAACTACAATGAAAAACAAGGGCAACAAACAGGAAAATAAATAAATGTATATATAAAAAGATCACCTTGTATTCTTTTGCCTTCTAAAAGCCATTATTATATTAGAAGAAGAAGAAGAAATTCAGGTACAGAAAATGGGTTTTTAATAACTTAAACAATGGTGCTTTGTAAGTCTTGGTTTTAAAGCTACCAAACACTGAAGCCAAAGTTTTCAAACTGCTGCATACTTTGACAAGTAAAATCTATTTCTGTCTTCCGATCTACATTTATGACCTAAGTCAAGTAAATACACCTGGTTTACTTAAACAATTTTATGCAGACAGTCTGTTATGCACTGTGGTTTCAGATGTGCAATGATTTGTACAACTGTTTATTCCCAAGTATGCCTTAAGCAGAACAAATGCTTTTTTCTGTATAGTTCCTTGCCTTAATACATATGTCATATAAATTTTTAAAAAATCTCATTGAATAAGGATAGTTATAATTCTTCCAAACTGGTACCTTACTTTCTCCCCTCTACATCAAGAAAGACGCAATATATTCATTCTGCTGATAGTAGAGTCCATGGAAAAATTAAAATAATGTGTACTTATTTATCTCATGAAGTAAATATTTAAAGGGAAGTCCTTCTGGGATCAGGAGACAGCTCATCCAGGAAGGTTTAAGTCTTGTTACCACATGAGAACACCACACTACTGGGGGGAGGAAGCTCCGTGGATGGTTGAGCAGTCCTGTGCTATCTCTGTCTCTCTGTCTTAATTTTTAAAATAATGAAAAAATTTGACCTGAGAATAGTAGAATTGTGCATATACAAGACCTTAATCACAAAAATAAAAGTTATTCTTCAATTACTTTTTATTACACATGCCATTTTATGTATACTATTTGTGTGTGAGGGAGGGAGGGAGGGAGAGAGAGAGAGGGAGAGAGAGAGAGAAAAGCACTAGTCCATCATTCATAGAGATCACTTGTCTTTCTCATGTGATGCCAGGGATAGAACTCGAGGTTTCACATGTAAGTATTAAACTCTACAGGGTCCCTTTAATTACCCTTTAAAGAAAAGCATATCAGTACTTCATCCTTTTTATTGTTGATTACTTAGTCATTAGGACATGTCATAATTTGTTCCATGGAGTAGTTGATGGGCATTTATATAATTTACAGTTTTGGAAATTATAGATAAAGCCAAAATATTTATGTACAGGTTTTTGTGTAGACATACAATTTTATTGATCTTGGGTAAATAATTAGCAGTAAGATAGCTGGATTGGATGTTTAAGTTTATAAGTAACTCACAAACTGTTATTATTATTATTATTGCCAGAGCACTGAGCATGTCTGGTTTATGGTGGTGCAGGGGATTGAACCTGGGACTTTGGAGCCTCAGGCATGGGAGTCTCTTTGCATAACCATTATGCTATCTGCCTCTGCCCTTCACAAACTAATTTTTCAATGTGACCTTATCACTTTGCTTTCCTACCAGCTATTATGATTGTTTTGGGTGTTTAATGTCTTAGCATTTAACTAGAGTTTATTTTATTTAGGCCATTGTAACAGGTATGTGGTTCTTTGTTTCATTTTTTATATTTATTTATTTATTTATTTAAATAAGAGCGATACAGAGAGAAAGTCTCTTTTTTTCTCTCTCAACTCTGGTTTATGGTGGAATTGAGGATTAAAACTGGGACTTTAGTGCCTCAGGCATGAAATTCTTTTGCATAACTACTATGCTAGTTCCCCAGTCCCTTTGTTAGTTTTAAATTAAAATCTTGCAACAAGAAACTATCCAAAGGATGATTTCAATGTGAAGCAGTCATTATTGAATTTTTTTTAACATTTTAAAAAATATTTATTTATTCCCTTTTGTTGACGTTGCTTTTTTTTTTATTGTTGTAGTTATTGTTATTGATGTCGTTGCTGTTGGATAGGACAGAGAGAAATGGAGAGAGGAGGGGAAGACAGAGAGGGGGAGAGAAAGACAGACACCTGCAGACCTGCTTCACTGCTTGTGAAGCGAAACCCCTGCAGGTGGGGAGCTATCGAACTGGGATCCTTACACAGGTCCTTGCGCTTTGTGCCACGTGAGCTTAACCCGCTGTATTACCACCGACTCCCCATTATTGAATTTTTATGTGCCAGATTCTCTGCTAAGTGATGGAGATATGGAGAAATAAGAGACATGTTTGTCCCCATGAGATTTACAGTTTATTGAGATGAAAGGCAAAAAAAAAAATTCATGATGAGTTACTGTTAAATTATATGCAATAAAAATACTGGGTTGGGGAAGTACAGTTCAATTGTACCTAGAACTGATCAATGTTTTAGAAGAATTTGGATATTTATGATCAGTGGTGCACTAGGTGGTGGTGCACCTAGTTGAGCACATATTATGATGCACAAACTCAAGGACCCACTTTTTTTGTTTGTTTGTTTGTTATTGTTGCTAGATAGGACAGAGAGATCAAGAGAGGAAGGGAAGACAAAGAAGGGAAGAGACAGGTAGACATCTGCAGACCTGCTTCACCACTTGTGAAGCAACTCCCCTGCAGGTGGGCAGCCAGGAACTCAAACTGGGATCCTTATGCCGTCCTTGCGCTTTGCACCATGTGCGCTTAACCAGCTGTGCTACTGCCTGGCCCCCAAAGACCTACTTTCAAGCCCCCAGTTCCCACCTTAAGGGGGTAAACTTTTGGAGTTTTGAATTAGTGTTGTAGGTGTCTCTCTCCTTGTCTCCCTTTTTCCACTCAGTTTCTCTCTGTCCTATCAAATAAATATTTAAAAAAATGAAAACAGTATGATCAGCTGTATGTTCCTTTGCATAATGTTCTTAATTAGGTTTGTTTGCAAAGGTCATACTCCTCCTATATTACTGTGCTTATAAGCAACTGGGGATCATATTCTTCTGGCTAACAACATAGTGATTTGGCAGCAATGCTAGCTAGTCACATATGTACAGTCATCAGGGAGAAGGGGTAAATTTAAATTTTTTCATAGTTCCTTGAGACCTACCTACTCTCTCTCACTTTTTTTTTTTTTTGGAATTCTTTTTTCTTTTTCCTCCAGGGTTATTGCTGGGGCCCAGTGTCTGCACCATGAATCCACTGCTCCTGGTGGCCATTTTTTTCCCCTTTTGTTGCCCTTGTTGTGGTAATTATTGTTAATGTTGATGTTGTTCCTTGTTGGATAGGACAGAGAGAAATGGAGAGAGGAGGGGAACACAGAGAGGGGGAGAGAAAGACAATACCTGCAGACCAGCTTCGCCACCTGTGAAATGATTCCCTTGCAGGTGGGGAGCCAGGGTCTCCAACTGGAATCCTTATGCTGGTCCTTGCACTTTGCGCCACGTGTACTTAACCCCCTGCACCACCACCTGACCCCTAAGACCTATCTACGTTTTTGACAGTTGTAGTTAACTTTTTTTTTTCCTTTCTGTGTCCTTCCTAGGTCTGACTCATTTTTGCCTTTTGTGTATCACACTGCTGAACTATATAATCACATTTTTAAAAAAGTATTTATTTTGGGGAGAGGGGGAGAAGGCTAGCTGCAGTATTGGTTACCTTCTTGTGGAACTTTCCCCCTGTAGGTGAAGACTAGGGACTTGAACCTGGGTCCTTTCTACAAAGGACATACACATACATATATGTATGTATGTATCTGTGGTTCTGACCTCTTCATTCAGAAGTGATAGCATTAGTCATTTGTACTTTTTATTCAGTTGACTCCTTCAACTTATGCCCAGGTAGATCTGGCCTCAAAATGTAGAATCATTTTTAGGTGAATTAGGTGATTCCAAGAGTTATGTTTCCCATATATATGATAAATGAGGCCTCTTAGGAGTTGGGCAGTAGTGCAGCAGGTTAAGCGCACATGGCGCAAAGCACAAGGACCGACATAAGGATCCTGGTTCGAGCCCCTGGCTCCCCACCTGCAGAGGAGTCGCTTCACAGGCGGTGAAGCAGGTCTGCAGGTGTCTTATCTTTCTCTGCCCCTCTGTCTTCCCTTCCTCTCTCCATTTCTCTCTGTCCTATCCAACAATGATGATATCAATAACAACAGTAACTACAACATTAAAGTAAGGGCAACAAAAGGGAATAAATAAGTATTTTTTTAAAATGAGGCCTCTTATCTGACCTGAATGTGGAAAACCAGTGAGAAGATTGTAATTGACGATTGGGGATTGTAGGGCTGAGTGGTGGCACACCTGGTTGAGTGCACGTTACAGTGAAGATTAGGGATGGACAAACTAGATAAGGACAAACTAGGCGAAAATTGTGGTCGGGTGCTTCATGTGAGTCATTTTCATCTAATTTTTGAGCATCCCTCAGAACAGATGAAGTTACCTCTTTGGTTTTCCAAATATTACTAAAACCTAGTTAGCTTGATTTGCTGTAATATCACAAGGAAAAATACATTCTCATGAAAAAGCTAAAGTAGTTGGAATTAGTCATCCTTAAGAAGAAAAAAAATGGGGGTTGGGCAGTAGCACAACGTATTAAGCGCTCATGGCACAAAACGCAAGGACTGGCTTAAGGATCCGGGTTCGAGCCCCGACTCCCCACCTGCAGGGGAGTCGCTTCATAGGCAGTGAAGCAGGTCTGCAGGTTATCTGTCTTTCTCTATTCCCTCTCTGTGTTCCCCTCCTCTCTCCATTTCTCTGTCCTATCTAACAACGACAACATCAGTAAGTACAACAATAATAATAACTACAACAACAATAAAAAAGGGAAAAATGGTCATGTCACAATTTGTCTACTTTATTCTTTTTTTTAATTTATTTTCCCTTTTGTTGCCCTTGTTTTTTTATTGTTATTGTAGTTATTATTGTTGTTGTTATTGATGTTGTTGTTAGATAAGACAGAGAAGTGGAGAGAGAAGGGGAAGAGTGAAGGGGAAGACAAGGGGAGAGAAAGATAGACACCTGCAGACCTGTTTCACCGCTTGTGAAGCGACTCCCCAGTAGGTGGCGAGTAGGGGCTTGAACCTGCGCTTAACCCACTGCATTACTGCCCGACTCCCTATGTACTTTATTCTTATTCCAGGCTATCCTAGAGTTTTGAGGATTTATTGTATTGAAAACTGGACTCACCAATATTCTTTAAAGAATATTAAAAATTCACAGCAAGGGTGGAGGATAGATAGCATAATGGTTATGCAAAGAGACTCTCGTGCCTGAGGCTCCAAAGTCCCAGGTTCAATACCCCGCACCACCATAAGCCAGAGCTGAGCAGTGCTCTGCTAAAAAAAAAAAAAAAAAAAAAAAATTCACAGCAAATGCTGATAAAATATTTTCTGAGGACAGAAAAGATAGTTTAGTTTCATTCAGGATAGTTAAATCATACCATTGCCTGGAAGCCCTGGTACTTAATATGAGTAAAAAAAAAAAAAACAAACCCTACTTTTATGTTTTAGTTTCTTTTTCATTTCCTTTTCCTTCCCCCCCAAAACAAACAAACCTTATGTTCAGGGTTGACTTTAGTGGATTATAGCAAGGAAGTGACTTTGCTATGTATAAAACCTGAGACAGAAGGAAGACTATATATATGACTAAATTTTTAATTTGTCGGGAGTCGGGCGGTGGCGCAGTGGGTTAAGCGCACGTGGCGCAAATCGCAAGGACCTGCGTAAGGATCCCAGTTCGAGCCCCCGGCTCCCCATCTGCAGGGGAATCGCTTCACAAGTTGTGAAGCAGGTCTGCAGGTGTCTGTCTTTCTCTCCTCCTCTCTCCATTTCTCTCTGTCCTATCCAACAACAACGACGTTAATAACCACAACAATGTTAAACAACAAGGGCAACAAAAGGGAAAATAAATAAATATAAAAAATTAATTTTTTTAAAAAAAATTTTATTGTGGAATTACTGGCATACAATGCAGTTGGTAACACATGGTACAGTTTCTCATCCTCGGGTAAGAGGTCCTTGCAGAACACTCTCCCCCACCATTTAGGACCTTTTCTACCATCATACATCAGGCCCTCAAGGTTCTCTTCACCTCTTCCCTCCCCGTCTTTCTCCCAGGTTCTTTGCTTTGGTGCAATGTGCCACACCCAGTCCAAGTTTTACTTTGTGTTTTCCCTCTCTGTCATTATCTCCAGCTTTAAATGAGATCATTCAGTATTTGTCTTTCTCTTTTTGGCTTGCCTTGCTTAATGTGATATCTCCATGTTGCATCCAAGATGATGCAAAGATGACTTGATCATTTTTAACAGATGAGTGGTAATCCATTGTGTATATATACCACAGTTTTTTTTTGTTTTTTTTTTATCCATTCATTTGACATTTGATATTTGAGTTGCTTCCATGTTTTGGCTATTGTGTTGCTATGAACATAGAGATAAATAGATCTCTTCTGATAGGCGTTTTTGTTTCCCTAGGAGAGAAATTGCTGGGTTGTAGGGGTAGGTCCATTTCCAGTGTTCTGAGAAATCTCTAGACCTTTCCACAAAATTGATTTGGATCAATTTACATTCCCGCTAGCAGTGCAGAAGTTTCCTTTTCTCCCCACATCCTCTTTGACATTTGTTATTACCGCCCTTTCTTTTTTTAAAAAAAATTTTTTTTAATAAACTTTATTTTTTTCCCATTTGTTGACCTTGTTGTTTATTGTTGTTGTTGTTGTCATTGCTGTTGTCGTTGTTGGATAGGACAGAGAGAAATGGAGAGAGGAGGGAAGACGGGAGAGAGAGAGACACCTGCAGACCTGCTTCACCGCCTGTGAAGTGAATCAACCCCTCCCAGGTGGGGAGCTGGGGGCTCGAACCAGGATCCTTAAGCTGGTCCTTGCGCTTCATGCCATGTGCACTTAACCCACTGCGCCACCGCCCAGCTCCCCTGCCCTTTCTAATG
The DNA here is from genome assembly GCF_950295315.1 of Erinaceus europaeus. Taxonomy (NCBI): domain Eukaryota; kingdom Metazoa; phylum Chordata; class Mammalia; order Eulipotyphla; family Erinaceidae; genus Erinaceus; species Erinaceus europaeus. The sequence goes on along the minus strand of NC_080162.1, from coordinate 102,708,497 downwards.
TATGATATTCTTTTTTTATTTTTATTTTTCCCTCCAGGGTTATTGCTGGGCTCCGTGCCTGCACCATGAATCCACCGCTCCTGGAGGCCATCCCCCCCCTTTTGTTGCCCTTGTTGTTGTAGCCTTGTTGTGGTTATTATTATTGCCATTGTTGATGTTGTTCGTTGTTGGATAGGACAGAGAGAAATGGAGAGAGGAGGGGAAGACAGAGGGGAGAGAAAGATAGACACCTGCAGACCTGCTTCACCGCCTGTGAAGCGACTCCCCTGCAGGTGGGGAGCCGGGGGCTCGAACCGGGATTCTTACGCAGGTCCTTGCGCTTTGCACCACATGTGCTTAACCCACTGCTCCACCACCCGACCCCCCAATGTATAATATTCTTATAGGTGTAAAGTTGTACCTCAGTTTTGCCTTTATTTGCATTTCTCTGATGATTAGTGCCTTTGAACACTTTCTGATATGACTATTCGCCCTCTGGATCAGGAAGACCACTTTTAGAGGTTTTTGTTTTCCTTCTCCTCAGGTTTGTAACATAGGTTTTTTGGTTTTCCCTTTACTTGGGAAAAGTTTAAGCCTTATGTCAAATATATGTCTAACTGCAGCAAAGCTCAACTTGATGTACAAACCTTATAGGTCTGGTAGGTTCTTTTATTTTTATGTCTCCAGGGTTATCACTGGTGCTCGGTGCCTGCACTACAAATCCACTGCTCCTGGAGGCTATTTTTTCTCCTTTGTTGACCTTGTTGTTTATTGTTATTATTGTTGTCATTGCTATCATTATTAGGACAAATAGAAATCGAAAGAGGAGGGGGAAAACAGAGAGGGATAGAAAGATAGACACCTGCAGGCCTGCTTCACTGCTTTGTGAAGCAACCCCCCTGTAGGTGGGGAGCTGGGGACTCGAACTGGGATCTTTACACTAGTTGGGTCTGTGCGCTTTGCGCCATGTGCGCTTAACCTTCTGCACTACTGCCAGGCCCCTGGTTCTGGTAGATTCTAACAAATAGCAGCATAAATTAGTTTAGAATTATAAATTCCCAGACCTCTGCTTTGTGAGATATAGAAACTATATATTGTGGGGGGGAATGGTTCACTTGGATACTGTGCTGCTTTGCCATGTGTATAACTCAAGACACCACCCTGGGCCCCACTACAATGAAAGAGACTTTGGTACAATGGTTTCTCCTCATCCTTCCTTCCTTCCTTCCTTCCACATTCCCTGCTTCTCTGTCTTATTCTTTCTATTTGAAAAGAAAAAAAATCAACCTAGAGCAGTAAAACTCTAGAGATGACTGGAAACAAATATATATATATATATATATGTTAATACCCATTCACTCATCTCCTTGCTGTCCCCACCTAGATTAATTATTAAATGTCATATCAGTTTTTTATGGGGTTCTTAAACAAATTTACTAGAATTTACTACATGTTAAGTTTTGTAAGACACAGCATTTTTGGCTTTCACTTGGAATGGCAAGTTGCAGAATCTTACATATATATTTTCTTTACTGGGAGAGTTAATGGTTTACAGTCAACAGTGAAAGTACAGTAGTTTGTACATGTTCAACATTTCTGTTTTCCACATTACAATCTAACCCCCTCTAGGTCCTTTTCTGCCATCATGTTCCAGGACCTGACCCCTCTCCCCCCACCCATCCCCCCTTCCCAGAATCTCTTAACTTTAGTGCAATATGCCTACTCCAGTTGAATTTTGCTTTGTGTTTCCCTTTCTGTTAGAGTCTTATATTTATTGGTGGCATTCTTTTTTTTTTTTTTTTTTTATCTCCAAGCTTATTGCTGGCACTTGGAAGCCTACACTATAAATCCACTGCTCTTGGAGGCTATTTTTTCCCTTTTGTTGCCCTTGTTATTTATCATTCTTGTTATTATCGTTGTTGTTATTGCTGTCATTGTTGTTGGATAGGTCAGAGAGAAATCTAGAGAGGAAGGGAAGACAGAGAGGGAGAGAGAAAGATAGACACCTACAGACTTGCTTCAACTCTTATGAAGCAACCCCCCTGCAGGTAAGGTATGTGGGTACCATATAAGGTATGTGGGTACCAGTACCATATAAAAATATTCTGGAGGAGGTTTGGCAGTGGTGCACTAGGTTAATTGCACATAGTACAAACCACAAGGACCCATGAAGGATCCTAGTGCAAGCCCCAGCTCCCTACCAGCAGGGGGGTCGCTTCACAAGCAGTAAGGTAGGCCAGCAGGTGTTTACCTCCCCCCCTTACCCTACCCTCTCAATTTCTCTCTGTCTTATCCAATAGAAAGGGAATAATGGCCACCAGGGGTAGTGGATTCATAGGGTAGGCACTGAGCCCCAGTGATAACCCTGGAGGCAAACATAAAATAAAATAATAAAATAAAATAAAATAAAATAAAATAAATATGGTAGAGCAGTGCTCTGGTCTCTAAAAATAAGTGTAGTTGGGTTGAAATTCAGAAATCACTAATTTTTTGAGTTAATGTTTATATATTGAAGGCATTTAATTTTGAGATGTTTTATGCATGTGTTGAAGTCATATGATAGATAGCAAACCCCCCTTAAGGAATTTCTTCTTTCATTGTCCTAAAGTATTCTTTCCTAGTCATTTCAATCATATACTCATTTATTTATTTATTTTTAATCCTGTCTGTGCCTATTTCTTCACAAACCTTCATTATTCATGGAACACATGGAGGTTCATGGAACAGACAGAAAGCATTGACATATTACTGGCATGAATTTGAAAGTCACAGACCTCTATGTTCCTGGCCTATTTTCTGACCAGCTTTGTGACATTAAGCCTGTTACATAACCTTTGTGAGCCTCCGATTTCTCCTCTAGCCTGCAGAGTTGTGGTGAAGATTGAGAATAGAGTTATATAGCAATTACCCCAGTGCCTGGCATGTGGTAGGCACCATGATTACTTTTACCATTTGGCTCCAGAACAGCTTTGTCTCAGAAACTCTCTTGGCCCTTTTTAGCCTTCTACCTTTTATCTCTAAGTAAAAGCCAGAAAGAGAGGAAAAATTTCTGGATTCCTATTCTAAGAAATTTTAGGTGAATAGGCAGAAGGCTATGCTGAGAGGTAGCTGAAACACACACTCTTCTCTCTGTGTATGTGTGTGTGTGTGTGTGTGTGTGTAGCCTCCATAAGTAAGATTTTACCTCTCCAGTCTGACTATATATATACAGAGAGAGAGAGAGAAAAAGAGAGAGAGAGAGAGAAAAAAAGAGAGAGAGAGAGACTCCATAGCACCAAAGCTTCTTACTATGCTGTAGAACTTAAATCTTCCATATGGTGTGGTGGGGACTTAAACCTGGACCATGTGCAAGGCAAGGAGGGTACTCTTACAAGTTAGCTATCTTGCTGATCCCCAAGGTACTTCTTAAATTTATCTAGTTGCTAACTGAATAAGAGTCATTGACTTAGGTGAATGAGGATTAGGTACTTGTGTGACAGGATAGGGTCAAAGAGACCGCTCACTGATTAGGTTGAAGAGGGTATTATGAGAAGGGCTTAAAATGAAGGAAGTAGGAGAGGCAGTACAATAAAAGTACTTAAGAGCAGTATCTGTCCCGGAACCTCACCTCTTCAGAGCCCTACACCACTAGGGAGTATGGTTTGACCTGCCAACATCCATGTCCAGTGGAGAAGCAATTGCAGAAGTCAGGCCTCCCACCTTCTGCTCCCCCAAAGGAAATTTGGTCCATATTCCCACAGGGATAAAGAATAGGGAAGCTTCTAATGAAGGAGATGGGACACGGAACTCTGGTGGTGAGAATTGTGTGGAATTGTATCCCTGTTAACTTACAGTCTTGTTAATCGTTACTAAATCACTTATAAATACATAAATAAAAAGAGCAGTGTCTTACTTTAACTGTGGTTGAGCCCTGACTCTGCTGCTTACTAGCCATATAACCTCGGAACAGTTATTTCATCTCTGAGATCTAATTGCTTATTTTATAAAATGGGGGTAAAAGTTAACTGCCTCATAGGATAGTGCCAGGTACATGTTAACTACTTGATATTTTTATTAATATTAAGTCAAACTGGAAAAAAAAAAAACAAGGTTCTTGCTCTGTAAAGTAGAAGTAGACTGTTTCTGTATACAGCTGGTGGGATGCTTCATTTATATCACTGTCCTAATATGTCTCTGGCTTATTTGCTGGTTAAAAACAATGGAAAAATGTTTTTTTTTTCTTCCCTAAGTTAGGAAACAAGACTTATTAAAAATTATTTGGGAGTCAGGCAGTAGCGCAGTGGGTTAAGTGCACATGGCGCAAAGCGCAAGGAATGACTTAAGGATTCTGGTTGGAGCCCCTGGTTCCCTGCCTGCAGGGGAGTCGCTTCACAGTGGTGAAGCAGGTCTGCAGATGTCTCTTTCTCTCCCCCTCTCTGTCTTCCCCTCCTGTCTCCATTTCTCTCTGTCCTATCCAACAACAACGACATCAATAACAACAATAATAACCACAACAATAAAACTAGGGCAACAAAAGGAAATAAATATTTAAAAAAATTATTTAATGGGGGGCCAGCCAGTAGTGCAGCAGGTTAAGCACACATGGCTCGAAGCAGCAGGACCAGCACAAGGATCCCAGTTCAAGCTCCCAGCTCCCCACCTGCCAGGGAGTCACTTCATAAGCGGTGAAGCAGGTCTGCAGGTGTCTATCCTCCCCCCCTGCCCCCCCCCACCCCCCCCCCCACCCCCCGTCTTAGGCTCCTCTCTGGATTTCTCTGTCCTATCCAACAACAATGACAACAATGATAAACAACAAGGCCAACAAAAGGGAAAAAAATAGCCTCCAGGGCAGTGAATTCATAGTGCAGGCACTGAGCCCCAGTGATAACCCTGGATGCAAAAAAAAAAAAAAAAATATATATATATATATATATATATATATATATATTTAAAAGGTTAGTTGTCACCTATAACTTTTGTTATTGAATGATAAACTGGCTTTGATTTAACTCTGTAGCTTCAGTTGAATTTCACTGCAAAGTTAAAACAGTTTTTAAAAATCTTTTTTGTTTCTCCTAGGGTTTCTGGTTCATTGGTTATTTCAGTAACATTTATTACTTGTAATACCAGAAGGATGAATATTATGCAGCAAATATAAATTGATGAGGCACAGATAGAATTAGTTTCATGAGAAAATAAATCTCTCAGCACTGAAGATTAATTTTAAAACCTGTCATTTAATTTCAAGTGCTGTCATGTATTTTATATAACCATCTGTTTTCAGCTGTTGAGCACTTGTGAATTCTGTCAGGCCAGCATCTGTAGACCTCTAAGTTTTTACATTTACATTTCAGTACTTAGAGTTGACAACACAGAAGTTGTTTTGTGTTCTCCTTAACATTGCAGGACCCAGCACCTACAGAGGCCTTTTTTGTACGTTCTGTCATTTACCACTGAAAACAGAGAATTACCAGCCTCTGTTTTTTAGATGAGGTTTATCAGAAGCTTGTTCAGAGTGACATGACAGAAAATGACAGAACTGGAAGTTGAAAACCAGATACCTGATTTCAAAGTTGTGCTTTAAAAACAAAAACACTACATATCCACTGCTCCTGGCAGGCCCCCCCCCCCATTTTATTGGCTAGAACAGAGAGAAATTGAGAGAGGAAGGGGAGATAGAGAAGGGGAGAGAAGGCTAGAGACACTTGAAGACCTGCTTCACTGCTTGTGAGCTTGTGAAGCGACTCCGTTGCAGGTGTGGAGCTGGGGGTCCTGTGCTTTGTACTATGTGCACTTAACCTGGTGTGCCACTGCCTGACTTTATTTCCCCCTTTCACTGTCTAATATAAAGAAAGAAAAAGAAAAAAAAAGAAGACTGCTGGGAATGGTGGAGCAGTGTAGGCACCAAGCCCAAGCAAGAGCATTGGTGAGGAAAAAAAGAAAAGGAAAAAAAAATACATATATATATATATCTCCAGAATAATTCGCCAGTCTAATAACTTTCTAAACTAACCTGTCACAAGAATGCTCTGGTCATTTATTTTCTCTGAAAAGTATAATTAAGAGCTAGAGGAGCAGCTCACCCACTAGGGCACTTGCCTTGTCATACATGGTTCAAGTTTTGACACACAGAGGAATGCCATGGCAGTGGAGGCACTCTGGTAGTGTGGTGTTTTACCCTCTCTCTGTCTCTGTCCAAATGAAAAAAGTAGCCCAGGAACAGCGAAGCTATGCTTTTGCTGAGGCTCTGGCTCATCAAAACTATGATTACGTGGTTTATTTTATTTTATTTATTGAGAAAGAAAGATACAGAGTGAGACAAGAGTACTGCTCAGCTCTGGCTTATGATGGTGCTGGGGACTGAACCTGGAACCTTTGAGCCCTCAGAACCTCAGGCATTAAAGTCTTTTGCTTAACTAATATGCTACCTCCCAGTACCAATGAAGTGGGTTTAAGTTGGAAGCCAGGAACCAGTGTTTTAACTGTTCTACATGTACTTTTGTTAACTTGACAACTATGGGAACTGCTTCAGTTTAGCCCCCTCTACCCCCATATCCCTTCCAATTTCCTGATAATCATTTAATATATATATATATATATCTCCAGTTTTTCTATGGTTCTGCCTTCTCTTCCTTTCTAAGTCACACCTATACCTCTTCACTCTCCGGGTCCTGAAGGCATTGGGGTTCAGAGCCCTCTGGTTATCTTCCCCTAACATTTCTCCCCCTCTGGGAGTATGGACCAAAATTATTTTGGGGGTGCATAAAGTGGGAATTCTGGCTTCTGTAATTGCTTTTTTACTGGACATAGGCATTGGTAGGTTATTCCATAACCCTACTCTGTTTCTATCTTTTCCTAGTTGGGCTAGGGCTCTGGAGAGATGAGATTCCAGGACACGTTGGTGAGATTGTCAGCCCAGAGAGGTCAGGATGGAAATCATAGGAACATCTGCAGCCGGGTGGCTGAAGGGCAAAAGCAGGACAAAATATTTAATAAAGAGAAACCAAAAAGTAGAAATAGAGCAGATGAGATTATGGATCTTAGGGTGGAAAGAAGCTAGGAAGTCTATTTTAGGTATGTTCCTATGGGCCCATGACTTCAGTAATTTTTACTTGAGTTTGCTAGCTAATGTGGAGGTGGACTTAAAAATATTGTTTGGGAAGATGGTGTCAGAGTTGTGAATAGGGCTAGAAAGCTGGATTAGGGAAGAGAGTATAATGCTATGTTTCTATAGAATTTTCATTTACTATCCATATGATGGGTTAGCATCTTGGGACAGTTTTTTTATACTTACTAGGCATTGACTTTGAATTCAGATACAGCTTTGGATCTTCACTTATATCCTCTCAGTTTCTCTCTGTCCTATTCAATAAAATGGAAAAAATGGCTGCCAGGAGCAGTGGATTCGTAGTGCAGGCACTGGGCCCCAGCAGTAACTCCAGAGGCAAAATAATAATAATAATAATAATAATAATAATAATAATAATAATAATAACAATAATAATAATAATTGAAAGTGCCAAAGGTTATGCTAACCATTTAAATTCAGACAAACAAACAAACAAACAAATTGTCCTTGTTGGAAAGATTTTTTTTTAAAAAATATTTTATTTATTCATGAAGATAGAGAGAGAGAGAGAAAGAGAAAGAAGCAGACATCACTCTGGTACATGTGCTGCCGGGGATTAAACTGGATCGACCTTCTCGTGGTGCATCCCGTGAGTACCCATTCATTGGGGAAACTGACGATCCTTCCTAGCCGACTGAATCCACATGGATCCCAGTCACTTTCAAAGCCAGCAACAGGCAGCTCCTGACAGCTTTCAACCTGACGCTGTTGACTGGCTACGGAAGAAGGGCAAACGCTAGAAGAAGAAACTGAGGACCTCATGCTTGAGAATCCAATGCTTTATCCATTGCACCGCCTCCCAGACCACTGCAAAGATTCTTTAGCACCTTCAAACAACCATTTTCTATCTCCTCATAACCTTAGGAGCTTCTTCTGAAACATCTGTAGAGCTCTAATTAGAAGTATGAATATGTATGACACAAAGCTTCCCTGTATTCATTCAAGGATTGTCACTGTCAAAATAGGTTGTCACTTTGCTACTTTATCAGCCTGCCTTCTTTAAAAAAAATTCTTTAATAGGGAATTAATGTTTTACATTTGACAGTAAATACAGTAGTTTGTACATGCATTACATTTCTCAGTTTTCCATATAACAATACAACCCCCCTTAGGTCCTCTGTCATCTTTCTTGGATCTGTTTTTTTTTTTTTTTTTTTTTTTAAAGATTTATTTATTTTATTCAGGAGAAAGAGTAAGAGAGAGAGAACCAGAACACAACTCTGGCTCTTGGTATGCCAGGGATTTAACTCTGTACCGCATGCTTGAGAGTCCAATGCTTTATTCACTGTGCCACTTTTTTTTTTTTTTTAAATATATAACCAAAACACTGCTCAGCTTTGCTTATGGTGGTGTGGGGGATTGAACCTGGGACTTTGGAGACTCAGGCATGAGAGTCCATTGCATAACCATTATGCTATCTACCCCTGCCCTCACTGTGCCACTTTTTAACCTTTAACTTTTTCTTCTGACAATGTATAGTAACTTTTGAGGGGATAGGTAAAGCCTGCTTTTTCTGGAAATTCAGCTTTATGCCTTAAGTAAACATAGTTTTTACTGATTAATTTGAACTCACACCAAGCAAGTGATCTTCAAGAAGACCTTTAGTAAAAGAGAAGATCTCATAAAATATGTGGAGGCCAAAATGGAGAACTAAAGAAAATAGTTCGTGTGTCTTTCCCATCCAGTGATATATGAGTGTTAAAAAGAAAAAGGGGGGGGGGGATGGGGCAGTAGCGCAGTGGGTTAAGTGCACACGGCATGAAGTGCAAGGACTGGCACAGGGATCCAGGTTCAAGCCCCCTAGCGGGTCGCTTCACAAATGGTGAAGTAGGTCTGCAAGTGTCTCTTACTCTCTCTCCCTCTCTATCTTCCTGTCCTCTCTCAATTTCTCTCTGTCATATCCAACAACAATGACATCAATAGCAATAATAACAACAATGCTGACGATAAACAACAAGGGCAACAAAGGGGGAAAAAATAACCTCCAGGAGCAGTGGATTCGTACTGCAGGCACTGAGCCCCAGCAATAACCCTGGAGGCGAGAGAGAGAGAGAGAGAGAGAGAGAGAGAGAAGGAAAATGGGGTGGAGGTTACAAAAAAAATGGGAGGGCGTGGGAGGTGACGTTAAACTGAATAATGTTGAAGTGTTGCTCTTTGGTACAGTTTTTGCAAAATAAATGCTTATGTAATTTCAGTTGAATACTCACAGGTAAAATTCCATTTTACCAATGAGAATACTGAAGATACCGAAAATAACTAAAGCAGATTTCACACATTTTCAAGTGACTGGTGAATATCCTATGATTCTGTAAAATGCAATTTTTTGAAAAAAAAAAAAAAACATAGGAACTAGGAGAGCAGTAGAGTGGCACACTTTATCAAGCTCAAGGACCTGGTTCCAAGCCTCAGGCCACTTTATGGGAGTCCAATGCAAGGCAGCTGGGCAAAGGTACATTTAGTTGAGGGCATACATTACCATGTGCAGGGGCCCAGGTTCAAGGGCCTGGGTTCAAGCCTCCACTCCCCACCTGCAAGGGGCAAGCTTCATAAGCTGTGAACCAGGTCTGCAGTTGTTTATGTTCCTCTGTCCTCTGCTTCCCTCCCCCTCTCAATTTTTCTCTATCTTAACAGATAAAAGAGAAAAGGCAGTGTGTGTGTGTGTGTGTGTGTGTGTGTGTGTGTGTGTGTGTGTGTGTGTGTGTGTGTAAGCTGTTGAAGGGAGTGAATTCTCCATAGTGCCAGCGTTGAGCCCCAGCAACAACCTGGGTGGCAATAAATAAATAAGTAAAATAAATAAATAAATAAATAATAAGCAAGCAAGCTAGCTAGGGGAGCAGTAGAGTGAACTGGTTCAAAGCCTCAGGCTACCATTTAACAGTCCAGTGCAAAAGGGGAGCTTCACAAGCTGTGGCTGGATGGTGTGGTATCTGTGCTCTCCCGGTCTCTCCCTCTGTTTCTCACCCTCTAGCTAGAAAACAACAACAAAAAAAGAATCCACTGGAAGCGATAGAATAGTGCTGACAAAAAGCCTTAATGAAGTCCTGGTGAATATCTATTCTTTAAGGAATCGATGTAACTTAATTTCCATTGTACTGTGTACATTTTTGTTAAAACACCTGTCACTTACTTGAATTTGGTGTCTTCCTCTATTAGTTTTCTTTGTTTTTTTTAAATTTATATATATTTATATTAATTTTGTTGCCCTTGTTTTTATTAGTCTTATTGATGTCACTGTTGTTGGATAGGACAGAGAGAAATAGAGAGGGAAAGACAGAGGGGGAGAGAAAGACAAATACCTGCAGACCTGCTTCACTGCCTGTGAAGCAACTCCCCTGCAATGGTTATGTAAATAGGCCATAGTATCAGCAATGTAGGATGGGGTAGAGGGCTGCCTTAATGCCCAACAATTGCTGGGGCTCAGTGCCTATACTATAAATCCACTGCTCTTGGAGGCCATTTTTCCTCATTTTTGTTGCCCTTGTTGGATAGGACAGAGAAAAGTCGAGAGAGGAGAGGAAGACAGAGAGAGGGAGAGAAAGATAACTGCAGACCTGCTTTACTGCATGTGAAGCCACTCCCATGCAGGTGGGGAGCTGGGGGCTTGGACCGGATTCTTGAGCCAGTCCTTGAGCTTTTAACGCTTAACTTGCTTTGCTACGCCCCCCCCCCCCCCCCCCGAGTTTTCTTAACCAACAGCAAACCAAATGTGTTCTATAGTAAAGTTAGGCCTCGATCTCATCTGTCTTCAAGACTCAGACTACTAAAAATTATTTGTAAGTAATGTGGTAGAAAGCATAGAGGGAGAGATAAAGATAGACACCTGCAGACCTGCTTCACCACTTGTTAAGCCCTGCAGGTGGGGAGCTGGTGGCTTGAACCGGGATCCTTAGGCTGGTCCTTGTGCTTTGCGCCACGTGCGCTTAACCTGCTGTGCTACTGTCCAACTCACATTTTGTTTTTATATAATGTGTAACTAATGTGTGGACCTTTTTGGTAATAAACATTAAGGAGACCTGTTAAAATTGATGTTACTTTTTTTTTTCCCTTAGAAAAACGATTCTGCTTATATACTAAATTCTCAATTATAGTCTTCCTGGGGGGTGGTTATTTGACTAGACTATTCAGTGGAGTTAGGTTAGGTGATAAAGGGCAGATAGCAAAGCCAGTTCACTTGACTCTTCCTTTTGAGTTTACTTTTTTTTTTTAATTGTCTGTGCAGACAATTAAATGAGCCATCTCTTCCCCCTTTCTTTTTTACTTGATAGGACAGAGAGAGAGAGAGAGAGGAGAAGGAGATAGAGAAACACTTACAGATCTGCTTCACTGCTTGTGAGCCCCCACCCACTGTGGGGTGGGAGGTTGTGGAGATGAGGGCCTGAACTAGGTCCTGAACTAGGTCCTCGTGCATGATAATGTGTGCTCAACCAAGGGAATCATCACTTAACCACTGAATTGAATTTTTTTTTTTTAAAGCTCATTTAAGAGAGAGCCACTCTGAAATTGTGAGGCATATATATGAAATAATACTGTGGAAAATTATATAATTAATTATGAAAACTTTCATTAAATTTAATTTCCATATATATATATATATATTGCAGGAGAGAGGGGCAGGGAGGGAAAAAGAGCAGATAACGGCTATACTCTGGTATCTAGTGTTACCTGGAATTGAACCTGAACCTCTGAGCCTCAGCCATTAAAGTCTTGTGTGCTATATTCCCTATCCCAAGTAAAATTATTCTTATTGAAAAGAAAGGCTGTGTGGGGACCAGGTGATGGTGCACCTGGTTGAGTGCACATGTTACAATGCACAAGGACCTGGGTTCTAGTCCTCCAGTTCCCACCTGCAGGGGGATAGCTTTCCAAGTGGTGAAGCAGTATTGCACTGGCACTACAAATACACTGATCCTGGGGGCCATTTTTCCATTTTATTGAACAGGACAGAGAGAAATTGAGAGAGGAGGGGAAGAGAAAGATAGATACTTGCTGACCTGCTTCCCACTTGTGAAGTGTACCCCGCCACCCCCGCAGGTGGGGAACCAGGGGCTCCAACCAGGATCTTTGTGCAGGTCCTCGAGATTTGTTCTATGTGTACTTAACCCAGTGCTTCACCACCTGACCCCTTCTCTCCTTCTCTATTACCCTTTTTCCTCTTAATTTCTGGCAGTCGCTATCCAATAAGTAAATAAAGATAATTTTTAAAAAAAGTCTGTGTGTAATTTACACTATCTGCAACTTTGATTCACGTTAAGAAGCAAATATATATGGTATGATAAAGTAATTTTATGCCTTGTTTTGTTGTTCTATATTTTATTTTTAGGACCGGAGTAGGCCCTATGACACTTTTAACTTGCACTCGTTGGAGAACTCCTTAATGGATATGATAAGGACTGATCATGAGCCTCTGAAAGGTAAACACTACCCTCCCAGTGGCCCACCAATGAGTTTCGCTGATATAATGTGGAGGAATCATTTTGCAGGTTAGGAATATTCATATGTCCATTCCTTGCTTGGTGTTTTAATAAAATAATCAGCTTTTTAGTAACTGTGTTTTAGTTTTGTTTTGTTTTGCTTATGTAAAACATTGTGGAATGTATTTGAAATTGATTTTTTTTAAAGAAAAAAAAGTGTGTGTTCAGTGATAATCCAGGTTGATTGCTTTGGTTGATATCTGGCAGAAGTATGAATTGGATAGCTAAAGTTGTAGTTCAGTGATAGCAAGATACCAGAAGTCAAGTTTTCTGAGCTTTTGTGCATTTGGAAAATTCAAGTGACTCTAGAGAACACATTTAACTCCACATATAGAGCAAGAAAATGTGAGACCTAGTAAACCAAAGACTTCATAGAAAAGGGTTCCATTTTAGTGAAATAGAATTACCTTTCTAGTATAGGAAGTTTCATTACACAGACTTATGAACAGTTACATTCTCTAATGCAAAGAAACACAAAATGTCTTAAAGTATATTAGCACTTTGGGTTAAATAAAGACAAAATGTCCCAAATACTAAGAATGTTCTATTTTTAGAACCAGTTAAATTGATGATAGAAAAAGATGTTACATTCATCTTTATAAGTAGTTCTTTTATGAGTGCTAATATACTTTAAGACTGTCGAATGGCCCTTGGTGTTTTCAAATACCTTTGTGGAGATTATCAGTGTCAGGGTTGCTCATATTATACAAACCCTTAGGTCCTTTGGAATTGTGAGAAATTTGATCTCCTCTGGTTCTCCACAGGACCTTATGCAGGGTATTACTGACCATGAACATGGTCATTTTCTCAAGCCATACCAGAAATCCATTTCATTATTTTCCTGTCACAGTCATGATTTTCCATTTTTCTCTTTAATTAACACTGAAAATAAAGTAGTTAACAGGCAATGAAGAAAATAAAAGAGGGGGTCAGGTGGTAGCCCAGAGGGTTAAGCGCATATGGCTCAAAGCTCAGGGGCCAGCATAAGGATGCTGGTTCAAGCCCCACAAGCGGTGAAGCAGGTCTGCAGGTATCTCTTTCTCTCCTCCTTTCTGTCTTCCCCTCCCCTCTCCATTTCTCTCTGTCCTATCCAGTGGCAACAACATCAATAACAACAACAATAATAACCACAACAATGATAAAACAACAAGGGCAACAAAAGGGAAAAAAAAAAAGAAAAGATGGGTGGGGGTAGATAGCATATTGGTTATGCCAATAGACTAATGCCTGAGGCTCCAATGTCCCAGGTTCTATTCCACCCCTACCACCATAAGCCAGAGCTGAGTGAGCAGTGCTCTGGTAAAGAAAGAAAGAAAGAAAGAAAGAAAGAAAGAAAGAAAGAAAGAAAGAAAGAAAGAAAGAAAGAAAGAAAAGAAATATATATATATATATATATATATATGTATGTATGTATGTATTAAAAGAGTTGGGGGCCTGGGAGATAATAAATAGTTATACAAAAGACAATGATGTCTGAGGCTCAGAGGCCCCAGACTCAATCCCTGGTACTGCTATAAGCCATAACTGAGCAGTGCTTGGGTCTCCTTCTTTATCTCTCTCTCTGCATCTCTTTCTCTCATTAAGATAAAATACTTTTTAAAAGAAAAAGAATTTTTGAAAAAAGCTCTATTTAATGCCTTCAAAAATTGAAATGAGCTGGGTGGTAGCGCAGTGGGTTAAGCGCACATGGTACAGAAACTGAAAGAAAAAAACCCTCTATTTAGTAATATATATTTAGTCACTGTTAACACATCTTTCTTTGGTTAAAAGATTAGATAGCTGGTAATTTAAAGCACATTTCACTTAGAAGTGAGAATGATGTTTAAAAAAGACCTGATATTTACAGACTGTTTTGTGTTTTGAGTATCTTTTAAGGCTGCATTTGTCTCCTCTATCATGAATAACTGTGAGTCTCCCAATTCTTCTGAAATAGTCCACCCTTCTTCATTAGGCATTTCTATTTTATCTTAGTGTAGTATTCTTCTAGCAATAAAAGATTGTGAAAGGATATTAGATTACAATCTACAAAAGAGTTTTCCAGAATTTTGTGAGTATTGGTTAAGCAGGAGCAATTATGCTTTGTGAGAATAACATTGATAAAGTGGAGGATACTTCACTGTGGAGTAGTATAAATACCTAATTTACGATGACTTCTTTTTAATCACATGTCAGCTATCTCTGCCTGAATTTTCACTACATTTGCAAATATAAAGCTTCCATATATGGGAAAGCCTCTACCCTGTATAGTATTTTTTAAAAAGATTTTATTTATTTATTCATGAGAAAAGAGTAGAGAGAGAAAGAACCAGACATCACTCTGGTACTGTGCTGCTGGGGATTGAACTCGGGACCTGATGCTTGAGAGTACAATACTTTATCCACTGTGTCACCTCCCAGACCACTAGTATGTACTATTTTTTAAATGGTCTCAGTGCAGTTGCAGCTTCTTAGTTCATTATAACCCCAAGAGTAATTTACTATGAATAACCAACCATTCCATAGCCAACTGCATTATCCCATTCTTGTTCTCTGGTTAGCCTGTTTGAATTTCCTGTCTTCCTTTCCAGTTGGGTGACTTTAGATCTGGTTTATACTACCATCTGTTTGGTTCATTTTCTTTCTCATAGCATGATGCTGCTGTTAGAATTTTTAAGTGACAACTTTTATTTATTTATTTTTAACCTTGAAAAATGGAGAAAGGGTTGGCAAAAAGGGCTCACCTGGATAGAGCGCCTGCTTTGCCATACAGGTGACTCAGGTGTGTTGGAGGAAGCTTCAGAGTTGTGATGTCTTTCCCTTTTTCTGTCTGTCTTTATATAAATTGAGCCAGGATGAAGCCTTAGCAATGACCCCCCCCCATAACAGGGGGAGGGGGGAAGATAATTATAAGAACATACACACACAGAGAGAGAGAGAGAGAGAGAAGGAGAGAGAGATAGATGATGGTCTGTATCTTCTGTCTTCCATATAATAAGCATTATCATTGTTTTATCTGGTCTTCAAAATTTATTGATTGACCTTAACTTTAGACACTTAGGTTGTGTTTTCTCTTGTATATGTATGAGCCCTGACATATACTTTAATCTAGGTGATCAAGCTTTAAGAGAAAGGGTTTAAATTCTGACTCTGTCTTCTCTACTTGGAGGGACAAACACTAATAAGCCTCCTGAAAGCCTGTGTCATCATTAAAATAAACCCTATACTTAGAGTATGAATCATGACTCTAAAAAGTGCTCAGATGTTATCTATGAATTATTTGCTAGAAGTGTTAATAGTGTACTTACTTACTGGCTGGTCAGAGTAATAAATTTAACCTTCCTTTGTCTGCATATTCATGCCCTTTGAGGTAGATTGCGGCTAAGTGTTGAAAGCTTTAAATGCAAGTTACCAGAAATCTGTATTTGTCATCCATAGTGATTACAGAGGGATATGCATTCTGTCATTACCTAAACCACCTAAAAATAATTCTTTTAAATTACAATAACTACCAAAAATTGTATACCTAATAATATAAAGTATAATAAAATAGGGCATTACATTTGTGATAAAGTACTTTATGGTATATTTTAAATGAACATGATGAAAATATGTTCACAATGAAATTCTAGAATATTTTATCTTCAGAATGTATTAACTAAGAAATCTTTAACTGCTATCTTGATTTAGGGTAAGGAAAAAAAAAAGAGAGGGTGTAGGTCAGTGGGACAAATGACAAAATAAGAAATTCAAGAAGTAATAAGACTAATGTTTTAGGAAAGAACTTTCATGGTTTTCCAGTTACGGAAAACTGCGCACTAAGCCAGCCTTAAAAGTCATTGTAGGAAACTTTAAAAGTTCCCCTACTGTTTGGTGTACTGCTCCTAAGTAAAAGACTCTGGGGTGGGGAGTGGGGTGGGGCTCAGGTCCTGGAACATGGTGGCAGAGGAGGACCTAGAGGGGGTTGAATTGTTATGTGGAAAACTGAGAAATGTTACACATGTACAAACTACTGTATTTTACTGTTGACTGTAAGCCATTAATCCCCTAATAAAGAAAAAAAAAAAGTCCTACCTCCTTTCCCATGATAAAAATGTCAAGTGAGATAGAGGAAAAATCAAACTAATCATTTTTTAAATTTTCCCTTTTGTTGCCCTTGTTTTTTTTGTTTGTTTGTTTTTGTTTTCAATGTCATCGTTGTTAGATAGGATAGAGAGAAATGGAGAGAGGAGGGGAAGACAGAGGGGGAGAGAAAGACAAACAGCTGCAGACCTGCTTTATGGCTTGTGAAGTGACACTCCTGCAGGTGTGGAACCGGGGGCTCTAACCAGGATCTTTATGTAGGTCTTTGCACTTTGTGCCACATGCGCTGACTATCCTAATCATTTTTTACATCCATTTCTGAAAACTGCCTTCTGCAGTATTAAAAAAAAAATCCATTATGAGAAACTGTCCAACTAGACCATTGTTTTAGCATATGCACATAATCTTTCTTTTTTCCTCCTCCTCCTCCTCCTCCTCCTCCTCCTTTGTCTCAGACCAGAATACCCCTCAACTTTGGCTGTTGATGAACTGAGGGATAGAATCTAGGACCTCTGCATGCAAATTCTATGTGCTCCCTATTCACTGTCTCTGCAGCTCCACAGTTTTTCTCTAAGGAAAAATCAGAGGGTCTCTGAATCAAAGGATATAAACACCCAGGTGACTGAACTTCAAGAGAAAGAGGCTATACAACCTATGTGTGACTCTCTACAAGTCTAGAAACTCTTCCCTTTACTTCATCCAGGGGTCAAACCAGGGACTTCCATATACAAGGAATGTACTGTATTCACATTCATGGAAATACATCTATGGCACTGATCCAGTCACAGAACCTTTATTTAAATAATGAAAATAATAATGCTCTAATAAAAATTGGACTGATTGTTTCTGATTTCTTAAAAATTTCAAACTAAAGTTCTTAACTGTAATAGAAGTACATTTTATTAATTACCCCTCCCCCCCATTAAAAAAAGCAAACAAAAAAACCCAAGCACTGCCAGCTCTGGTTTATGGTGGGGCTCGAGATTGAACCTGGACGGTTGAACGTTCATGCTTCAGGCATGGGAAGTCTATTTGCATAACCATTAAGCTGATCTCCCCAGCCCTCTTGTATCTTTTAAGAACTTTTTCTGCTATTCATTTGAGACAGTGCCTCTGGGAGGTATTTGAGACAGGTGAAGAAGTAATGACAACTAAATCCTTATTTATTTTCCAAGTATAGAAATCTTTGAGTTGACTGAGTTAGGAATGGAACCTGGGTGGGAGGAATTTCTTTCTTTTTTAAAAATTTTTTTTATCTTTATTTTTTGGATAAAGAGCCAGAAATTGAGAGGAAGAGGGAGATAGGGAGACAGAGAGATACCTGCAGCCCTGCTTCACCACTTGTGAAGCTTTCCTCCTTCAGGTGGGGACTAGGGGCTTGAACGTAGGTCCTTGCGCACTGTAACATGTGCATTCAACCAGGTGCACCACCATCCGGCCCCGGGAGGAACTTCTTTTCTGCTCTCTTTTCTAAGACTGGGAAGGGGTACTCAGTCTTGCTCATAACTATGAGGATTAAGAGGTATAGTATAAAAGAGAAGGGAAAGATTCTGGCCAGAAAGGCGACTCGCTTGGCAGGACGTGTGCATTGCCATGTTCAAACTCAGGTTATTCTTCCTCTTTTAGATATCTTATCTTATTTATTTATTTACTTTTTATTGGAGACAGAAATTGAGAGGGGAGGGAGAGAAAGAAAGATATACAGAGAGATACCTGCAGACCTGCTTCAGCACTTACGAAGCTTTGCCCCTGCAGGTGGGGACCAGGGGCTTGAACCTGCATCCTTGCACACTGTAATGTGGTGTTTTATTCTTTAAATTTAAGTATTGTATTTCAGAGCCTATCCCCTTGTATAAAATTTAGAGGTCCTCTTGTTTCAGAAGAAACATACCTTCATAACATTTTGTTTGTTCTGGAAAAAATATGCTTTGTTTTTATTTTATTTTTAAATTATTTTTATTTTTTATGCTCTTTTTTTCTTACTCCTATAAATTATTAATTAGAAAGTATGAATTATTGCTCCAGCCCTATTTTTGTGCTAGCTTCCTCTGACCCATATCATTTTGTCTCCTATAATATCAAATTCCACAACTATCAGCAGTCAAGAGTCTGAATCAGCAAAAACTGATTTGTTCCTGCTCTGGACGTTTTTGAGAAAGGGGGATAGAAGATACATTTTTCTTCCGCGTGCCTGCTAGGGAGTGTTCCCAACAATTCTTTTAATATACAATGTTATGATCAGGGGCCAGGTGGTAGCGCACTGGGTTGAGAGCACATATTATAGTGTGCAAGGATCCAGGTTCAAGCCTCTGGTCCCCACCTGCAGGGGGAAAGCTTCACGAGCTGATGAAGCAGCACCACAGGTGTCTGTCTCTTTCCCTCTACCTCCCCCACCCCTCTCAACTTCTCTTTAGTCTTTATATAATAATAACAATAATAATAATATTGTAACTATCTAAGAAGGTGTTTTTTTTTTCTCTAATTTATTTTATCTTTGAGGGGGAGGGACTAGAACACCACTCAGCTCTGGCATATATGGTGGATCTGGGGTGTCAGGTGTACCAGCTCTGTGCTTTAACATTAACTTATTGCTCTGACCCTTAACCTTGAGAAGTCTAAAAAGACAAAGATTATGTCCAGGTTATGATCTCCAGAGATTTTGTTGTAACTATTTGAAACTATAGTCTGAAATGAGGTAGCATATACACAAAGGAACTGATAAGTTATCAGAAACTATCCTTCTGGGGGCTGGGCGATAGCGCAGCGGGTTAAGTGCACATGGCACAAAGTGCAAGGACCATGGCAGGGATCCCTGTTCCAACCCCCAGCTCCCCACTTACAGTGGGTCACTTCACAAGCGGTGAAGCAGGTCTGCAGATGTCTATCTTTCTCTCCCCTCTCTGTCTTCCCCTCCTCTCTTGATTTCTCTCTGTCCTATCTGACAGCAATGGCAAAAAAATAACAAGGACAACAACAACAACAACAAAAAAAAAAAAAATGGGGAAAATGGCCCCCACGAGCAGTGGATTCGTAATACTGGCACCAAGGCCCAGCATGCTATAACCCTGGAGGGAAAAGAAAAAAAGAACAAACAAACAAAAAACTATCCTCTTAAACTTAGATTTTAACCTCAACTCTAAGCTCACAATTTTTACTTCCTGGTTATTTAGAACATAGACTATTATAGAACTGAGCTTTCACACATTTTCATCAAATGGAAGTTAAAACTCCATTTAATTCTTACATGTCATATTTTTATACTGGGTGGATACTTTTCTGGAGAGATGTAACTTCAACTTTATAGAGAAGATGGTTAGAGAATTAGAACCTAATAGAACACACACACATGTTGTCTTACATCCTTCTTTTGAAACAGCACTTTCTTTATGCTTTGTGTATAAACAGTTTCATTACTCTGGGCCACTTTTTCATTCTGGTAGAGAGACAGATGGATAGACACCAGAGGACCAGAGCTTACTATAGTGACATAGCCTCTTTCATGTGACCCCTGGACTTGAATCGAGACCATGAGAATGACAAAGTACATCCCCCTACCCAGTGAGCTATCTCTGGCCTAGCACTCACTTTCTCTTAATGAAACTCTTTCAGACTTAGCACAAAAGAGTATATTGAATTATTAAAGAAAGATGTTACAGTTGTTCCTTATGAGTGAAGAGACTTGCCTAATTAATTATGAACTAACAATTCTAGTTTTGGGCTTGAACACAAAAATACGGTTACATGGACTCCAAGACTTAGAATAACAGTGGAGTAAGCTCTTATAACTAGCCTTTGGATATGAATGTGAATTCAGTTTTTGAGACTTATATTTAATGGGAGTGGAGTAATGGCTTACAGTAAATACAGATGATATATATGTAAAATTTCTCAATTTTCTGTAAAACTCTCCCCCTCTGCCCCCCAACCTACATCTTCCTCCACCATCATGTACCAGGACCTGAAAGTCCACCCCCACCCCCACCGGAGTCCTTTACTTTGGTGCAATACACCAAACCCAGTCCAAGTTCTACTTTATGTTTCCCCTCTGTTCTTATTTCTGTGAGTCTGATTTTTCATCTAAATAATTGTATATAACCCTATTCTCTAAACTTTCCATTCTCTGTCACTTCCATTTATTAGACCTTCTACAGTGGAGAAATAGGATGTGGTCTCAGAAATCTCCAGCATAATTTAACTCAGTAAAATCAAGTATGCTTCCACCTTTCAAACTCTTGTATTTTACGCTATACTTAAAAGATAGCTAGCTGACAGGAACAATTTAAAAATAGCAGACCATGGACAGGTGACAAACTGTCACACTGGCAGCACCAGACTGCATTAACAAAATCACCAGATGTCACACACTTGATTCTGTTTTCACAGCTGATTAAACAGCAGTATTTGTTGGACAAAAGAAAGGGAAAAAGAAATGGCCTTATCTGAATTGGGAATCAGTTTTTATTTTGCTGCTATATATTTTATGCCCTTTCTAATAATCCCATAACAGTTGTAAAACTTAAGTCACACAATATATTTAAGAAAAATAAAATTACAAAATAATTTATTATTATTATTTTTAATTTCTTTATTGGGGAATTAATGGTTTACATTCAACAGTAAATACAATAGTTTGTACATGCATAACATTCCCCAGTTTCCCATTTAACAATACAACCCCCATTATGTCATTTATCATCCTTCATGGACCTGTATTCTCCCCACCCACCCACCCCAGAGTCTTTTACTTTGGTGCGATATGCCAATTTCAGGTTCTAATTGTGTTTTCTTTTCTGACCTTGTTTTTCAACTTCTGCCTGAGAGTGAGATCATCCCATATTCATCCTTCAAAATAATTTCTTTTAGAAAGAAAACATTTATACAGTCCCTAGACTGGAAGACTAATATCAAAATGGTAACACTGCTTTTTAAAATCTTATTTTCTTCATTTTTCTGTATCACCTAATATTTTTATTTTTTTTTTTAGGGAATTTTATTTCCATTTAGTTTTAAAACATATTTCTATTAGTGATTTAATGTTGATTTACAAAATTATAAGATAATAGGAGTATAATTCTATCTGGTTTTCACCACCAGAGTTCTCATCCCCTCCATTGGAAACTGCAGTAGTTTTCCCTAGGCTACCAATATGGGCTGATTCTATAATTACCTGTACGTACGTACATACATAAATACATACATATATATATATTTCATTTTTAAAAATTATCCTGTCTTCACTTCCTTTCTAAATTGCTCCTACACCTATTACTATTTTCAGATGTCTTTTCTTTTTTCCCCTCTTATCTCTCAGTTAAGAAAAATAGTGCCTTTGCCTCAGTTTTTTTTTTCCAGTAAATATATACTGCAAATTTATTACCTCGCTATCTTGCTGCACCTTTAAGGATGGTTCAGTTTGAGATATGGAATATAAAAGTGTGGGATAGAGGAGGATAATATGAGAACAGCTGAACTTTCATTTTTCTAGGTCAGGCTGAAAAGTTCTAAGACATAATGGAAAGAAACCCAAAGATTGTCTCTAGAAGACTTAAAGATGCCCACCCCTTTAAGCTTGGGAACATAATTTCAAAAACATAAAAAAAGTATTTTTGATGTAATGGTTGCAAACTAACCCTTTACTATAAATGATTATAGCATAGGCGATGAAAGAAGCTGAGTAAGACTCAGCCCGATTTGGTCTTGCTTGCTTTTCTTTCTTCTTCTTTTTTTAATATTTATTTATTTATTTCCTTTTGTTGCCCTTTGTTTTATTGTTGTCGTTATTATTGATGTCGTCGTTGTTGGATAGGACAGAGAGAAATGGAGAGAGGAGGGGAAGACAGAGAGAGGGAGAGGAAAATAGACACCGATAGACTTGCTTCACTGCTTGTGAAGCAACTCCCCTAGGTGGGGAGCTGGGGGATCGAACTGGGATCCTGAAGCTGGTCCTTGCACTCTGTACCACATGCACTTAACCCACTGTGCTACCGCCCGACTCCCTCTTGCTTTCTTTTCGTACTAACCTTTTATTAGTCTAGAAATGTTTAGGCAACATTCCTAAC
Source organism: Erinaceus europaeus (assembly GCF_950295315.1). Lineage (NCBI taxonomy): Eukaryota > Metazoa > Chordata > Mammalia > Eulipotyphla > Erinaceidae > Erinaceus > Erinaceus europaeus. The sequence continues at coordinate 102,685,821 of NC_080162.1, read as the reverse complement.
TTTCAGGAACTACGTCCACCTATAAATATTCTTGACTAGTTTAAAGAGTCTCTTTAGAAACCATTTGGACGGTACCCCGGCTTCCCACCTGCAAGGGAATCGCTTCACAAGAGGTGAAGCAGGTCTTCAGGTGTCTTTCTCTCCCCTGCTCTGTCTTCCCCTCCTCTCTCCATTTCTCTCTGTCCTATCCAGCACCAAGGACAACAATAACTACAACAATAAAACAATAAGGGCAACAAAAGGAAATAAATAAATATTAAAAGAAAAAAAAAAGAAACCATTTTCTAGGTTCTAACAAATAGTGATCTTGAGCTCTTGTTGGGTTGTTAGGCAGGCTTTCCAGTGACTCACTATTTATTGTTAAATCTGAATACCTCAGAAGAAGCTGACAGCTATTTTAGAGTAAATCACATCTAGTGCCCCTGGATGCTAGCCTCAATAGTAATGAATTCAGATGAGGTCTTGATTATCTGAAAACAATGAGGAGAACCCTGATATAGTGAATAGTTAACTAATGCCAGAATATAAATTCTCCCTTCTGTGAAGACCAATTCTTTGTATGGTGATATATTTTATTTTAATAGGTTCTCACCCAGGTGGTGGTAGTAGGAGCTTTCTTTCACTCAGTGTGATGTAAAATATAACTTTAGGGATTCTTAAATGACTTTTGGAGCTGAGAAAACATAAGGTACATAGAGCAGTTATATTTGTAAATAATGTCAGATGTCTCTTTTAGCATTAGTTTTTAAACTTCTACTTAGCTTTCATTAAATATAAAAAGATCTACAAGGTATTAAAAAATAGTGATTTAAGAACTGAATCTTTACTGATTTTCCTATAGAAAACATTGCAATATATTTTTGAAAATAATGTAACTATATTATAATTATCACCAAAACAGTCTCCTGAATTAGGGATAGTTGTAATATCTGCCACTGAATTAGGAAGTTTAAAATAATGTGGAATTAAAACCAGTTTTTAATTGGAAGTCAGTGCTTTGTGGTAAAATTAGGAGAGTTGGATCAGAATTGAATTTTTTATTTTTGCACTACTAACTACACTCTCATAACACACACACACACACACACACACACACACACCTATACAAGTGACATTACACTCTCAAGTTTTTATTTTTCCCCTTCCCCTTAATACAAAGTAACCTTTCACAGATTATTATGACCTACATGTCTTTAAGAAAATAGGATGGCCTTATTGAAGCAAACATTGATTTGACAAGGAATTCATGTCTTTCCATCTTTTATTTGAAGCAAATGCTCTGTTTTTGCCTACTCAATATTACCTATCATCTGTTTTTGCCTACTCAATATTATCTATCTATCTATCTATCTATCTATTTATCTATCTATATCTACTTATCATACTGGAGCCTAACACATGCAAAACTCTATCTTCTTGGCTGGTTTCTTTTCATCCTTTCTATTATTTTAGATAGGGAGACAGACCACAGTTGTACTCTGCCATCTGTGGAGCTTCCCTTCTGCTCTCAGGTGGTTCTAGGGCTTGAGCCCAGGGTGCATGGTAGGGTGTGTACCCTGCTCGGTATCTTCTGCTGGGTATATCTGTCCCCTTATTCTTCCTTATTAACAGACAAAACTTGACAGTGGTGTTTACTTCCTGTATCCTTTAATAGAGACTGATATCAGATGACTGACCTTTTATAGTTATGTACCACTGTATTATTCTAAAAAGCAAGGGTCCTCCTGGTGGTGGTACACCTGATTGAGTCCACACATTACTATGTTTAAGGACCCAGGTTTAAGCCTCCAGTTTCCCACCTGCAAGGGGGAAACTTCATAAGTGGTGAAGCAGTGTTGCAGGTGTCTGTCTGTCTTCCCTTCTCTCTCAATTTCCCTTTGTCTCTATCCAAAATAAATAAATGTCAACCACATCTGTATTATCTGCATCCAGTACTGTTGACCTCTATTTAATTTATTCAAATACTACTTATGACCTATATCGAACATTTTTTTCTGAGAATTTCATTATAGTCCTGACATAGTTACAGAATTTGCAGAGATGAATTTGTTACACTGACTTTACACAAAGCATTATTTCAGTAACTGTTTAAGGAATTGATGAAAACTAAGTATATATCTTTCCATACACGATTCTGTTTCATTTTTCTTTTACAACATCCATTTCCTGTTCCCAAATGTCTATATCTTCCTTTAAAAAATTTTTTTTTGTGTGTGTGTGTATCCAGAACTTCATGCATGCATGGTTTAATCACTCCTGAGCCACTTTCACATTCTGATAGAGAAAGATAGAGAAAGAAATGGAGAGACACCATAGTGCCAGAGCTTCTAGCTGCCAGAATGCCTTTCAGACCTGGGCCACATGCCTTACAGGGCACTCTTTTTGGCCCCAATCTATCTTCTACTCTGAGCCCAAGAGGTAATTAGTTGAAGAACCTGATTTATATTTAACTTATGAACCAGAGGTTGGCAAATTTTTCTATAAAGAACCAGACAGTAAAATTTTAATATTTGTGGGACTTGTGGTCTCAACCGTGTGTGTGTGTGTGTGTGTGTGTGTGTGTGTGTATTTAAGCCTTTAAAAATATAAAAAAAGGATTCTTAGCTCAGTGTAGGTAGAACTTTGAAGTCTGTTTAAGAATGAAGATCAAGAGAAGAGCATTATGCCCATAGACATATAACTAATCAGTGGTAGGGGCAGTGTAAGGACCCTTTTGTTTTAGTCCAGTCACTTGATTTCCAGAGATAATCTGTTACAGAAATTTTACCATCTTTGGTTGTCATTCTGATAATTATGTTGTGTTCTTTTGAGCCATTATGAAGCCTTTATCGTTTTATTCTTTATAAGCTTAAATTTATGCACTTGTTAATCATACTTTTGCTGTTTGAATTTGCAGGGTAGTATAAATAGTTATTTAAAGAAAAATGCTTAATCCAGGGGGTTGACATGTTTAAATTGGAATACAGGACCTACATTAAAATTTAAGACTATTAAAAGCTAGGACCTTTTTGTTTGTTTGTTTTATTCGTTATTCAGATTGGCTTTGTTTGAAAAAATCTATATGTTTATTTTATGATGATTTTAAAACTGCTATAGTGAGTATGGCCTTTGATAGTTATTATGGATTAATCTGCTTTAGTTTCTGTAATGCTATTTAACTATGTATTTGATATGTTCTCTATTTTGTGCTCAAAATAAAATTATTTTATGTTTTAGGACGCATGGGAATAAATTTCCACCATCCAGGAACAGATAATATTATGGCACTTAACAGTAAGTCTGCATATGAAATCATTTATCAAATTAGCAGTCAAGTTGACAACATGTGATTTTTAAAAAAATTTCTATATTGGGGGATTAATGTTTTACAGTCTATAGTAAATACAGTAGTTCATACATGCATAACATTTCCCAGTTTTCCACATAACAATACAGCCCGCACTAGGTCGGTCCTCTTACAACATGTGATTTCTACTTTCTTAACAATCCACTACATTTCTTTTTTTTTTTTTTAATTTATTTCTTTATTGGGGAATTAATGTTTTACATTCAATAGTAAATACAATAGTTTGTTCATGCATAACATTCCCCAGTTTCCCATTTAACAATACAACCCCCACTATGTCATTTATCATCCTTCATGGACCTGTATTCTCCCCACCCACCCACCCACCCACCCCAGAGTCTTTGACTTTGGTGCGATATGCCAATTCCATTTCAGGTTCTACTTGTGTTTTCTTTTCTAATCTTATTTTTCAACTTCTGCCTGAGAGTGAGATCATCCCATATTCATCCTTCTGTTTCTGACTTATTTCACTCAACATGATTTTTTTCTTTTTCTTTTCTTTTTTTTTTAGGAGTGTATATATATATATATTTTATTTATTTTCTTTGTAGTTTTTTAAAATAATTTATTTCTTTATTGGGGAATTAATGTTTTACATTCAACAGTAAATACAGTAGTTTGTACATGCATAACATTCCCCAGATTCCCATTTAACAATACAACCCCCACTATGTCATTCATCATCTTTCATGGACCTGTATTCTCCCCACCCACCCACCCACCCATCCCAGAGTCTTTTACTTTGGTGCAATACACCAATTCCATTTCAGGTTCTACTTGTGTTTTCTTTTCTAATCTTGTTTTTCAACTTCGGCCTGAGAGTGAGATCATCCCATATTCATCCTTCTGTTTCTGACTTATTTCACATAACATGATTTTTTCAAGGTCCATCCAAGATCGGCTGAAAACGGTGAAGTCACCATTTTTAATAGCTGAGTAGTATTCCATTGTGTATATATACCACAACTTGCTCAGCCACTCATCTGTTGTTGGACACGGGGGTTGCTTCCAGGTTTTGGCTATTACAAATTGTGCTGCCAAGAACATATGTGTACACAGATCTTTTTGGATGGATGTGTTGGGTTCCTTAGGATATATCCCCAGGAGAGGAATTGCAGGGTCATAGGGTAGGTCCATTTCTAGCCTTGTGAGAGTTCTCCAGACTGTTCTCCACAGAGGTTGGACCAATTGACATTCCCACCAGCAGTGCAGGAGGGTTCCTTTGACCCCACATCCTCTCCAGCATTTGCTGCTGTTACCTTTTCTGATGTATGACATTCTCACAGGAGTGAAGTGATATCTCATTGTTGTCTTGATTTGCATTTCTCTGACAATCAGAGACTTGGAGCATTTTTTCATGTGTTTCTCGGCCTTTTGGATCTCTTCTGTGGTGAATATTCTGTCCATGTCCTCCCCCCATTTTTGGATGGTGTTATTTGTTGTCTTGTTGTTGAGTCTGACAAGCTCTTTATATATGTTGGTTATTAAACTCTTGTCTGATGTATGGCATGTAAAGATCTTCTCCCATTCTGTGAGGGGTCTCTTGGTTTGGGTAGTGGTTTCTTTTGCTGTGAAGAAGCTTTTTAATTTGATGTAGTCCCATAGGTTTATACTTGCCTTTGTCTTCTTTGTAATTGGATTCGTTTCATTGAAGATGTCTTTAAAATTTATGAGGAAAAGAGTTCTGCCAATATTTTCCTCTAAGTATTTGATAGTTTGTGGTCTAACATCCAAGTCCTTGATCCACTTGGAATTTACTTTTGTATTTGGTGAAATACAGTGATTCAGTTTCATTCTTCTGCATGTTTCAACCTATTGTTTCCAACACCATTTGTTGAAGAGACTCTGCTTTCCCCATGTAATAGTCTGGGCCCCTTTGTCAAAGATTAGATGTCCATAGGTGTGGGGCCTCATTTCTGGGCTCTCAATTCTATTCCACTGGTCAGTGTGTCTGTTCATGTTCCAGTACCAAGCAGTTTTGATGACAATGGCCCTATAATACAGTTTGAGATCTGGGAGTGTGATGCCTCCGGTTCTGTTCTACGATCCACTACATTTCACCCTTCCATTGAGTGCAGTTAGGATTTCTCTACTAGTGGTTCTCAATGTGTGCCCCCTGGAGTAGCAGTATCAGCAGCCTTTGTGAAATTCTCAATCATATCAAACCTCAGGATCTGCTACAGACCTGCTGAAGTAGAAACTTTAAGGCTGGGACCCAGTAATCTGTATACTAACAGTCCTATAGGTATTTTTAGACAGCCTAAAGTTTAAGAACTGCTGTACTCTCCAAAGGGTTGACCATCTATGGTCTTGTGAGTCAAACCTGTCTCACTGACTGTGTACAATTTTCTTGAAATACAGCCCCACCCTTTCATTTATAAATTGTTTATGGCTACTGTTATACTACATATACAGAGCCTCCAAAGCATAGACTGCTTTCTATCTGATCCATCACAAAAAAGGAAAAAAAAACAACAGCTTGCTAACTGCTGCTGCTTAACCTTGGGGTGGATAAAGCAAGTTAGGGAAAACAGAAAGAAGAAGACAAAGAAGTAGGGTAAAGAAAGTGAATAATATGAAACTCAGAATTATCTCATTGTGGTAAATAATCAACAGGTGTTTCCAGTAAGCTATCAGGGTTCTCCCGTTAGTGGAGTTTGCATAGTACAGGTGTCAACAGCTTTCCAGATTAGAAATGACTTGTCAATATAATTGTTGGACTGAGTTTCACTGGTAGAACATCAAAATTGTGTTTGACCAGAAAGTCATCGTACCAATACTGAAAGAAATATCTGGTATGAATTTTCCTGCCTAGTGTTTATGGACCACAAAGCTTGATAAAAAGACGGAACTTGCCCCTCTATCAAATGAGTGATACTAGGCTGGGCCCTCTAATCCTCCCAAATATACAAGCTTACTCTCAATACACATGGATTACACTGGGAAAATATGGATTTATGTACAAAATGCTTTTTTCCTACTTGCTTTATCATGTTAACTTAGAGCACATTGTAGGTTGTCTCTAAAATATGTGTCCCATATTCCTCTGGTTCTAACATTATCTTTGGTTAGCACTGATGAGACCCACTAGTAGTGTTTGATGATGTAAATCTTAATAATTCCATACATATTCTTGTCTAAGTTTTTCTCTTTGGAGAATCTCAAAGACAATAAAAACTCTAGATTATCCACTCTCCCACCCCCTTAATTGTGACTAGGGTTATCTCTAAGGCTTGATGCCTACACTCCTGACAGCCTCCCCCCCCCCCTTATTTGATAAGACAGAGAAATTGAGAGGGACAGGGAAGATAGAGAGGAAAGAGAGAGACATTTACAATATTTGCTTCACTACTGGTGAAGCTTACCCACCCCCTGCAGCTGGGGAGCATGGACTTGAACCTGGGTCCTTGCATATGGTAAAAGGTACACTCAACCAGGTTCACCACTGATTATCTTTTTAAAAATTGAAAACCCGGCTGGTAGTGCAGCGGGTTAAGCGCAGGTGGCGCAAAGTGCAATGACCCGCGTAAGGATCTGGGTTCGAGCCCCCGGCTCCCCACCTGCAGGGGAGTCACAAGTGGAGAAGCACGTCTGCAGGTGTCTGTCTTCCCCTCCTCTCTCCATTTCTCTCTGTCCTATCCCACAATGACAACAACAATAATAACTACAACAATAAAACAAAGGCAACAAAAGGGAGTACATAAATAAATATTAAAAATAAATATTTTTAAAAAAATACGAATTGGGCAGGGGTAGATAGCATAATGGTTACACAAAGAGACACTTGTGCCTGAGGCTCCAAAGTCCAGATTTAATCCCCTGCTCTACCATAAGCCAGAGCTAAGCAATGCTCTGGTTAAAAAAAAAAAAAAAAAAAGGAATAATTTTGTTGATCATTGGCTTATGACACTAAAAATTTTAAAGTACAGTTCCATAACTCTCTCTATACTTCTATGCCATCACTTTATCCAAATGACCCTTTATTCCTGTCCTTCTCCCTTTCCCCTGAAAGCCATCATATTTTTCAGTCTTAAGAGTTATTTTTGCTTCCACTTTTATTTTCTAATTTCTAAAGGAAATAACTCTTTTTAAAAATTTCTTTATGGGGGATTAATGGTTTACCATCAACAGTCAAATACAGTAGTTTGCACATGTATAACATTTCCCAGTTTTCCACATAACAATGCAACCCCCCACTAGGTCCTCCTCTGCCATCATGTTCCAGGACCTGAACCCTCCCCCCACCCCAGAGTCCTTTAATTTGGTGCAATACACCAACTCCAGTCCAAGTTCTGCTTAGTGATTTCTGTTCTTTTTTTTTTATATATATATATATGTTTATTTATTTATTCCCTTTTGTTGCCCTTGTTGTTTTATTGTTGTAAGTTGTTATTGATGTCGTTGTTGTTTGATAGGACAGTGAGAAATGGAGAGAAGAGAGGAAGACAGAGGGGGAGAGATAGATAGACACACCTGCAGACCTGTGGTGGCTTGTAAAGCGACTCCCCTGCAGGTGGGGAGCTGGGGGCTCAAACCGGCTCTGTTCTTGTTTTTTAACTTCTACCTGTTGAGTGGGATCATCCCATCTTCATCCTTCTGTTTCTGACTTATCTCACTTAATATGATTCCTTCAAACTCTATCCAAAATGAGGTGAATTCACCATTTTTAATAGCTGAGTAGTTTTTTCATTGTGTATATAGACCACAACTTACTCAGCCACTCATCTTCCTCTTCCCTTTTTAGTGAGACATCTCCTCTCCTGACCTCCCCCCTTTTTTCAATTTGTGGAATATAGATAGATAGATAGGTAGGTAGGTAGGTAGGTAGATAGATAGATAGATAAATTGAAGTCCCATTCCACTATCCATGGATTTCTGCTGATTTTGTCCTTGTTCTCATGTGATGCTGGGAATCAAACTCAGAGCCTCACATATGAAGTGGGCTTTTCACCACTGAGTTACTTCTCTGAAGAAAGGCCACTTTTCTATCAGGTTATTTTCTATTTTTCCACTATTAGGCTACCTATAACTGTTCTCTCTCCAGTAGTTACATTAGGATGGGGATTAATAAACGTGTATACACAACTTGTTGAGCTTAAGATGAAACTTTGTGAAAGTACTTCTGTTAAGTTATGATATTTAGAATGGAATATGAGGACAAAACTATATGGACCTGTCTGTCTGCCTGAAGGAATGAATTTGCATTTGAGAAAGATCTGATTTGACATGGTATGACTGACAACTCTTCTAAAAATGGAAGATGATATTGTGTGTGTCTGTGTGTCTGTGTGTGTTTTTCTGAAATATCTTGAGGGTTGGAGAGGTAACTTGTCAGGTAGAGTGAGTGCCTTAGCATGTGTGTGACCCAGCTCCTAGTCTTGGTACCACATGAGAGTTGTGCTGGCATTGGGAGACTGGGGCACTCGGGCACTGTGTTGTCTCTCTGTGTGTGCTTCTCTGTCTCTGAATGAGAAGTGGCCTGGAATGGTAAAATGTGAGGTCACTGCTCTGTGAATAAATAAATTAAATAAATACATAATTTTCATTTGATTTTCTATAATTCTCTGCTTTTAAATAATTTTTTAAATAATTTATTGAGGTCAGATGATGGCTCAATCGTAGAATGAGCACTTTGCTATGTGCGAAGACCCAGTTTTGAACCCCTGGCCACCACATTGGAGGACTGGACAGGGGAATAACTTTACTAGCACTGGAATGATATTTTGGGGTTCCTTCTCTGTCTCTTTCTGCCTCTCTGTCTTCTCTCCTTCTGCTTGAAAAAAAGAGACAGTCATCAGGAGCAGTGGAATTATGCAGGTGCAGAACCCAGTGATAACCCTGGTAGTAAAAATTAAAAGTAAAAAAAAAAATAAGTAAATGATATTATTTACATTTCTTTTAACTTTATGTGTGTTACTTAAATTCTCCCTTCTAGTCTCTAAATTCCTTTGTCTGTAAGAAGACTGAATTAGGTCATCTTAATAATTGCCTCCAGTAGTGGTCCAGGAGGTGGCACAGTAGATTGAGAGCATTGGATTCTCAGCCATGAGGTCCTGAGTTCAAACCCTGGTAGTATATGTACCAGAGTGATGTCTGGTTCTTTCTCTCTCTCTGCCTGTCTTTCTCATAAATAAATAAATAAATACATTCTTAAAAAAATAATGATTCCCTCCAGCATGAAATTCTGTGACCTCATATGTGTGTGTGTGTGTGTGTGTGTGTGTGTGTATGTTAAATATTTATTAATGAGAAAGACAGAAGGAGAGAGAGAAAAAACCAGACATCACTCTGGTACATGTGCTGCCAGGGATTGAACTCAGGACCTCATGCTTGAGAATCTAGTGTTCTATCACCATCTCCCAGACTTCTTGTAATATATACATATATTTTTAAACTTAAAAAAAATTAAAAAAGTATTTATTCCCTTTTGTTGCCCTTGTTTTATTGTTGTAGTTATTGATATCGTTTTTGAATAGAACAGAAAGAAACCGAGAGAGGAGGGGAAGACAGAGATGGGGGAGAAAGAAAGATAGACAACTGCAGACCTGCTTCACCGCCTGTGAAGCGACTCCCCTGCAGGTGAGGAGCCGGGGCTTGAACCAGAATCCTTATGCCAGTCCTTGCGCTTTGCGTCATGTGCGCTTAACCCACCGCGCTACTGCCTGACTCCCTGTAGTATGTTTTTAAAGTACCAAAGGGGGTTGGGAAAATAATGTAATGGTTATGCAAAAACACTGTCATTCTTGGGGTCGAGCAGTGGGTTGAGCGCATGTGGCGCAAAGCGCAAGGACCGGCGGTTTGAGTCCCCAGCTCCCCACCTGCAGGGGAGTCGCTTCACAGGTGGTGAAGCAGGTCTGCAGGTGTCTATCTTTCTCTCCCCCTCTCTGTCTTCCCCTCCTCTCTCCATTTCTCTCTGTCCTATCCAACAACGAACAACATCAGCAATGGCAATAATAATAACCACAACGAGGCTGCAACAAGGGCAACAAAAGGGGGGAAATGGCCTCCGGGAGCAGTGGATTCATGGTGCAGGCACCGAGACCAGCAATAACCCTGGGGGGGGGAAAAAAAAAAGCACTTTCATTCCTGAGGCTACATGGCCCCATGTTCAGTACCCAGCACCACCATAAGCCTTCACTGCTCTGGTTAAAAAAATAAAATGTCAAAAGGATCACTTTGCCAATGTTCACCCTAAGTGTTGATGAGTTGTTCATATTTGTAGCATCACTGCATATATCAGAGCACATTTATCTTCAAATGATTCTGTGTTGCTGTCCTGCAGGTTCCTCAAAGTAAGGCAACCAACTAGGATTTGTCATTTGTATTACTTACCAATCTGTTTTCTTTCAAAGCTAGCTACAACTTAAAATGATAAGAATAAATTAAAATACCCCCTCCCCCCCTTTTTTTTTTTACCCAGAGCACTGCTTAGCTCTGGTTTATGGTGGTAGTGGAGGGGATTGAACCTGTAAATGTCCCTCTTGATAGATAATTATGAGCCTACAGTTGTTGTTTTTTTTTAAGATTTTATTTATTTATTAGAAAGATAAGAGGAGAGAGAAAGAACCAGACATCATTCTGGCACATGTGCTGCTGGGGATCGAACTCAGGACCTCATGCTTGAGAGTCTAAAGCTTTATCACTGCACCACCTCCTGGACCACAAGCCTACAGTTTTGACAGATTTGCTCTGATAAAGCTTTGTTTCTTTTTTGTCTAGTTGGGTCCAGTCCATCTGGTGACACATATATGTAACACATACACTGACATATGCATACTGTTTTTCATTTGTACATTATCTTTAATCTTCTTTTTCTGCCTCTCATTTGTCAGTTAAGCAATTATTGAGTTATTAATGGTTTGTTCTTCCTTTCTACTTTCATACAGGAATAATTTGAGATGAAGTCACAGAGCACTAAACTTTAAGAATAGGAGATTATTAGGGAATCGGTCGGTAGCCCAGTGGGTTAAATGCACCATGGCGCAAAGCACAAGGACCCGAGTAAGGATCCGGGTTCAAGTCCCCGGCTCCCCACTTGCAGGGAAGTCGCTTCACAGGCAGTGAAGCAGGTCTTCAGGGGTCTATCTTTCTCTCCCCCTCTCTGTCTTCCCCTCTTCTCCCCATTTCTCTCAGTCTTATCCAACCACTACAACAATAATGACTACAACAATAAAATAACAAGGGCAACAAAAGAGAAAATAAATATTTTTTAAAAACTTAAAAAAATAGGAGATTATTGATAAGCAGGGGCTGTAGTTGAAGTGTATTTTCAGGAAAGGATAGGCTGAGAAATTTTGATGATGATTTGCTGGAGGGTAAGGTGTCCTGACACTCATCTTGGGGCAATATGGAAGGTTCCGTAGTATAAATCAGCATTTCCTCAATAAACTGATAGTGCCATTGAAAATAAAAAATTACAAAAAAATGTAATTAGTGGTTACATGTAAAAAAAAAAAAGGTGAGGAACATAGAGGCTAGATGGTGGCACACCTTGTGCATTATAACACATGTTGTAATGCACAAGGACCCAGGTTCAAGCCCCTAGTCCCTACCTGCAGTGGGAAAGCTTTGTGAGTGGTGAAGCAGGGCTGCAGGTGTTCTCTGTCTCTCTCCCTCTCTATCACCTCCTTCTCTCTTGATTTTTGGCTGTCTCTATCCAGTAAATAAGATAATAAAAAAAATTAAAAAGGAGGGGGCCGGGCAGTAGCACAGTGGGTTAAACTCACATAGCGCAAAGTGCAAGGACCTATATAAGAATCTTGGTTCAAGCCCCTGACTCCCTACCTGAAGAGAGGTCACCTCACTAGCAGTGAAGCAGGTCTAGCAGTGAAGCAGGTCTGCATGTGTCTATCTTTTTCTCCTCTCTGTCTTCCCCTCCTCTCTCGACTTCTGTCTGTCCTATCCAAGAACAATGACAGCAATAACAACAATAATAATAACAACAACAATGATAAGCAACAAGAGCAACAAAAGGGAAAATATGACCTCCAGGAGCAGTGGATTCATAGTGCTGGCACCAAGCCCCAGCAGTAACCCTGGAGGAAAAACAATAACAACAAAAAACCAGAAACGTGCACTCATCTAGATGCATCACCATCTGGCCATTAAAATGCACTTCTTTAAAAAAAATTAAGAAGGACATGTGAAGCCTGTAGAGCAACTCCCCAACTCTGCAGGTGGGGAGCCGGGCAGCTTGAAGCGGTCTTTGCACTCCGTGCCAGGTGCACTTAACCCACTGTGCTACCGCCCGACTCCCAATATTTTTCTTTTAAAAAAGTCTGACCTTTCATCCTCTTCATTCAGACACCCCAAAACAATTGAAGTTTGCATATTTATTTTCTGAAGAAAGATGGAGGCTAATGGGAGTGCTTATAGCTATAATTGTAATAGTTCTGTCAGTTATACCGTCATCATTGTTGTTGTCATCATTTTGCAAGGGTGGGAATGCCAGGGATCAGACCCAGCACTTGTGAGATGTGCTCTTTCCTTGGGCTACATCTCTGGTCCCTATCAGCCACATTTTAACTAACAGTGGCTTATGATTTTGTTTGCTTATTGACTTTTTTTTTTTTTTTTAGTATTGTAGATACAGATTTGAATTAAGCATCAGTAGGTTCGTTCCAGATCACTCCCTGACTTGAGGGTTTTTCTACTATTATGTAGTCTCCAGACTACATAATAGAGGAAAAACATAATATTGGTGCCTCCATAACTAGTCAAGTTTATGATCAAGTTAATGTTCCAAGTTAGATTACCTAGACTCATAATCTCTTCTAAAAGATGATCACTGCTGATCATCTTTTGACTGGTAAGGTCCTCTTTCTTCAAGTAGAGAATGAGTTTGTAAAAACATCAGAAAATTACTTGTTCAGTACAAAATCAGAAACATTCAGCTTTGAAAATCTATCTTGCCTTTGGGACAAAATGATGGAACTGGAGGTGATTAAGCTTAGTGAAATAAGAGATAAAAGACAATTACTGGATGAGTTCACTCATGTGGAATCTAAATATCTGATACACAGGAACTTGCAAAAACATCATCATCATCATTAACAACAAAAATCGAAGCAAGCAAACTGTTTCTAAGTCTTGTGAGAGCTATAGTGGTTGTCTTTCAGAGATGGGACAGTGGGAATACAGAACTTTGGTGGTGGGCGTGTTGTGGAGCGATACACTATAATTTTTATAAATTTGTAACTACGGTTAACTACAAAGAAAAAGAAAATGTATCTCCCGAGCAGACTGGAAGGTATATGAAAACTGAAGATGGAAGAATGAATTAGAATACTATCACGGAAAATGTTATCTCTAGTCAGGCAAATCTGATTGCTTTGTGATCTTGAGAATCACATCTTACTTCCTTTTGACTCTTTTCTTCAGCTGTGAAATGGAAATAATAATGCCTACAGTGAATATAAATAACTACTGTAAACTTTAGCCTAGTACCTGACTGGATAATACTTAGAGCTGCTCTTACGATTGCTTGTCTCACTTTTACAGTTGCCTTTTAAAGATTTTATTTTCTTCATATGTTCAAATTATAAAACATGGCTTTATCTTACACCGTTTATGTTTTGATAGACATTTTCCTATTGGAATTTAAAACAGTGCATGTACAAGTCACTCACAGACAAGAACTGGGTGTACTAGGGAACATTACTATCTCTTTTCCTCTCTTTTTAAATATTCCCTTAGAACTGAATCTGCTGGGGGCCTGGCAGTAACACACCTGGTTAAGTGTACTCATTACAGTGCTCAAGGACCCAGGTTCAAGCCCCGGGTCCCCACCTACAGGGGGAAAGCTTCACAAGTGGTGAAGCAGGTCTGCAGATGTCTCTCTGTTTCTTTCCCTCTCTATCTCTCCTCCCCTCTCAACTTCTCTGTCTCTAGCCAATCATAAATAAATAAATAATATAATAAAAATGAATCTGTTTCTCCTGAACCCATTTTTATTTTATTTTATTTATTTTCCCTTTGTTGCCCTTTTTAAAATTACTGTTGTTTTAGTTAATATTGTAGCTTCTGATGTCATTGTTGTTGGATAGGACAGAGAAAAATGATGAGAGGAGGAGAAGACGGGGGTGGGGGGAGAGAAAGAGAGACATATATATACCGTTTTGGTATAACCATTTTGGACAGCAGTTGGCTGTTTTATTCCTAGTGATTCGTCCAAAATTAAAAATGAAAACATGTCAACATGAAGATTGTATGTATATAGTCAAAGCCAACCTTATTTGTGGTAGATAAAAATAATAAACAGTCCATATACTGGGCGAGGGAGATAGCATAATAGTTATGTAAAGAGACTCATGCCTGAGACTCCAAAGTCCCAGGTTCAATCCCCCACACCACCTTCAGCTAGAATTGATCACTGTTCTGCTAAAAATAAATAAATAAATAATAATAAATAGCCCAATGCTCCTCCGCTGGAAAATGAATAAACACGATTTGGTATATTCACACAATGAAATGGTAGAGCAATAAGAATAAATAAATGGTTGATATATGCAACAGCATGAACAACTCAAAAATAATTATGCTTATTGGAAAGCAAAATAAAACAGTAGGCACATTCTGTGGGCTGGATGGTGCACCCCTGGTTAATTGTATGTATTACCATGCACACAGACCCAGGCTCAAACCCTTGATCCCCACTTGCAGGGGGAAAGCTCCACAAGTGGTGAAGCAGTGCTGCAGGTGTCTCTCTGTCTCTCTCTCCTTCTCTCTCTCCCCCCTCTCAATTTCTCTGCTTTATCAAATAAAAGAAAGTTTCAGAAAAGAAAGTAAAGACATTCTAGATGATTCCATTTATTTTGAATTTCTTTTTGCTGCACAGGGGCCTCACATATGTGGTGACACTACTGAATAGTGTTCTCAGGGTCAGTTTTTAATCCCCCCCAACCTCAGTTATCTTTGGGGCTTTGCACTTACATGATTACATAGCTCCCAGTGGATTTTTTGTTTGTTTGTTTGTTTGTTTCTGGTTGATAGTGAGAGATAGTAAAGGATACCACTGACCCACCATACCACTCATGAAGATTCCTCTGTGCACATGCTCCTGTGTAGCGGCCAGGTGTTCAAACCTGGGCCCTTGCACATGTTAAAATGTGCACTCTACTGGGTGAGCCACCTCCTGGCCCTTTCTTCCTTATGATAGAGGGAGGGAGAGAGGGAAGAAGGGGGCAGGGAGATAAGATAGATGAGAGGGAGAAAGCAGAAACGATGATTTCTTCACTATCCCTAGAGCCCGTGATAATGCTACCATGTGGTACTGCAGTTCAATCCAAGAGCCTCAAGTCTGGAAAGGCATTTTCTCTACTGGGTGAGCTGTCTTGCAGCCCTAGATGATTTCATTTCTATCAAATTCTAGAAAATGAAAACCTTTAGTAACAGAAACATAGAAGTTTCAAGAATAGTTTGAGGGAGTCTGGTGGTAGTGCAGCGGATTAAGCACACGTGGCACAAAGCACAAGGACTGGCGTAAGGATCCCAGTTCGAGCCCCTGGCTCCCCACCTGCAGGGGAGTTGCTTCAGAAGAGGTGAAGCAGGTCTGCAGGTGTCTATCTTTCTCTCCCCCTCTCCTCTCCATTTCTCTCCGTCCTATCCAGTACCGACAACAATAATAACTACAACAATAAGACAAGGACAAGAAAAGAGAATAAATAAATAAATATATATATTTTTAAAAAGAATAGTTTGAAGTAATATCTCCCATTTTAAAAAAGCATTTTAATTATTGATGTTTATTTATTGGATAGACAGAAATCAAGAGGGAGATGGGGGTAGAGAGAAGCAGAGACCCCCTACAGCACTGATTGACCACTTATGAAGCTTCCCCTTGTAGGATGAGTATTGGGTGCTTGAACTAAGTTCCTTGTGTGCTGTGAACTAAGTTCCTTGTGCACATGCCTGAAGCTGTAGAGTCCCAGCTTCAATTCCCCTACCACCATAAGCCAGAGCTATCTCTCTGTATCTCTCTCATTAAAATAATATATGGATATATATTATTTAAATAATGTGACAAATTTTTTTTTTTTTAGGTAGTTTCATAATGTTACAGAGGTTCAATTTTATGTTAATTGGAAGTTTTTAATGCCCATTTGCTTTTTATCTTATTCTTCCAAGTTTTCAGAGGTGGCGGTTAAACCTGAAGTCCCATTTTCCTCTCATAGGGAGAGATGATTGTTTACCCTTTCTCTTGTCAAAATTTTAAAATATTGGGAGTTGGGCGGTAATGCAGCGGGTAGCGCAGGTGGTACAAAGCAAAAGGACTAGCATAAGGATCCCGGTTGGAGCCTCCAGCTCCCCGCCTGCAGGGGGAACGCTTCACAGGCGGTGAAGTAGGTCTGTAGGTGTCTATCTTTCTCTCCCCCTCTCTGTCTTCCCCTCCTCTCTCCATTTCTCTCTGTCCTATCCAACAACAACAATAATAACTACAACAATAAAAATACAACAAGGGCAACAAAAGGGAATAGATAAATAAATAATTTTTAAAAAGACATTCAGTTGCATGCCAAAAGTTTACATCTCAGGGGAGTCGGGCAATAGCGCAGCGGGTTAAGTGCCCGTGACCCAAAGTGCAAGGACCAGCGTAAGGATCCCGGTTCAACACCCCCACTCCCGCTCCCCACCTTCAGGGTAGTCGCTTCACAGGTGGTGAAGCACCTCTGCGGGTGTTTCTCTCTCTCCCTCTCTGTCTCCCTCCTCTCACCATTTCTCTCTGGCCTATCCAACAACAGTGGCATCATCAACAACAATAATGACTACAACAATAAAACAGCAAGGGCAACAAAAGGGAATAAATAAATATAAAAAAGGAAGAAAAAAAAGCTTACATCTCTGAAAGAACTTATACAGGGTTAATGTAGCAAGAAACTTGGAGGTTTAGATTACACTATAATCATCTCTTAAACAGAGACACTTCTCCCCTCTTACTAATGCTTTATAAATGGGAAATTTTTGCTTATCTTGCTTATCTGTTAGCACTGAGGGCTTTCCAGGCATTTGTTGAATCAGAAGGAAATGTGAAAGGGTTTTGGTAGCTGCTGAGCCTGCTGCCTTCCTTTTTATTCTCTGCAGGGAGTAAGTGCCTTCAGAATCAGCTTAGAGGAAGTGGAAGAGAGGGAGCTGAACACATGATGCTTTTATGCCAAAATGGGAACAGAGCCAGATTTGCTAGACTTCCAGTGGAATTTTCCAAAAATTGAATAGTTGATTGTATTTCTGCTCACCATGAGTGGATATAAGTAAATAAATTTTTTTAGCAGAATAATGAGATGGTAAAGGAATTATTTTGAGGTTCTTGGCTTGCTTTAAAAATTTCTATGTATATTAGTATTTTTAACTGTCAGAGGACAAGATCAGTGCTATTTCTATCTGAAAAGATTTAGAAGTAAAGTCAGTATACAGTTATGATATGATTATATTGGTAATTATGACAAATTAAAAATATCTAATAGTGATTAGAGGAATATCTTCTATGACATACACATTTTACAGGATCTTTCTCTGTATGAATGAGAGGTTATAAAATGAATCTTGGGGTGGTCCGTGAGGTGGCACAGTGGATAAAGCATTGGATTCTCAACCATGAGATATCGAGTTTAATCCCCAGCAGCACATGTACCAGAGTGATGTCTGGTTCTTTCTCTCTCTCTCTCTCTCCTTTCTCATGAGTAAATAAACTCTTTTAAAAAAATTAAAAATAGGGAGTCAGGCG
Organism: Erinaceus europaeus; assembly: GCF_950295315.1. Classification (NCBI taxonomy): domain Eukaryota; kingdom Metazoa; phylum Chordata; class Mammalia; order Eulipotyphla; family Erinaceidae; genus Erinaceus; species Erinaceus europaeus. The sequence goes on along the minus strand of NC_080162.1, from coordinate 102,667,756 downwards.
GTAGTGCAGTGGGTTAAGCGCACATGGTGCAAAGCACAAGGACCGGCATAAGGATCCTGGTTTGAGCCTCTGTCTCTGCACCTGCAGGGGGGTCCCTTCACAGGCAGTGAAGCAGGTCTGCAGGTGTCTTTCTCTCCCCCTCTCTGTTTTCCCCTCCTCTCCCCATTTCTCTCTGTCTTATCCAACAATGACATCATCAACAACAATAACTACAACAACAATTAAAAAGCAAGGCCAACAAAAGGGAAGATAAATATTAAATTATATATAAATATATAATATATTAAATATATATAATAATATTAATATTAATATTAAATAAATACTAAATTAGATATAAATATATAATATATTTATATATTAAATTATATATAGTATATAATGTATATAAATATATTTATATATAAAATATATATTAAAATATATATATATAAAGTAAATCTTGGGCATGCAACTCATGCTGTCTTTCAGTTGTTTAGAATGGAAGACATACAATTTCACATATAGATGCATGTGTGTGTATATATTAGGATTTATTTATTTTCATGACAGAAGAGTTCTGCTCAGCTCTGACAAATGGTGGTACTGGAGCTTGAACCTAAGACCTTTGGGGCCTCTGGCATGCAAGCTGTGCTACCACTACACAATCTTCCTGGGCCTCATGTTATTAATCCAGATTTTCTGACCAGTCCACAAAAATATCTATATTAAAAAGTGATTCACATATTAAAATAATAGCTTTAAGGATAATTGATAGAAATTGATATTTCAGGATCTGGGTGGTGGCACACCTCTTTGAGTGCACATGTTATAATGCACTAGGACCCAGGTTTAAGCCCCAGTCCCCACCTGCAGGGGAAAAGCTTTTCAAGTGGTGAAGCAGGGCTGTAGATGTCTCCCTGTCATTTTCCCTCTTTATCACCACCTTCCCTCTCAATTTCTGGCTGTCTCTATCCAACAAATACTGATAATGAAATTTTTTTTTTTTTTTAAATATTTTTTTAATTTTATTTATTTATTCCCTTTTGTTGCTGTCATTTTTTTTATTGTTGTAGTTATTATTGATGTCGTCGTTGTTGGATAGGACAGAGAGAAATGGAGAGAGGAGGGGAAGACAGAGAGGAGGAGAGAAAGATAGACACCTGCAGACCTGCTTCACCGCCTGTGAAGCGACTCCCCTGCAGGTGGGGAGCCGGGGTTCGAACCGGGATCCTTATGCCAGTCCTTGTGCTTTGCGCCACCTGCGCTTAACCTGCTGCGCTACAGCCCGACTCCCGATAATGAAATTTTTTAAAGATTTTATTTATTTATTAATTCGAAAGGAAGAGAGAGAGAAAGAACCAGATACCAGGAGTTGAGTGGTGGCACAGCGGGTTAAGTGCACATGGTGCAAAGCACAAGGGTCAGCGTAAGGATCCCGGTTGGAGCCCCTGGCTCCCCACCAGCAGGGGAGTCACTTCACAAATGGTGAAGCAGGTCTGCAGGTGTCTATCTTTCCCCCTCTCTGTCTTCCCCTCTTCTCTCCATTTCTGTCCTATCTAAAAAAAAAAAAAAATTAAAAGAACCAGACACCACTCTGGTACATGTGCTGCCTGGGATTGAATTCAGGATCTCTTGCTTGAGAGTCCAATGCTTTATCCACTATGCTACTTCCCAGACCACCAGATAATTAAAAAATGATTAAAAGGTAATATTATAATAGTAGCAAAGATAAAATAAAATTCAGGTGAGTTCTTATTATTTTGCATGGTGATACTTAAAAACAAATAGAATCATGGATTTTTCTGAATATTCTAAAGGCAATTTCTAGCACTTGGAAAGGCTTTGCATGTCCTAAATTCTGACCTCTCAATCTTGGTGGTTGACAGTAAGAACTTTTCTAATGCTCACCATTTGTTTATTCCTTTCTGGAGCTGCCATATCAGTGTTATACTCTGGATGGCTTAAATAACAGAAATTCATTTTCTCAGAGTTCTGGAAACTGGAAGTCCAACATCAAGGGCTTTCTGTGCTGGTTTCTTTTAATACTTCTCTTCTTGGCTAACAGATGACCTCACAGGACCTTTTTTTCTGTGCATATGACCTCCTGCTACTGCTTTACACATTGAATTAGGACCCTACCTTTATGATCTCATCTAAATTTAATTTCCCTTTTAAAGACTATTGTCAAAGACAGTTGCAATGGGGCATAGAGTTTTCAGTTGGGCAAGGGTAGTTGTTGGAGTATTAGTCCTTCACTGATGAATTAATAAATTGGGAAATGTAATATATTCATGGTATATTATTATTTTTCTGCAACAAAAAACTGAAATGCTAGCATATGTAGTCATACACGTAAATCTCAAAACATTATGTTAGGTAAAGGAGGTAAAACACACTGCCTCCATTAATACAGGGCTATATAGAAGGCACACAAAAGTATTGTACTGAAGGCAGATTAATGGTTTCCAGTGGCCATAGATTTGGAGATGGGTTTAATCACACACACACACACACACACACACACACACACACACACACACACACACACACACACACACGTATAAGAAAGTTTTTGAGCAAGATGAAACTGTTCCATAGATTGACAATGATGAGTTGTGCAAAAGCATCAAGTGACTACACAGCTGTATGTCGTTACCAACATTAATCCAACTCTATGCTTACAGTAAAAAAAAGTTGAATGTAAAAATGATTTGTATTTGAAAGAAAACAAAATAGAGAAACTGTTTTAGAACCAGTCTGGTCTCTGCTATTTCAGTTTGCAGAGTTAAATCCTATTCAAATAATGTTCCCTTTCTTCTCCATCTAAATATTAATTATGTAAAAAAACAGTAAACATTTTAATATTAACTATGATGCTTGCTAATCACATAAGTTCTTGGAAGAAGCAAGTAGGGCTTAAAAAGTTTTGTTAATGTCTCCTTTTTTAAATAATAAAAAAGTACACTGTATGTTATTATGTTTTGTATAAGTCCATATATTAGCACAGCCTATGTAGATGGAGATAGACTTCTTTTTTTATTTTTCCATGTGGACTCATTTTCCTTTGTCTTTTATATTCTGCTTATTTTGTTTTTGTTTCTACATAGACAGAGGCAGGATGTTAAAGAGCCTGAAAAAGACCCCAGCAGTAGAGCTTCCTTGAATGTAGTGGGGGCTAGATTCAAACCTGGGTCACAGCATGCATGACAAAGCAGCACATTATTCAAGTGAAGTATTTCATCAACACTATTTTATTTGTTTTTAAGATGTATTAATTTTTTTCACTAGTGTTCTCTCTCTTTCTTTTTAACCAAAGCACTGCTCAATTCTGGTTTATGGTGGTGTGGGGGATTGAACCTGGGTCCTAGGAACCTCAGACATGAGAGTCTCTTTGCATAATCATAATTCTATCTACCCCTGTCCCCACTAGTGTTATCTCTAGAGCTCAGTGCCTGCACAACTCCTGCTCTTCCTGGCTATCATTTTTTTCCCTCCGTCCCTCCCTTCCCTTCTTCCACCTTCCCCCCTTCCCTTCTTTCCTCCCTCCCCACAATATAATGAGGGGAGGGGCAAGGGGTAGATAGCATAGTGGTTATGCAAAGGAACTCTCATGCCTGAGACTGGATTTATAGTCTCAGGTTCAATCCCCTGCACTACCCGAGCTGAACAGTGCTCTGGTTAAAGAGAGGGAGGGAGGAAGGGAGGGAAGACTGCTTAGTAACTCATGAAGCTTTCCTGTTGAATGTAGAAGCTGGGTACTTAAACCTAGGTCCCCACACATGGTAACAAGTATGTCCTACTATGTGAGCCATTACCTGGTCCCTATTTACTTATTTATTGATGAGAGACAGACAGACAGACAGATACTGACTGAGACCCCCAGAGTATTACTCTGGAATATGTGGTTCTGGAATTGAACTCATGACCTCATGTTTAGAGTCCAGTAACTTATCCACTGCACCACCTCCTGGGCTGCTGGCTTATATTTTTTATATATTTAGTTGTATTCAGTAGTATCCTTGTTTAAAATTCTTCTTTGCTCTCAGGCACTACTTTTGTATTCCTAAATTTGTCTCCTGGGTGTTCATTTCTTTAGCTCTCCCTTAGAGGAGCATTTGTTTAATTAGTTTGCAGATGGCCATTATATAAACAACTTGGTCAAAATGTTATTCACCAGCAGAGCCCGTTTACATTCTTAAGAGCATTGGTGCATGTATTTTTCTTTCCTTTGATTGTACATTGGGCTAACAAGCCATAATTGTTGAATGCCAGGTTGGTATAGCGCATTCTGATAGGTATGTCAGTATAATAATAGTAGTAAAAGATACCAGTCTTGCCCTCTGGGGATTTAGCAATATTGTGAGATCGTTGAAAATGTCAATTCTAGAAAATAACTGCTTAGATAACATATTCCTTTGGTGGTGCTATTTTGCACCTGAGACTTAAGAGCCTCAGGCCTGATAAGTCTTTTTCTATAGCCAGTAACCATTATGCCGTCTCCCCCATCCTCCAGGTGCCCTTTCTAACTGTGTAACTTGGGGCAAGATACTTTACCTTTCTGTTTCTCATTTTGTTTATCTATGAAAAGAACCTAATAGGAACACTTGTGTCATACTTGAGGGGTATATGTAATGGCATCAGTACATGTAAAGCATTTTCACCTCTCTTACATAATAAGTAAGCTTTAGCTACCATAATAATCACCACAGGGATCATAGATATAATACTGAAATTAATACCAAGGTGGCACATAATTAAATTCCTCAATGAATGATGAAAACAAATTGAAGCATCTCTGATTACTGCTTTCAAGTGGCTGCCTGTGCCAGATGCCATCTTTCTTCTGTGATATCAGAGTCCCCAGACTGACATGAACCAATTTACTGCCTCTGGTTAGAAATGAGAAAAGAGAAGAACCTATAAAAATCATGAGCCATTTAAGGACCCTTTGATTAAAACTGCCAAATATTTTGCAACTCTTCCCCACTCTCCAATTCAGGATGCTCCTCCCTACCCCAAGCCTGTCTGGGTATGTCTACTTCACATTATTGATTGCCTGAATATTTAAGAGTTGAGGATTTCAGGGGATATAATTTTTTTTTAATTTTTAAAATTAGTGACTTAATAATGATGTATAAGATTATAAGACAACAGACGTATATTCCATGCAGTTCCCACCACCAGAGTTCCATGTCCCATCCCCCTCCACTGGAAGCTTTCCTGTTCTTTATCCCACTGGGAATATGAACCAAAATTCTTTTGTTGGGGTGCAAAAGGTGGGATTTTTGGCTTCTGTAATTGCTTCTCTGTTGGACATGGTTGTTGGCAGGTCGAGTCATGCCACCAGCCAATTTCTGTCTTTCCCTCCCTGGTGAAGTAAAGCTCTGGGGAGGTGAGACTTCGAGTGAGGGCATCTGCCCATGGAAGTCAGGATGGAATCATAGTGGTGCAACTTGGTGACTGAAAGGCAGTAAGATATAAAACAGGACAAGTAAGTGTAGAGCACATGAAATTAGAGATCTTTGGGTGGGAAAAAGCTAGGAAGCCTTTTAGGTATGTTTCGTGAGCCCCACGTATTCAGTAATCTTTGCCTGAGCTTGATAGCTACCATGTAGGTGGTCTATAAATATTGTCTGGGGAGATGATGTCCGACTTGAGAACAGGGCTAGAAAGCTGAATTAGGGCAGAAAGTAACTCCCAAACTTGAAGAAAGCATATAAATACCATTAAGTGTTTACCTCATTAGTCTGACCCAGGGCCCACATATATTCATATTTAGCACAGGACCCTGTGTAACCTGATTCCCTATCATCTTGAGCTTGCAGTCTATAGTCACAGCTGGGAACATTATAGGCTGCACTCATTTCTGGACCAGTCTTCCTTGAGTGACTGAGTAGGATGACCTAGCCTGCCCTTCAGAGAATGGGGCAGTCCCTACAATTGCTATTTTATAGTGAGGTAATGGTCCTGGAGAGGCCCATAAGAGGGCTTATGATGACATTCCTATTGGAAGTGACCAGTGGTGGTAGAGAGAAGGATCTCTTAAGAGGTCTAGGCCTATTATGTCTATGTGGGAATCCAAGGATTCCCTGACTAGATCCCCAGAGGATGGGGTGGCCTGGTAGTGACCAAAAGGCCTTCATTAAGTCAGCCAGTATTTTGCCCTTATCCAATTTTTTTTTAAACTGGTCACTATGAAATTTATTTTTATTCACTAGTTAAATGAAACCATAAAATCATCGAGATTACTACTTTCTTGATAAATCCTGTTTTCTCTTTCCCCCCCATTATGTGAAGTATAGCATTTATTTTTATAAGAGAAGCCTTTATTGTCTACTTTGGGAGAGCAAAGCTTTTTTTTTTAATTTCTTTGTTGAGGGATTAATGTTTTATGTTCTACAGTAAATGCCATAGTTTGTACATGCATAACATTTCTCAGTTTTCCACATAACAATACAACCCCCACTAGGTCCTCTGTCATCCTTTTTGGACCTGTACTCCCCCCACCACCCCAGAGCCTTTTACTTTGGTTCAATACACCAACCTTACCCAATTTTTGTAGTCCCTCTTTTGTGTGTGTATGATTTAATAATGACTGATAAGATTGTGGAATAAAAGGGATAAAATTCCATACGGCTTCTACCACCAGAGATCCATATCCCATCTTCTCCATAGGAAAGTTCCCTATTCTTTATCTATCTGTGAGTATGGACCAAAAAATTTTTTTTTTTTTTGCCTCCAGGTTTATTGTTGAGGCTCGGTGCCTGCACTATGAATCCACTGTTCCTGGAAGCCATTTTTTCCATTTTGTTGAATAGGACAGAGAGAAGGACACCTGTAGTCCTGCTTCACTGCTTGTAGAGTAACCCCCCCCCCCCTTCACTGTGCACAGATGGGGAGCCGGAAGCTTGAACTGGGATCCTTGTGCTTTGTACTATGTGTGCTTAACCCAGTGTACCACAGCCCGGCCCTCTGGACCAAAATCCATGGGGTGCAGAAGGTGAATGGTCCGGCTTCTGTAATTGCTTCTCTGCTTTGACATGGGTGTTGGCAGGTTAATCCCTACCCCTATCCTGTTTCTGTCTTTGCCTAGTTGGGTAGGGCTCTGGGGAGGTAAGGTTCCAGGACCCATTGGTGAGGTTGTCTGTCCAGGGAAGTCAGGGTGGTGTCATGGTAGTGTCTGCAACTTGGTGGCAGAGTATTGGAGCTTGGAAGGGTTGACATCCCAGATGTGCCATCTCTGGACATTGTCTTAAGTGAAACATTTTTTTTTTCCCCTCCAGGGTTATGGATGGACTCGGTGCCTGCACCATGAATCCACCGCTCCTGGAAGCCATTTATCCCCCTTTTGTTGCCCTTGTTGTAGCCTCGTTGTGGTTATTATTATTGCCATTGTTGATGCTATTCGTTGTTGGATAGGACAGAGAGAAATGGAGAGAGGAGGGGAAGACAGAGAGGGGGAGAGAAAGATAGACACCTGCAGACCTGCTTCACCACCTGTGAAGCGACTCCCCTGCAGGTGGGGAGCCGGGGGCTCGAACCGGGATCCTTACGCCGGTCCCTGCGCTTTACGCCACATGCGCTTAACCCACTGCGCCACCGCCTGACCCCCAAGTGAAACATGTTGAGGTGGCACTGGTTGCATTGATTTGGTTGAGATCAGCAGATGCAGTATCAAATCATAGGAATCAAGAGAAGCATGAAGAAACACAAGCAAAACTCCAGAGATTCCAGGATTGGGAGAAATAATGGATTTTAGAGAGAATGAGGAAGATACTTTGATGTCTTAGAGTTTAAGAAGGCAATAGATAATTGTTATAACCAAGTTATTTGGGAACTTGGTTTACTTTGAAAATCTCATGGTTAGGATTTACTGTACCATACAAGACCTCACTATGATTTGTGTCATTTAATGCTATTTACAAATAACTATATCTGGGAGTCGGGTGGTAGCGCAGCGGGTTAAGTGCATGTGGAGCAAAGTGCAAGGAACACCATAAGGATCCTGGTTCGAGCCCCTGGCTCCCCACCTGCAGGGGAGTCGCTTCACAGGCGGTGAGGCAGGTATGCAGGTGTCTCTCTCTCTCCTCTCTGTCTTCCCCTCCTCTCTCCATTTCTCTCTGTCCTATCTAACAATGACGACAACAACAACAATAATACTACAACAACAATGAAAAACAACAAGGGCAACAAAAGGGAAAATAAATACTAAAAAAAAAAACAAAACCAAATAACTATATCTTAGATACTGACAGGACCTGTTGCTTCTGGTATCTCTGGTTTATGATTATAGGTGATTTAATATTTCAATAAAAGTTATTATTAGAAATGCATTAACAATTTAAATCCAGTTTCAGAATTCAATCATTATACAAATGTGAAACATGGGGGGGGCTGTGCAGTAGCACAGTGGGTTAAATACACATGGTGCCACGCACAAGGACTGGCACAAGGATCCCGGTTCAAGCCCCTGGCTCCCCACCTGCGGGGGGGGGGTCACTTCACAAGTGGCGAAGCACGTCTGCAGGTATCTATCTGTGTCTTCCCCTCCTCTCTCAATTTCTCTCTATCCTATTAAGCAACAACAATAGCAACAAAATGGAAAAAAAATGGCCTCTAGGAGCAGTAGATTTGTAGTGCAGGCACTGAGACCCAGCAATAATCCTGGAGGAAAAAAAAAAAATTAAATGCTTAGATTAAAGGAACATATACTCAGAACTGAAATCTATGTATTTAAAGAGCTTGAGACATTCAATCTATTTCCCCCTCTCAGATTGAATAAGTAGTGATTTATAAGACTATAGGTTAATAGGAGTATGTATTAACACCATTCCTGCCACCAAAAGTTCCAACCCCCTACAGTGGAGATGAAAATATACCCTCATCCCTCCTACCCCCACCAGAGTTTTTTACTTTGGTGCAATACTCCAAACTCAGTTAAATTCTGTTTTGTGTTTACCTTTCTGTCCTTTCTCAACTTCTGTTTATGAATGGGATCATCTCATACTCATCTTCCTCTTTCTGGTTTATCTCACTTAGCATATTCCCTTCCAAGATGAATTGGAGAAGGTGGAATATCTGACAAGATTAGACTTTCTCCCAGTTATTAAATTATTGAGTGTCACTTGTATATTCAAATGGGTATTGGGTTTATGGGGTTTGGTCTCATTAGGGAGGGAATAGACCTAGTGTTTAAGTGGGATCTAACTTAACCTTAAGTTTTACTGTATTTACTTGGTTGATGATTTTTTTTTTAAATTTATTTTTTTAATTTTTTATTTAAGAAAGGATTAGTGAACAAAAGCATAAGGTAGGAGGGGTACAACTCCACACAATTCCTAACACCCAATCCCCATAACCCACCCCCTCTCATGATAGCTTTCCCATTCTCTATCCCTCTGGGAGCATGGACCCAGGGTTGTTGAGGGTTGCAGAAGGTAGAAGGTCTGGCTTCTGTAATTGCTTCCCCGCTGAACATGGGCGTTGACTGGTCGGTCCATACCCCCAGTCTGCCTCTCTCTTTCCCTAGTAGGGTGTGTCTCTGGGGAAGCTGAGCTCCAGGACACATTGGTGGGGTCTTCAATCCAGGGAAGCCTAGCCAGCATCCTGGTGGCATCTGGAACCTGGTGATTGAAAAGAGAGTTAACATATGAAGCCAAACAATTTGTTGAGCAATCATGGATCCCAAGCTTGGAATAGTGGAGAGGAAGTGTTAGGGAGGTACTCACTGCAAACTCTAGTGTACTTCTGCTTTCAGGTATATATTTTGCAGTAGTTTATGGATAACATGTGCACATAAGCTCTCTCTCACAGAAACTGGTGTATATCTAGGTTATGGGACTTTGTTAGAAAGTGAACTACCTGAGATGAAATTAGAGTGTACTATTAAAGGAAAGGTCTCACCCGAGTAATGAAGCTGAAGGGTTGTCATTCCACACGTGAAGTCTCTGGATACATTCTGAGGTGAAGTATGTTGAGGTAGCAATCGTAGCTTTGGTTAGGTTGTGGTCGGCGGATGCAATGTTATTTGGTTTGGATTGGGAGATGCATACGGGAAAGTGGGCCCTATCCGGTTGATGATTTTAATAGAAGTTCTCATAGGCACAGTAATTGTTCTTTAGTTGATATATATACTTTTACCTATATAGCTCTTGGCCAATTGTATACAGTGTTTCTTCTAAAGAGTGACAAGGGGTGACATTAATGCTGTTGTTGTCAGAAGAGATTAGGAGATAACTAACCTTCTTTTGTGTGGTTAATTGAGTAGATTAAGTGATTGAAGAAAGTCAGGTAGGCGGTAGGAAAGGAGGGTATCTAGGCCTAAGTAGTAAATATTTGATTAGATATTTTATGGTGTTTTCTTCAGGTCTTTTTACTTGCTTGGTGAGAATAAGTCTAAGTCTAATCACAGCAGACTATCAAGCATTTTTACTTTGAGGTATATAGCTGCCCCTCACTTACATAGACCCTATCTCCTAGGCCCTGGCCTATACCTAGGGTCTGTAACTTTGTCAGGGAGTGTGCCATTTGAAATAGGACTAGGTGCTAGGAAAGGTCTCACCAGATTATTAGAGGTGGAAGGTTGACATCTCAGGCTTGGTGTCTCAGGATACAATCTGAATTGAAATGTGGCATGATGACACTGGTTGCATTGATTTAGTTCAGGTCAGCAGAAGCAGTATCATAGAGTAAGGGCTCTAGAGGAGAAGCATCAAGAAATACAAGCAAAGTCCCAGAGGTTCCGGGATTGTGAAAAATATGGATTTTAAAGAGAATTGAAGGTTCCTTGCTGTCTTAGAGTTTAAGAAGGCACTAAATAATTATTATTATAACCAAGTTAGCTGAAAGCTTGGTTTACTTTGAAAATCCCATGGTTAGGATTTACTGTTCCATATAAGACCTTACCATGATTTATGTCATTTAATGCTATCTATGAATAACTATATCTTATATACTGACAGGACCAGTTGATTGTAGGTAAAAGTATGGGGAGGTGTTGTTTTAAGAAATGCTTTAAAATTTAAGCCCAGTGTCAGAATTCAGTTTGCAAATTTGAAACATTAGTGCTCAGACTAGAGGAGTATATACTCAGAACTGAAATCTAGGCATTTTGAAGTGCAAGGACCAACATCAGGATCCCGGTTCGAGCCCCCGGCTCCCACCTGCAGGGGAGTCGTTTACACAGGTGGTGAAGCAGGTCTGCAGGTGTCTGTCTTTCTCTCCCCCTCTCTGTCTTCTCCTCCTCTCTCCATTTCTCTCTGTCCTATCCAACAATGACGACATCAATAACAACAATAATAACTACAAGAATAAAACAACAAGGGCAACAAAAGGGAATGAATAAATAAATAAATATAACAAAATAAATTTAAAAAAAAAGAAATTTAGGCATTTAAGGAATTTGGGGGGGTTAGATTGCATAATAGTTATGTGAAGAATCTCTCATGCCTGAGGCTCCAAAGTCCCGGCTTCAGTATCTGTACCACCATAAACCAGAGCTGAGCAGTGCTCTTTAGGGGAAAAAAAAAAAGAAGGAAGGAAGAAATTCAGACATTTGGTCTATTTTCCCCCCTGATATATTGAATAAATAATGATTTATAAGATTACAAATTAATAGAAGTATAGTTAAATACCATTCCCACCACCAAAGGTCTGTGTTTCTACCCTCAGTCCCTTACGGTGGACCTGAAAATCTACTTTTTCCCATGAATATAATTAATTTATTTTTTACATTTTTCCCTTTTTTGTTGCCCTTGTTTTTTTTTTTTTAATTTAAGAAAGGATTAATTAACAAAACCATAGGGTAGGAGGGGTACAACTCCACACAATTCCCACCGCCCAGTCTCCCCCGATAGCTTTCCCATTCTCTATCCCTCTGGGAGCATGGACCCAGGGTCATTGAGGGTTGCAGAAGGTAGAAGGTCTGGCTTCTGTAATTGCTTCCACGCTGAACATGGGCGTTGACTGGTCGGTCCATACTCCCAGTCTGCCTCTCTCTTTCCCTAGTAGGATGGGTCTCTGGGGAAGCTGAGCTCCAGGACACATTGGTGGTGTCTTCAATCCAGGGAAGTCTGGCCGCTATCCTGATGACACCTGGAACCTGGTGACTGAAAAGAGAGTTAACATACAAAGCCAAACAAATTGTTGAGCAATCATGGACCCAAAGCTTGGAAAAGTGGAGAGGAAGTATTAGGGAGGTACTCACTGCAAACTCTAGTATACTTCTGCTTTCTTACTTTGGTGCCATACTCCAAACTCAGTCAATTTCTGCTTTGCGTTTCTACTTCTTTTTTTTTTTTTTTTACATGCATAACATTCCCCAGATTCCCATTTAGCAATATAACCCCCACTATTTCATTCATCATTTTTCATGGACCTGTATTCTCCCCACCCACCCACCCACCCCAGAGTCTTTTACTTTGGTGTAATACTCCAATTCCATTTCAGGTTCGACTTGTGTTTTCTTTTCTAATCTTGTTTTTCAACTTCGGCCTGAGAGTGAGATCATCCCATATTCATCCTTCTGTTTCTGACTTATTTCACTCAACATGATTTTTTCAAGGTCCATCCAAGATCGGCTGAAAGCGGTGAAGTCACCATTTTTTACAGCTGAGTAGTATTCCATTGTGTATATATACCACAACTTGCTCAGCCACTCATCTGTTGTTGGACACCTGGGTTGCTTCCAGGTTTTGGCTATTACAAATTGTGCTGCCAAGAACATATGTGTACACAGATCTTTTTGGATGGATGTGATGGGTTCCTTAGGATATATCCCCAGGAGGGGAATTGCAGGGTCATAGGTAGGTCCATTTCTAGCCTTGTGAGAGTTCTCCAGACTGTTCTCCACAGAGGTTGGACCAATTGACATTCCCACCAGCAGTGCAGGAGGGTTCCTTTGACCCCACACCCTCTCCAGCATTTGCTGCTGTTATGTTTTCTGATGTATGATATTCTCACAGGAGTGAAGTGATATCTCATTGCTGTCTTGATTTACAGAGTCATTGCACATGGTAACATGTGCTCTCAGCTGGGTGTACCACTGCTCTGGCAAATGTGATGCTGGGGATTGAATTCAGAACATCATACTTGAGAGTCCACTGGACTTCCAGACCACCAAGAAAGAGTTGTTATTACAAGAGCACTGCTCAGCTCTGGTTTATGGTGGTTCAGGGGACAGAACCTGGGACTGTGGAACCTCAGGCAGGAAAATCTCTTTGCATAACCATTATGCCATCTACTCCCTTGAGATTTTAAAAAAAAATTTAATGGAGAGTTAGTGACAAAAGGAGCTAGGGAGTAAGTAGAACTTGAACTGGATGAAACTTCTTAACATTTATATAATGGGAAAGTGAAGAGGCCAAAGCAGGGGTGCATGTTGTGTCTAAATAAAGTAAAAAATAGATGAGATTGGGCAACTGACATTTCAAAGTTTTTGACATAAATATTAGTGACTTACAATATTCCACACTACTCCCTCTACTGAAGTTCTGTATCCCCCCTCCCCATGCCCAACAGTTACCACCATAGTTCTCCTAAGGTCCTAGACATGGGTTGATTATATATTTACATATTTTTATTTTTTTCAAGTTCATGTATTTCAGTTCTCTGTATTCCACATATGACAGAAATCACTCCATACTTGTCCTTCACTTCTTTACTTATTACAATCACTGCCTGTCTCTCTGTTGAGTCCCATAGGACACATTATAGTTTTTTAAATCATCTTTATTGTTGAGAGACCGTCAGAAACTGAGAGGGAAGGAGGTGATAAGGAGAGAGACAGAGAGACACCTGCAACCCTGCTTCACCACTTGTGAAACTTTCCCTCTGGAGGTGGGGACCAGGACCTCGAACCCAGGTCCTTGAGCATTGTAACATGCACTCAGCCAGATGTGCCTTCTTTTTTAAAAAACTCTGTGTAGTATTGAGTATATGTCCCATGACTTTTATTTTTGTATTTATAAGACTAAAATTAGTGATTTTTATTCTATTATTAAAAGCTTCCCCCCCACCTCCCTACATTTTAAACGTTTGAAAGTTTTCTTCATAGGATCCTCCCTTCCCATCCTATCTGCCTATATTTTAAACTTTCAAAATCAGGAAAATGAAAACCATGCACCAGAGGAAGCACATGGGCCATTTGGGCAAAGATGGCGGATCCCATGTGAAATCTGATGCACATTTTTATTCACTTATAAGGCCCTGCTTTCACCCTCTTTCTTCTTTTTTAATTTATAAAATGGAAATACTGATAAGACCATAGGATAAGAGGGGTATATTTCTACACAATGCCCACCCCCCAGAGCTCCATATCCAATCCCCTCCCTTGATAGTTTCCTTATTCTTTTAAAAAATATTTATTTATTTATTTATTTATTCTCTTTTGTTGCCCTTGTTGTTTTTTTATTGTTGTAGTTATTATTGTTTTCATCGTTGTTGGATAGGACAGAGAGAAATGGAGAGAGGAGGGGAAGACGGGGGGTGGGGGGAGAGAAAGATAGACACCTGCAGACCTGCTTCACCGCTTGTGAAGCGACTCCCCTGCAGGTGGGGAGCCAGGGGCTTGAACCTGAATCCTTACGCCGGTCCTTGAACCACCTGCGCTTAACCCGCTATGCTACTGCCTGACTCTCTAGTTTCCCTATTCTTTATTCCCCAGCATCATTGTGGTGTGCAGGAGGTGGAAGGTCTGGCTTCTGTAATTGCTTCTCCTCTGAACATGGACATTGGCAGGTCATACCTCTACCTATTCCTTTTCCCTCTTCCTTCTCAGGAAAAGCTGCCTGACTTCCTTGGGTGTTTCCCATTTTGTCTTCCTGTTTGGTGATGGCATTTCTAGAAACAATCTACAGCTAAAAGGCATGGTACACGTAGTGTCAATTTAGTTGAGACCACCAAAGGCAGTATATTGGGGTGAGATGTCAGGAGAAAAGCCATCAAGGCATACAAGGAAAGTCCCAGAGATTCCAGGACAAGGAGAAATATAGATTTTTTTTTCTTTCTTTTTTTTTTTTTTTTCCTCCTCCAGGGTTATTGCTGGGCTCGGTGCCTGCACCATGAATCCACCGCTCCTGGAGCCATTTTTTTCCCCCCTTTTGTTACCCTTGTTGTAGCTTCGTTGTGGTTATTATTATTGCCCTTGTTGACGCTATTCGTTGTTGGATAGGACAGAGAGAAATGGAGAGAGGAGGGGAAGACAGAGAGAGGGGAGAGAAAGATAGACACCTGCAGACCTGCTTCACCGCCTGTGAAGCGACTCCCCTGTAGGTGGGGAGCCGGGGGCTCGAACCGGGATCCTTACTCCGGTCCCTGCGCTTTGCGCCACATGCGCTTAACCCACTGCGCCACCGCCCGACCCCCGAAATATAGATTTTTAAAGAGAAGATGGAGAGGTTCCTTGTAGTCTTATGAGGAGCTTAAAATGACAGTAGTTAATTATTATTATAACAAAGTTAAGAACTTATTTTTCTTTGATAATCCAGTGATTACAGTTAAGCATAACCTACTTGATCTTACTGTGATTTATGCAACTTAGAGATATTCGCTAATAGCAGTGTAATAACACTTACAGGACCAAATGATTTTGATCTACCAAGGCTAAAGTTGTAGGTAATTTAGGTATTTGAATATATATATATATATCAACTGAATAAACATTTTAAGCTCAGTGTCAGAATTCAGTCAACTTACAGATTTGAAATATCAAATTGTAGTCTAAAAAATTACACTCAGTACAAAAATCTAGGCAGTTTAAGAACTTGAAATATTAGATCTTTTTTCCCTGACATAATGATTTAGTAGGGATTTATAAGATTATCATAGAAGGGTGGGGGAGATAGCATACTGGTTCTATAAAACCGACTCTTGGGGACTGGGTGGTAGCACAGCAGGTTAAGCGCACATGGTGCAAAGCGCAAGGACCAGCTAAAGATCCCCGTTTGAGCTCCCGGCTCCCCACCTGCAGGGGGTCGCTTCACAAGCGGTGAAGCAGGTCTGCAGGTGTCTATCTTTCTCTCCCCTTTCTTTCTGTTCTATCCAACAACAAGAACAACAACAACAACAACAAGGGCAACAAAATGGAAAAAATGGCCTCCAGGACTCCAGGAGCAGTGGATTCGTAGTATAGGCACCAATCCCCAGTGATAACTCTGGATGCAAAAACAAACGAAAAAACCCGACTCTCATGCCTGTTGCTCCAGGTTCATTCCCCTGCGCCACCATAAGCCAGAGCTGAGCAGTGCTCTGGCAAAAACAAACAAAACAAAACACCAGTATAATAGAAGTGTAGTGCCACATTACACCCACTACCAGAACTCGGTGCCCAGTCTTCTCACTCTCCAACAATAACTACCATAGTTCTCCCACAGTCTTAGATATGGATTGACTTTTTTTTTTTTTTAATTCATGTGCTCAATTCTCTGTATTCCACATATCTGGTAGTTATCCTTCACCTTACTTTATAAAGTAAGTATAATGTCCTCCAGTTTTATCCATTCTATCCCAAAGGACCTAATAAAATCTTTTTTATTGCAGAGTAATACTCCATTCTGTATAGTGCCCTAACTCCCTTGAGGTTATAGGTTAAAAACCCAGATATTCCCCTTTGAAGTCAGCACTGTGTGTTGACTTCACAGAGAGAAAAAGGTTGCCATTGGCTGTCAACATTGTCAACTTTAATGTGTCTGGTTTTAATCCCATGTCTCTTCTCATCTCTTGACCATGTGCAGACACCCACCTGAGGCTACAGTGCTTCTTGGGATATCTCACCTGTAATTTGATGAGGTTTGCTAAGTTCAATAGTAATCAGTCCTTGTTGTTTTGGGAGAGCTTCTCTGTGTCCACTATTACTCCATGCTTCCTGGAAGTCCCTTTCTTTTTTCTTTTCTTTTTTTTTGCCTCCATGATTATTGCTGGGGCTTGTTGCCTGCACTACAAATCCTTCTGGAGGCCATTTTTTTCCATTTTTATTGCCCTTGTTGTTGTTGTTGCTGCTGTTGTTGGATAGAACAGAGAGAAATCAAGAGAGGAGGGGAAGACAGAGAGGGGGAGAGAAAGATAGAGGCCTGTAGACTGAAGTGACCCCCCACACACACACACACACAGGTGGGAAGCAGGGGGCTTGAACTGGGATCCTGTGCTTCACGCCATGTGCGCTTAAACCCCCCTTCAATTTTCCAAATTAAAAAAAAAGTTCATTCTTTATCCAAGAATGAAATAGTTTTCTTTAGTACTAACTTACACAGCAAATGTGACCCCCAACATATCCTTGATGAGTTTTGTTTGTTTGGTTGTTTAGTTGGTTTGGTTTTAAACTAATATATCACTTACTTAAAAAAATTGGTTAGAATTCTCACCTATTTTGTGAAACCCAAGGATTCATATTTGAGAAGCATTTGTAACTTGAATGACATTTGATATATGGTTTCCTTGTAGCATACATAGGACACCACAGTCTAGCTCTCTTAAACACTTATAGCAATGCCTTCTGTGGGCCTTGAATTTTGAAGGGGAAGACAATCTTGAAAGTACTCTTTTCTTCAGTATGTCCTGAGCTGTATGTACCCTATACCAAAACCCCTTTCTACATTTCACTTTTCCACATGATACAAATATCAACTGTTTCCCTCCCATCTGTTACACTGTATGGAAAGTGGGGAGATGGAGAGAAGCTTTACTGAATTTTTTGGTGGAAATATTGTGTGAAACAAGAGTTAATTGTGTATAAAGCTTCTGTACAGTTTTCAAGGGATTTTGTTTATGAAGTGTTTGTGTGAATGCTTGATGTCATATGTATTCATTCTGAGTGACTATGATAAACTACACTTTTTAGTTATTTAGAACCAGTGGCTTTTTCTTTAAAAATGGTGTCTGAGGGTAGTGTAGTAAAAATGGAAATTTCTGAATCAGAAAAAAAATTAAAGAAGTTTTAATCTATATCTAATATAGATAATGGGATATAATATAAATCCTTTTAAGACTTAGAAAACTTAAGTACCCATTGTATCTTTTCACTGACTGGCTACATCCAAGTTGAAATTTCTATTTAAGATGTGACTTATCTTGTGCTTTGTAAATGGGTTTTTTTTCAATACTTCTGCAGCTGAATAATAAATATTTCCATATTAATTTTGAAAAGGTATGTGTAAATATTTTTTAAAATTTCTAAATTTACATTTTGACACAAAAATACCCATGAATTTCTTCTATGTTTACATGCAGCCAGGAGCTATGGGCGGAGACGAGGTAAATTATTTTTAATGAGATCTTTTGCTTGCCAAATTGTGAGTAAATATGAGTGTTTATACCTGCATATGTATGAAACTATGGTTATTGTATGGCATGTTGTTCTAGTTTATTTCAGTGAAATGTTTTCTTAGCACTTTCACAGTAATTATATTTTGATGTCAGTTGGTAATTTGTCCCTTAATCCTAATGAAGATATCACTAAGCCTTTTATATCTTGAGAGTTTTGTGTTACGATTTATTGTGAATATTCTTGAGAGAAGCCTATATATTCCTCCCTGTATCCACTGTGCTCTTTGAGTCTTGTTTCGAAGGGAGAAGATAGGTTTAAAGGCGCAATTACTTTTATTTATTTTTTTTACTAGTGATTTAATAGTGGTTTACAAGATTGTAAGATAACGGGTATAATTCCAAACAGTTCCTGCCACCAGAATTCCATGTCCTATCCCCTCCATTGGAGCTTTCCTATTCTTTTTTTGGCTCCAAGGTTATCCCTGGTGCCAACACTAGGAATCTACTCCTGCAGACCTGCTTCACTGATTGCAAGGCGACCCCCCTGCAGGTGGGGAGCTGGGGGCTTGAACTGAGATCCTTTCTTGGGTCTTTGCACTTTGTACTGTGTATGCTTAAGCCTGTGTGCTACCATCCAGCCCCCAAAGCTTCCATATTCTTTACCCCTCTGGGACTATGGACCAAAATTCTTTATCGGGTGCAGATGGTGGAAGGTCTGGCTTCTGTAATTGCTTCTCTGCTGGACATGGGTGTTGGCAGGTCGATCCATACCCCAAGCCTATTTCTTTCTTTCCCTAGTATGGTAGGCCTCAGGGGAGGTGAGGTTCCAGGACACACTGGTGAGGTTGTCTGCCCAAGGAGGTCAGGATGGCATCATGGTAGTGTCTGTGACATGGTGGCTGAACAGTGGTAAAATATAAAGCAGGACAAGTTGTTTAATAAACAGGAACCCAAAGGTAGGAATAGAGCAGATGAAACTAGGGGCTTCATGTGGAAAGAAACTAGGAAATCTATTTTAGGTATGTTCCAAGAGGGCCATGACTTCAGTAATTTTTGCTTGAGTTTGATAGCTAACATGCAGGTGGACTAAAAGTATTATCTGAGAAGATGGTGTCAGAATTGAGAATAGGACTGGAAATTGGATTGGGGCAGAGAGTAGCTCTGAGGAAAAGTATATGAGGAAATTATTTAAATACCACTAACTATTAATCTCATCAATCTGACCCAGGGCCCATATCTATTCATATTTAGCACAGGAGCCTGTGTAACCTCTCTGTCCCTGTCAGTCTGAGCTCACAGTCCATGGTCACAGCTGGAAACATTCTAGGCTGCACTCATTTCAGGACCAGTCTTCCCTGGAGTGGCAGAGTAGGATGACCCAGCCTCCCTTTGGAGAGTGGGGCAGTCTCTAGTCTCTACCATTGCTGCTCTACATTTAGGGCAAGGTCCTATCTCTACAAGAGGGCTTATGATGATGATGGAAGTAACCAGTGATGGTGGAGAGAGAGATCCATTAGAGGTTTAGGCAAAGGGCAATTCTTGATCTTACTGGATTGCTTGTTAAATTTTTGGGCCTCCCCTGTAGTCTTTATCTTATTTTGGCTTTTTATTCTTTTTTTTTTTAAGTCCTGCTCCCCACCCCACAACTCATATAAACTTTAAGCCCCCATAAAACTTGCATCCTCTCCTGGTAGCATCCAAACAAAATAATATAGTTTTCTTTGTGCAATGATATATCCCTCTGAAGCAACCCCACATCTATGAATTATTCAAATTGTTTTATAGTTGCAGAGAAAGAAAAGAATTAGCAGGGGTTTTTTTATCTTTATTTATTTATTTGATACAGACAGCCAGAAATCAAGAGGGAAGGGGGTGCTAAAGAGGGAGAGAGACACTTATAACACTGCTTCACCACTCACAAAGCTTTCCCTCTGATGGTGGGGACCAGGGGTTCAAACCTGGATCCATGCTCATTGTAACGTGTGTGCTCAACCAGGTGCTCCACCACCTGGTCCCAAATTAGCAAGTTTTCTAGCATCAGGACAATGGTTGCAAAATAGCTTGCTTGGATAGTGTGCTACTTTGCCATGTGCATGACACAAGTTCAAACCAAAGCCTCCACTATATTGAAGGAAGGGTTGTTGCTGTAGTGTCTTTCACTATCTCTGCCTCTCTGTCTATATCCAAAAACAAACAAACAAGAAAAGATAGAAGGATATCTGTATGTGTGAGGGAACGGAAGGGATGACTCTGAAAGACTTGAATGTAATGAGAAAGGAACAGATAAGCCATTTTTGCTCCATGGCCTTTATTTACTTTCCTGTTTCCAAAGCTGAAAAAGAAGTAATTTTCTTAAAAGGTAATGGCAGGGAATCGGACAGTAACACAGCGGGTTAAGCGCACATGGCACAAAGTGCAAGGACCAGCATAAGGACCAGCATAAGTTTGAGCCACCGGCTCCCCACCTGCAGGGAGGTCACTTCACAAGATGTGAAGCAGGTTTGCAGGTGTCTATCTTTCTCTCCTCCTCTCTGTCTTCCCTTCCTGTCTCCATTTCTCTCTGTCCTGTCCAACAACGATGACATCAATAACAACAATAACTACAACAATAAAAAAACAAGGGCAACAAAAGGGAATAAACAAATAAATATTTTTTTAGAAAGCAATGACATAGCAATCTGGGAGTTAATAAAGCATTGAGCTCTCTAGCATGAGGCTCCAAGTTCAGTCCCCAGCAGCATATGTACCAGAGTCATGTCTGATCCTCCCTCCCATCTCTCTCATTAATAATTTAAATATTGTCAATAAATACATGTCATGAATGGCTTAGCCATTTTGGATGGGATAGTGTACTTCACATCAATTCTCATCCTCTTAGATAAGCCTACACACCTAATGCTGCATAGATATACATTTGATCAGATTTTCTCATATTCATTGATTTATGTAATATAGCTTATATTGATGCTTGCTTCCTTTCCTCCTAGAGTTTCTCAAAAAAATACAGTCAACTTGCTGTTGTATGTTCCTTATGTTTGCTTGAGGTACAACTCATATTCTATGCATTTCATCTAATGTTGGTAAATATTTTATGAGTATAAAGGAAAGGGAATTATCTGTAGCAGTTTTGAGACATTTCAGCAAGAATTGGGCTAGTGGAATATTTCACTTCGTCTGGTAAATATGGGGGGGAAAAAACCCAACTTTCCTGAATAGATAGAATTTCTGGCTGGGGGTATGGATTGACTTGTCAACACCCATGTCTAGCGGAGAAGCAATTACCGAAGCCAGACCTCTCACTTTCTGCACCCTACAAAGATCTTTGGTCTGTACCAAAGAGGGATAAAGAACAGGGAAACTTTGAATTGGGCAGATGGGATATGGAACTCTCGTAGTGGGATTGTATGGAATTGTGTTCTCTTATCCCATAATCTTGTCAACCATTCATTATTAAATCACTAGTAAAAAAAGAAATCAAGAATGACTTCAAAAATGGGAAAGAAGTAGGAAGGAATGCAACTAGTATCCAGATCTGACCCATAGCAAGCATACAAATAATAAATGAAATTAAGGTGGCCATCCTAGGGCCCTTCTTTCTTTTTTTTTTTTTTTAAGATTGTATTTGTTTATGAATGAGAAAGGAGGAGAGAGGAGGGAGAGAGAGAGAAAGAGAGAGAGAGAGAGAGAGAGAACCAGACACCAGTCTAGTATATATGTTGCCGGGGACTGAACTCGGAACCTCATGCGTGAGAATCCAGTACTTTATGCGTTGCGCCACCTCCCAGACACCCTTCATTATTTCTTTAGGCTTCTCCCAGACCAACTTTTTGCAAAAGTAAAACATTTGTGATCTTATTTCCCTCATTGTCTCCTGTGCTTAAAGTTTCCTATTACTGTGAGTAACTAACATTTTATATATTAGAATCATGAGTATAAAAAGTTCCTTCAGTTTATACCCACGTTTCACTCTAGATCATCCATTCCTTTAGGAAAGAAAGCTCATATAATTGGGTTTGTACCATCATCTCACTGACATAACTGATCTTCCTTGGGCAGCCTTTGGCAGAAAGACCCACCTCCAGCTTAGTACATGAATTTATTTAGTTTGATTAAAAATACTTTATTTTTTAAACATTTTTATTATTTATTTACTTACTTATTATTAGATAGAGGCAGAGAGAAACTGAGAAGGGAAGGGGGAGGTAGAGAGGGAGAGAGACAGAGAGACACCTGTAGCCCTGCTTCAACACTTGTGAAGCTTTCCTCCTGCCGGTGGGGCACAAGGTCTTGAACCCCCGGGTCCTTGTGCACTGTAATGTGTGTGCTCAACCAGTTGTACCACCATTTGGCCCTGCAGCTCACTTCCTAAGTAAAACTTGGCATCCTTATGTCCAGGAATATTACCCTCTTTCAAAAACCACTCATTTGGGCAGCATAGACCATCACTGTCAACTATGCAGTTCCAACTGCATATACTCAGAGACGTGTGTGAAATATCTAGCCATGCCAGTCCCACCTTGAAGCTTTCTTTCTTTTTTAAAAATATTTTTTTATTTATTCATGAGAAAAATAGGAGAGAGAAAAAAATCATCACTCTGGTACATGTGCTGCCAGGGATTGAACTGGGGGACCTCATGCTTGAGAGTCCAGTGCTTTATCCACTGCACCATCTCCCGGACCACACTATGAAGCTTTCTTTTAAGTGAAATCACATAAGGGAATGACCATCAGTATTTTTGCCAAGCTTGTTTCATGTATTGCTTTCCCTTGGAATGTTTTGAAGGAAATTCTAGACATCATATGATAGCTATTTTTAAGGACTAGAAGCCATGTATTGATAAAAAATACTTTGTCAAATTACTGATCTTGCTGGATTTAAGCTCCTGGTTAGACTTTTGAACTTGATCCAGGTACAAGAGGGTATTTATGGGTATTCTAAAACAGGATTAGTTGATTACATATACATATACACATATACATATGCAACCCCCCACTTTATGGTGGAGGGAGAGTATTAACTATGATTGTTGATATATAGTTACAACTTTTCATCTCTCCATGAAAGGTGTCTGTGAGACACTAACTTCTCCAACGTAGGTCCTTTTCCACCATCATACACCAGGACCCTCTATCCCATCCCTCTCCCTCACTCCCCAGAGTCCTTTCTTTTGGTGCAATATACCATACCCAGTCCAAGTTTTCAATTGATGTTTCCCCTTACTGTCTTTCTTAATTTTACCTGTGAGGGAGATCATCTGGTATCTGTCCTTTTCTCCACCCTTGCTCTACCATCTATGGAGTTTATTTGCAAGCTGTCCATAGTGCTCCTTCCCATGTGGTTCAGGGATCAGACACAGGGCCTCATGTGTAATAGCAAAGCTACCTACTCTACCCACAAAGCCTTAAACTTCTTCCTCTAATCCCTTTGTTTGTTGCTGATTTACCACTGGAGCTTCGCCACTCCAGGTTGACTTTTTCCAATAGAGAAAGACAGAGGGAAGGAAAGACATTACAGCACTGTAGCTTCCTCCAGTAATTGAGGGTCTGGTTCAGACTTGGGCTTCATGCATGACAAAACAAGCATGCTATTTCAGGGGGCTAATTTTACCCCAAGATCCATTATTATTGTTATTTAAATTTATTGTTTTTGGATAGAGACAGAAGTTGAGAGGGAGAGAGAAGCTCTTCTACAGGTAGGGGACTGGAGGGCTTGAACCTGGGTCCTTACACAGTAGAACATATGAGCTCTATTAAGTGCACCCTACCTAACACCACCCCCACCCCCATGATCCATTTAACCCCCCTAATTAATTGATTTCTGAGCTACTTGCTAGACTTTGATGTAAATGATGAGGCTTGGGAAGAATCACAAATACCCAGAAGTGACAGCAGAAACTCTGATAGGAGGTCAGAGATGAGGCCCAAGTAACTTTGGCAGTCTACATGGCCAGTGGGCTTTTGTTTTTCTTTCTTTCTTTCTTTCTTTCTTTCTTTCTTTCTTTCTTTCTTTCTTTCCTTTGTTTTTGTTTTTCTATCATAAGTGTATAAATGGGAGCCTTTGGAAAGGAATAATCTTCAATCAGCCATTCTTGCTTGTGATTTGTGGATTTCTTACTTAGTACTTTTCTTACAAGGCTTCTTTAACTCCAAGTAATCTTTTTAGTTACTTGTTATTGGACAGAGACAGAGAGAAATTTTGAAGGGAGGGGGAGATAGAGAGAAGAGCCAGAGAGACACCTTCAGCCCGACTTCACTACTCATGAAGCTTTCCCAGTACTGGTGGGTACTGGGGGCTTGACCCTGCATCTTGTGCACTGTAATGTATGCACTTAACCAGGTGTGCCACCACCTGGCTCCCAAATCATCTCTTATTTAGAGATTATTGTCCAGTAACTGGAAAAAAATCACATTCTGATTGCTAATTGAAAATAGATGTCAAAAAGCCAGATCATTGGGAGCTGGGTGATAGCATAGCAGGTTAAATGCACATGGCACGAAGCTGAAAGATTCCAGTTCAAGCCCCTGGCTCCCCACCTGCGGGGTGTGTGTGTGTGTGTCATTCTTCACAAGCAGTGAAGCACATCTGCAGGTGTCTTCCCCTCCTCTCTTGATTTCTCTGTCCTATCCAACAACAACAGCAGCAGCAGCAATATAACAACAAAACAAAACAAAAATTTAAAAAATGGAAAAATGGCCTCCAGGAGCAGTGGATTCATAGTGCAGGCACCGAGCCCCAGGAATAGCCCTGGAGGCAAAAATAAAAAATAAAAAAACACCATTAGTGGAAGAGAATAACAAATGGCCAAGTGATAGCATTTCTCTCTCTCTCTCTTTTTAAGATTTACTTATTTACTTATGAATGTAGAAGACAGGAAGGAAGGACAGGAAGGAAGTGGGGGCGGGGGGAAGCAAGCTAGTTACCATTCTGGTACATGTGTTACCAGGGATTAAACTCAGGACCTCACTCTTGAGGGTCCAATGCTTTATCCATTGTGCCACCTCCCAGACCACAGTGATAGCATTGTAAATAACTGTATATGCTAAGGATATAAGTGTATAATTTTTGATAAGTAAAGTAACGTACTGAAAACATTTTGGCCCTGGAAAATTATTTTTGAAAGTTTAAAATAAATTTATTATCTTCATTTATTTATTGAATAGAGACAGCCAGAAATTGAGAGGGAAGGGAGTAATAGAGAGGGAGAGAGACAGAGAGACACCTGCAACACAGCTTCACCACTCATGAAGCTCTCCCCCTGCAGGTGAGGACCAGGGGCTTGAACC
The DNA here is from genome assembly GCF_950295315.1 of Erinaceus europaeus. Taxonomy (NCBI): domain Eukaryota; kingdom Metazoa; phylum Chordata; class Mammalia; order Eulipotyphla; family Erinaceidae; genus Erinaceus; species Erinaceus europaeus. Next base: position 102,642,232 of record NC_080162.1, on the reverse strand, counting down.
CAGGTTCTTTCGCACTATAATGTGATCACTTAACCAAATGCACCACTGCCTGGCCACCTAGAAAATTATTTTATTAAATAAAACAAGTCACACAGATACCAGTTACTGAAGTAGGGCCTTTCATGGGATATAATTTGGGTAGAACTTATTTAACTTCACTTTTTAGTAATGTGTTCAGGGACTAAAATGTTATTATTCTTGCCAAGTATGGTTTATCTTGGGACTGGATTTATGCCAGCTAAAGGAATGTATACATCTCAGCCTGCTGAGGGACCACCAGACAAATTAGAATATCTTTTTTTTTTTTTTTTACCAGATCACTGATAAGCTCTAGATGGTGTGGGGGATTGAAACTGGGACAGCAGAGCCTCATACTTGAGTCTCTTTGCATAACCATTATGCTCTCTACCCCCATCCAGATTATCAATGTTTTTTTTTTTAATTATTTTCTCTTTATTTTATTTGGTAGAAGAGAAAGACATGAAAGAGGAAAGGAGACGGTGGAGGGTAGATAGCATAATGGTTATGCAAACAGACTCATGCCTGAGCCTCCAAAGTCCCAGATTCAACCCCCCACACCACCATAAGCCAGAGCTGAACAGTGCTCTGGTTAAAAAATAAAAAATAAAATAAAATAAAAAGAAAGAGGAAAGGAGATAGGGAAATCAAGAGGAGAGATATCTGTAGTACCACTTTACCACTCCTGAAGCTTTCCCTCTGCACATGGAGATTAGGGTCTTGAACCTGTGTCCTTCTGCACTGTAATGTGTGCTTTTAGCCAGGAGCGTCACTGCTCGGCTCAGAATATCTGTGTTTTAACTTAGAAAGGGGTGTACATAAATATATAATTTCAGGGACCGGGCAGTAGTGCAGAGGGTTAAGCGCACATGGCAAATTACAAGGAACAGCATAAGGATCCCAGTTCGAGCCCTTGGCTCCCCCACCTGCAGAGGGGTCACTTCATGAGAGGAGAGAAGCAGGTCTGCAGGTGTCTATCTCTCTCCCCCTATCTGTCTTCCCCTCCTCTCTTGACTCCAACAACAACAACAACAGCAATAACAATAACAACAAGGGCACTAAAATAGAAAAAATGACCTCCAGAAGCAGTGGATTCATAGTGCAGGCACTGAGTCCCAACAATAATCCTGGAGGCAAATATATATATAATTTCAGTGACATTTTCCCACTAATTCAAAGGACATCCTTTCAAAATATCAAGCTAATAAGTTCAGAACTTTATTGGAATATGGAAATAGGGGCAGGGGTAGATAGCATAAAGGTTATGCAAACAGACTGTCATGCCTGAGGCTTCTAAATTCTAGGTTCAATCTCCTGTACCACCATAAACCAGAGCTGATCAGTGCTCCGGTTAAAAAAAAAAAAAAAAAAAATATATATATATATATATATATATATATGGAAATAGATGGTTTTCAGCTGTTGAATTATCAAAAAGATCCATTCTGTCTTATAGAGTAATAATGTCACTATTATAGTAAAGTTTTCCTATCTCTTATTGGTCTACACTGTGTAAATGCTACAAATTCTTACACTTTTGTTTTTGAATGCTTTCTGCAGGCTAGTTTTTATGTTCCATCAGCACTTCAGGCTGACCAAATATTGATTTTACATGGCATTTCTGAGAATTTATGTTTCTTAATTTGATTGAACTTGGATGTTTCTGAAATGTATGATATCTCTTTTAGTAGTTTCTTACTTTAGATAGATAATAGCAGTTTCAGTTGTTCTTAAATTTGAGGAATGAAGGAAATTTATTTAAACTACAGATTTTCATGGTTATCCTCCACAAAGTTCAAAATCTAGAGTTATTTTTATATTTATTTATTCCCTTTTTTTGTTGCCCTTGTTGTTTCATTATTATAGTTATTATTGTTGTTATTGATGTCATTGTTAGATAAGACAGAGAGAAATGGAGAGAGGAGGGGAAGACAGAGGGGGAGAAAAAGATAGACACCTGCACACCTGCTTCACCAATTGTGAATCGACCCCCTTCAGGTGGGGAGCTGGGGGCTCGAACTGAGATCCTTATGTCGGTCCTTGCACTTTGCGCCATGTGCACTTAACCCGCTGCGCTATCACCCAACTCCCAGGTTTTTAAAAAATATTTTATTTATTTTAATGAGAGATATATAGAGAGGGAAGAGGAGAGACCAGAGCACTGCTCAGCTCTGGTTTATGGTGGTGCTGGGGATTGAATCTGGGACCTTGGAGCCTTAGGCATGAGAGTCTCTTGCATAACCATTATGCTGTCTCCCCAGCCCAAAATCTAGAGTTTTCGCTCTGAGGTCTATTTTACTACCTCTTACTCACACTTAGAAAAAGATCATGAATGTGTGAATTCTTACAAGTTTAATTACTAAGAGCAACTTTTTTTAAAACCAACATCTTTTGGACCTCTAAATAATAAAACAGAGATTAGATTTTAAAGCCTTGGGACGTTCTGTAAATACCGATGACCAATTTAAAAAAATCCCACTGAATTTTTTCAATTACATCTTGCCTTTATTTTCCTTGGCAGAATACTCCAAGGAAGCTGTGTCTATGTTGCCATGTAGAAAATTGTCTTTGTTTCAGAATGTCTTGGACATCCACTGCCTCTTCTTTGCTGCTGTGTTTTAGAACATTCTCACTTCTCATCTGCATGGCTGCAAATGTCTTCAAACTCTCTCCATTCCCCATCTCCCTAGGTACACATTGCTGGTGCAGGTGATGATGGTAGCTTTTATAGGATATGGGGTACATGGACTAACTACCATGACCAGAAACAGCTTAGAGAAATATTTTTTAACAGTTTGGAAGATGCATTAGATGAAAATATTAGTATCCAGAGAGAAAAATAGAGATTGAAAAAGCCATTACCAGGGAGTTGGGCGGTAGCGCAGCAGGTTAAGCACACGTGGCGCAAAGTACAAGGACCAGTGTAAGGATCCTGGTTCGAGCCCCCTGCTCCCCACCTACAGGGGAATCACTTCACAGGCGGTGAAGCAGGTTTGCAGGTATCTTTCTCTCCCCGTCTTTGTCTGTCTTCCCCTCCTCTCTCCATTTCTTTCTGTCCTATCCAACAGTGACAACATCAGTAACAACAACAGTAATAAATATAACAGTAAAACAACAAGGGCAACAAAAGGGAATAAATAAATAAATATTTTTTAAAAAAAAGAAAAAGCCATTACCAGAGTAAAACATTAAATTTGGGACACAGGTAAATTTCCTATTGTTTCATAACATAGTTTACAGAATGCAGTCCTTAAATAGTAGCACTAGCACAGGTCTTCATTTTCTCTTTTCTTTTCTTTTCTCTTCTTTTCTTTTCTTTTTTTTTTTTAATTGGGTAGGACAGAGAGAAATTGAGAGGGGAGGGAAGGTGGAAGGGGAGAGAGACAGACACCTGTAGACCTGTTTCACTGCCTTTGAAGCAACCCCCCTGCAGGTGAGAAGCTGGGAGCTCCAACTGGGATCCTTGTACTTCATACTGTGAGTGCTTAACCCAGCGCACCACTGCCCAGCCCCACCCCATCTTCAATTTCTAGGACATGCTATATCTTTTTTTAAAAATTATTATTTATTTATTTATTTATTTATTTATTTATTTATTGCCTCCAAGGATATTGCTGGGGCTTGATGTCTGCACTATAAATCCACTGTTCCTGGAGGCCATTTTTTCCCCATTTTGTTGCCATTGTTGTTGTTATTGATATTGTTGCCATTGATGTTGTTGTTGTTGGATAGGACAGAGAAATAGAGAGAGGAGGGGAAGAAAAAGAGGGGGAGAGAAAGATAGACACCTGCAGACCTGCTTCACTGCCTGTGAAGCGATTCCCCTGCAAGTGGGGAACCCAGGGCTTGAACCAGGATCCTTATGCCAGTCCTTGCAGTTTGTGCCATGTGCGCTTAACCTGCCGCACCACCACCTGGCTCTCAATAGTATATATATATATAGTTTTGTTTTGTTTTCCCTTTTGTTGCCCTTGTTTTTTATTATTATTGTTGTTGTTGTTGATGTCGTTGTTAAATAGGACAGACAGAAATGGAGAGAGGAGGGAAAGACAAAGGGGGAGAGAAAGATAAGACACCTACAGACTTGCTTCACCACTTGTGAAGTGACTCCCCTGCAGGTGGGGAGCTGGGGGCTCGAACTTGGATCCTTACGCAGTCCTTGTGCTTTGCATCACATGCACTTAACCTGCTGCGCTACTGCCCGACTCCCAGTCTATTTTTTTTTTTTACAGACTGGTTAAACTGCTGGTTCAGGGGAAAGATAACAATGATCTGGAGTGGGGAGTTAGGCAGATTTGGGCCTGTACTTCACAGACTAGACACACAGTTCACAAAGTGCAGGGTTTGTATAAAGCAAACCCACAGCTGTGGGAACACATTCCTCAATGTCTTTGGGAAGCTCGTTTTGTCTGTAGTTGCTGCAGAGATAATGCTTTTATCCCCAAAAGATCAAAACAAATAAAGGCATGAGAATTTATTGTCTATTGTTTGTTCTTGTCAAACTGAAAAGGCTAGGTGACTTAAGGTGACAAGTTTTGTTCTGTTTCTTTGTAGCTAAGCTGGATAGCGCTGAACAAAAAATCCTTTGGTCCTTTTATTTATTAACTCCCAACATCAAACCAGTGTCTTCTGAACACCACCTGGATTGATTGTTCAGAAATAGAGTTATATTAGTAACTTTCTTGGTGAAAGAAATTATGTATTTTTTAGGCTATTTCTATTGTTTTTGAGAGTTGGATCTAGTTGTGTAGAACCTAAGTTTTAGAGGAATATAGATAAGATAGACTAAATATGGAAGACATGTTCTCTTTCTTTCTAGTATGAGTTTATTTTAGAGGGGGATTTTTCTTTTTTAAAGTGAGAGTGTTCAAGACAATTCATTTTTAGAATAAAATCTCATGGAAATTTTTTACCAGGAACTCACTGACTTAAACAGGAAATGTATTTGTTTTTAAACTTCAGATTTATTTTTATAATGCCAGTTGGCATATTTGCATTATCTTTGTTAACAGGCTCTAATTGTTGGTATCTTTCTTATAGTTATATGGAGTTTATAGGTGCCTTTTCTCTACAATCTTTACTGGCTATATAAAGTTAATAATGAAAAAAATTGACTAATATCAAATATGACCTGTACCAGCAGGGTAAATATGTCATAACCACATCTACATCTGTATTCGTGTGTCTTAATTTGTTCTCATTTGTTTGTTCTACCCTTTGCTGTAGATGTTTATTTCTAGGCTGAAGTAGCTTGGAGTGGAAAGGGAAATTTTTATATCTTTAATCCTGGCCTCAGAAAAGAAGTTATAAGGTTCTGTCATCCATTTAATGATTCTCTTGACTATTAGAGCCAATCTTTAGAACTCTGAGGTCACCATAATAAAGTAAATAAAAATATGTCAGAGATAACTCTTTGTCATTAATTTTTACAGATCTTATTTATTGATTTACAAAAGATAGAGAAACAGAGCATCACTCTACTAATTGGGGTGCTGTGGATTGAACTTGGGACCTCATGATCCCAAGCCCAGCACTCACTAAGCCACTTCTTGGACTATCTACTTATTTTTTTTCCCTCTAGGGTTATTGCTGGGGCTGGGTGCTGGCACAATGAATCCACAGCTCTTGGAGGACATTTTTCTCCCCATTTTGTTTTCCTTGTTGTTGGATAGGTCAGAGAGAAATGGAGAGAGGAGGGGAAGACAGAGGCAGAAGAGAAAGACACCTGCTTCACTGCTTGTGAAGTGACCTCACTGCAGGTGGGGAGCCAGGAACTAGAACCCAGATCCTTACACAGGTCCTTGCACTTTGCCCCATATGCATTTAACCCACTGCACTACCGCCCGACCCCCAATCCACTTAATTGTTATTTCCCCTCCACTTATTTAAAGAATTGATTGAGGAGAGAAAAAATGGCTCCTGAATATTCATAAATGCAGTAATGGAAACTGTATGGGGGGAGCCAGGCAGTGGCACACTGGGTTAAGCATACACCAGTATAAAGCGTAAGGAGTTGGGGGTCATTTCACAAGTGGTAAAGCAGGTCTGCATGTGTCTGTCTTTCTCTCCATCTTTCCTTCTCTCTATCTTTCCATCATCTCTCTCTCTTAAATATTTTATTTATTCATGAGAAAGATAAGTGAGAGAGAGAACCAGACATCACTCTGGTACATGGGCTGCTGGGCATTGAACTCCGAACCTCACGCTTGAGAATCCAGTGCTTTATCCACTGCACTGCCTCCTGGACCACCCCATCTCCTCTCAATTCTCTCTGTCCTATCAAGATAAATAAATAAATAAATAAATAAATAAATAAATAAATAAATAAATTATGGCCACCAGGAGCAGTGGATTTGTAGTGCAGGCACCGAGCCCCAGAGATAACTGTGGAGGCAAAAAAAAAAAAAAAAAGACAAAGAAAGAAATGAGAAGAAGAAAGAAAGAGAAAAGAAGCTATAAGGGTCACACGTAGTGATTTTTTTTTTAAGTAATGAAAGTTATAGTGTTTGACATGTTTTTGCTTAGTATCAACACAGTCATCTCTGTTCTGTAATACCTTTATAGAAAAAAAAGCAACAGTATAAACTTAGGTAGACCTGGTAAACTGCAGTTGAATATTCTATTCAGAAAGTCAAGATACATTTTTGGGGGGTATGCTTCACACTGCTTTCTAGCTCCTTCTAATGCATTGAATCCTGAAAAATAATTTTAACCATAGACATTTCCATGTTTGTTTCAGGTCGTTCGTCTCTCTTTCCCTTTGAAGATGCCTTCCTGGATGACAGTCATGGTGATCAGTCCTTGTCATCTGGCTTAAGTTCTCCTACTCGCTGTCAAAATGGGGAACGCGTAGAACGCTACTCTAGAAAGGTGTTTGTTGGAGGACTTCCCCCAGATATTGATGAAGGTACTATGTGTTCATTAATGATCTTTATCAAGGCCAGTCGGATTTGTTATTCTTGTAATGTGACCCTCTATCTCCTCTCCAACACAGTTTTAGTACATTTCTGTTTTAGTGTGCAGGCGGTGAGAATATTTGATTAAGGAGAAGTAGCAGATTGTGCACTTCAAACCTGCTGCTCATACTTGCTTTACATAACAGTTTCATAACAGCTTCCCATCTCCGAGTAATTTATGTGGGGGTGAACTTTAAAATAGTGAGAGCCAGTATTTGTGAAATTTTTGCAATAAGCTCATTGTTGTGCTTAGTAATTCTCATTCTGCGATCTTACTTAATCCACAGAACTAACCTATGAGCTCTGTTTTATAGATGAAGAAATTGAAGATCAGAGAAAGAACTTACCCAAGGTTATATAGCTAGTAGAGCAATTAGAACTTGAAATTACTGTAAATCCATAGCTTTTGCCTTTGTCTATAAAGACATAACAATTTACATTTTAATGTTTATGTCTGTTAACAAAAAGCATAACCCTACTTTTTAAGAGAATGTGGTATGATTAGATTTTCCATGATAATATGTTTGAGGTACCAGCAATTAAAAGATGGGTTTTCACTTCTTTCTCAAGTCAATCAGCTCATAGTAGATTATCAGTAAATACTATTAAGTGAACAAATGAAATAAATATGTAACAGAGTTAAAGGGGAAAAAACACTACAGTTCTAGTGGCTTTGGATCTACTATAAAAGTAATGGTGGGGACCAGGCAGTAGCACAGCAGGTTAAGCACACATGGCACAAAGTGCAAGACTAGTATAAGAATCCTGGTTCGAGCCCCCAGCTCCCCACCTGCTGGAGGGGGATCGCTTCACAGGCGGTGAAGCAGGTCTGTAGGTGTCTTTCTCTCCCCCTCTATCTCTTCCCTTTCTTCATTTCTTTCTGTTCTATCCAACGACAACGACAACAAGGCTAACAACAAGGGCAACAAAAGGGAAAAAAGATAGCTTCCAGGAGCAGTGGATTTGTAGTGTAGGCTCCGAGCCCCAGCAATAACCCTGGAGGCAAATAAATAAATAAACGAATAAATAAATGTAATCGTTAAACAATTATCACCAGGGCTAGTTTAGCTATATTTCCTAATTTCTCATAATTTTTTGTATGATGAAATAAAAGTCTCTAAAAATAGGTTTGCTATTTTTTTATATTTATTTATTTTCCCTTTTGTTGCCCTTGTTGTTTTATTATTGTTATTAGTGTTGTTGTTAGATAGGACAGAGAGAAATAGAGAGAGGAGGGGAAGACAGAGGGGGAGAGAAAGACAGACACCTGCAGAGCTGCTTCACCACTTGTGAAGCGACTCCCCTGCAGGTGGGGAGTCCGGACTCGAACCGGGATCCTTACACCGGTCCCTGCACTTTGCACCACGTGCGCTTAACCCGCTGTGGCTACCATCCGACTCCCCTCTAAAAATAGTTTTATATTCAATGTACTGCTTTAAAGATACACACAGCTGGAAACTCATTTTTCTACAAACTATTCCTATACAAATGTTAATCTCATCTATTGACTAGATTTTTTTTTTAGACATAGTTTTGATTATAGCAGGAAAAGTAGAAACTTAAACCTGAGTACGAGCTAAGTTAGAACTTTCTACTTTGAGCCAAAAATCGGAAGGAAAAATATAAACTTACTGGGTTATAATTTTTGAAATATTTTTTGTATAGCATGTGTAACAAGAGAGAAAGAGACCATTGACTTTTAACATTTTCATATTACCAAATAAAATAACCTATTTGCCTCTGCTCACCGAAGAATCATCTATTTCTAAAAATAATATTAAAGATTATTATCTTATATTGGTAATAACACTTAATATTAACAAATTTTGATATTTCAGAGCTTATGTCACATAAGTGAAAACTTTTCAAATATTTTGTATACTTTTGGCTTTTTAAATTTATTTTTTATTAAATAAAACAAAGCACGCCTATTTAAAAAATCTCCTTATGGGCTCCAGGCAGTAGTGCAGTGGGTTAACCACATATGGTGCACAGTGCAAGGACTGGTGTAAGGATCCCAGTTGGAGCCCCAGCTCCTCATCTGCAGGGGGGTTACTTCACAAGCAGTGAAGCAGTTCTGCAGGTGTCTATCTTTCGCTCCCCCTCTGTCTTCCCGTCCCCTCATGAGTTTCTCTGTCCTATCTAACAACAATGACAGCAATAACAACAACAACAAGGGCAACAAAAAGGGAAAAAATAGCCTCTAGGAGCAGTGGATTACTTGTGCAGGCACCGAGCCCCAGCAGTAACCCTGGAGGCAAAAATAATAATATTAATAATAATATAAAATTTTTTTTAAATCTCCCATTTTACTTGACAGGTCAGTTTAGTTAATTTCATATTTTTCCAGACCTTTTATATCAAATTTATTAGCACTAAAGGAAAAATAATTACAGTCAGAACTACATTCTACGTGGTTAAAAGTTGACAGCTAAATGTATCCCCAAGCAATGTTATTTCACTTAGTTGGTTTGACTTCTGTAGAAGTGCTTTAGAAAATACCTCATGAAAGATATTCTAAGTAAAAAGACATGTTTTGTGCCATTCTGCATGTGATTTTTTTTTTTTCCCCTCTTTGCTAAGATTCCTTTTTCAATTTGTAGATGAGATCACTGCCAGCTTTCGCAGGTTTGGACCACTCGTCGTAGACTGGCCTCACAAAGCTGAAAGCAAGTCCTATTTTCCTCCTAAAGGTAATGCGCTTAAAATGTCTCCTCTTTGTGCCTATTGGAAAGATAGCATGGTGGTTCAATAAAAAGCAGCCTTTTAAGTCTTAAAATAGCAGTGGATTTTTTTTCTCCTAAGTAAGAAAGTATTTTGACATTGATCACCTTTTTGTGTCTTACTGTTTTCACTTGAAGAGAATTCTCTCAGGAGCATACTGATCGTTTCATAGTATCACTGCATCTGCTTTAACTGATGGTGAGATATGGGGATGGGTCTGTTGTGAAGGAGCTTGGTGTAAACTTTCATTAGTTGAGGGGGGGGGAATCTCTAGGGTCTTGAGGAATGTAAATGATGGTAAAGGAAAAGATTGCTTCGAGTCAAATTTTACTTGTGCCCCATGACCCCCCCCCTTATTTATTTGTATATTTATTTAGTCTCCAGGGTTATTGCTGGGGCTTGTTGCCTGCACTAGAAATCCACTGCTCCTGGAGGCTAGTTTTTCCCATTTTGTTGCCCTTGTATAGTTATTGTTACTGTTACCATTGAATTGTTGTTGGATAGGACAGAGAGAAATCGAGAGGAGAGGGGAGACAGAGAGGAGGAGAGAAAGATAGACACTTGCATACCTGCTTTACTGCTTGTGAAGCAACCTCCTTGCAGGTGGGAAGCCGGGGGCTGGAACCTGGATCCTTAATGCCGGTGCGCTTAACCTGCTGCGCTACCGTCTGACCAACCTTTTTTTTTTCTTTCTTTCTTTATTTATAAAATGGAAGCACTGACAAGACCATAGGATAAGAGAGATACAATTCCCACCACCAAAGCTCCATATCCTATCCCCTCCCCTGATAGCTTTCCTATTCTTTAACCCCGTGGGAGTATGGACTCAAGGTCATTATGGGGTGCAGAAGGTGGAAGGTCTGGCATCTGTAATTGCTTCTCCACTGAACCTGGGCATTGACAGGTCTACCCATACTCCCAGTCTATCTCTCAGTTTCCCTAGTGAGACAGGGCTCTGAGGAAGCGGAGCTCCAGGACACATTAGTGGGGTCATCTGTCCAGGGAAGTCCGGTTGGCATCATGGCAGCACCTGGAATTTCGGGTCTGAAAAACAGTTAACATGTAAAGCCATACAAATTGTTGATTAATCATGAACCTAAAGGCTGGCATATTGCAGATGAAGATTTGGGGTCTCCATTTTGGAAACAGCTAGTGGGTCTATTGCAAAGGGCCTATTTTTTTCTTTTTATTTATTTATTTGTTTGTTTGTTTATTTAAAAAAGGAGACATTAAGAAAACCGTAGGATAGGAGAGATACAACTCCACACAATTCCCACCACCAGATCTCTATATCCCATCCCCTCCCCTGATATTATTAGTTTTTGCCTGAGCCTGATGTCTCATGCAGATGGACCCAGGTCATTGAGATGATGTCATGGCTGGAAAAAGGGCAAGAAAGCTGGATCATGGAAGAGAGTAGCTCCCAAATATGGGAAAAGTGTATAAATATTGTTGACTGTAAACCGTATTGATTTGATCTGGGGCCCATATTCAACAGAGGAGCCTATGTAACCTCTACATCCATGTAGGTCCAAACTTGCATTCTGTAGTCATCACTAGGCACATTCTGAGTTGCACCGATTTCAGGACCCTTCTTCTTAAGGGTGGTATATAGAGTATGTTATCCAATCCCCTTTTGGAGGATGGAACATTCTCTACCGTTGATCTACATTGAGGGCAAGATCCTATGGGGGCCCACAAAGTGGTCCATTATGTTGTTCTTGATGGAGATGACCAGTGACAATGGAGAGAGGGATCTATTCGAAGTCTAGGCTCATCATGTTTGTGTGGGAATCCCAGGACTCACTGACTAGGCCCCCATCTGATGGGGGGCCTGATAGAGTCATCATTAAAGTATGCCAGTCTCTTGCCCTTTTTCAGCTTTTATAGTCCTTACTTTGATAAGGTTAGCTTTGGAGTGATTGAGAGAAGTGTAATAGGAAGTAGATGAGGAGGGCATCTAGGTCTAAGTAGAAACTATTTCATTCAGTACTTTAAGGTGTCTTTTTAGGTCTTTCTACTTGCTCACTGCAAACTATTGTACACTTTTCTTTAATGTATTTATTTTGCCCTAGTTTATGGATACATGTGTACATCTGCCCTATCTCATTGGACCTGGTCTATATGTAGGTTTGAGGCTTTGTTAGGAAGTGAACCATTTGAAATGGAATTAAGGAGTCCCATGAGAAAGGAAAGGTCTCACTTGAGTAATGATGCTGAAGGGTTGACAGTCCATGCCTTACGTCTCTGGACACAGTTTGAAGTTAAGCATGCCGAGGTGGTACTCATCACAGTGAATCAGCAGATGCAGTATCAGTTGGTATGAATTGAGAGAAGCATGCTGGAAAGTGAGCCCCACCCTAGAGGTTCCAGGACTGGGGGAAATTTGGGCTTTTTTTTTTCTTTTAAGATTTTTAAAATATTTATTCCCTTTTGTTGCCCTTGTTGTTTTATTGTTGTTAGTGTTGTTGGATAGGACAGAGAGAAATGGAGAGAGGAGGGGAGACAGAGAGGGGGAACGAAAGATAGACACCTGCCGACCTGCTTTACCGCTTGTGAAGCGACTCCCCTACAGGTGGGGAGCTGGGGGCTCGAACCAGGATCCTTCTTCCAGTCCTTTTGCTTTGTGCCATGTGTGCTTAACCCGCTGCACTACCGCCTGACTCCCAAATTTGGGCTTTATAGAGAAAGCTGGAGGTTCCTGCTCTTAGGGATTAAGAAGGCTATAGATAATTATTGCTATAATCAAATTATTTGGCAATTGGGTTAACTTTGAAAATCCCATTGTTAGGATTTGCTGAATCATACACGACCTCACCATAATTTGTCCTTTGATGTTGTTTATATCTATCTGTATTTTATAACGTAATGCCACCGGTTGCTTCTGCTTTCCTGGTCTAAGCTATTAGGAGAGTCAGCATTTCAAAGACTGAGCCTATGGTCTGTGCATTAAAAGTTTGAGAAATTCAATCAATTTTCCTCTCTAATATTAAATTGTGATTTATATGACTACAAGTTAATAGGAGTGTACATAAGCACCATTCCCCACCAAAAGACTGTGTTTCATCCCATCCTCCCTCCTTCTCCCCCCCACTCCCCAGTGAAGCTGAGCATCCATCCTCACCCTCCACCCAGAGATTTTTACTTTGGTGCCCTACTCCAAACTCAGTCAGACCTTGCTTTGAGTTTCCCTTTCTTTTCTTCTTTCTCAACTTCTGTTGATGAGTGGGATTATATTATGCTCCTCTTTGTCTTTCTGACATGTCACTTAACATAATTCCTTCTAGCTCCTCCCAAGATGGGTCAGAGAAGGTGGATTCATTGTTCTTAATAGCTATGTAGTATTCCATTGTGTATATATACCACAGCTTTCTCAGCTATTCATCTGTTGCTGGGCACCTAGCTGGCTTCCAGGTTTTAGCTATTACGAATTATGCTGCTATGAACATAGGTGTACACATATCTTTTTAATTGGGTGTTATGGAGTCCTTGGGGTATATCCCTAGGAGAGTAATTACTGGGTCATATGGAAGGTCCATGCCTAGCCTTGTGAGAGTTCTCCAGACTGCTCTACACAGAGGCTGGACCAATTTACATTCCTTTCAGCAGTGCTGAAGGGTTCCTTTGTCCCCACATCCTCTCCAGCATTTGGTGTTGCTGTCCTTTTTGATGTATGCTATTCTCACAGGGGTGAGGTGGTATTTCAGTGTTGTCTTTATTTACATTTCTCTGACAATCAGTGACCTGGAGCAATGTTTCATGTGTTTGTTAGCCTTTTTTGGATCTCTTCTGTAGTGAATATTCTATTCATATCCTCTGCCCACTTTTGGATGGGGTCATTTGCTTTTTTGTTGCTAAGTTTGCTGATTCTTTGTATATTTTGATTATTAGTCTCTTGTCTGATGTATGGCGTGTGAAGATCTCCCATTCTGTGAGGGGTCTCTTTGTTTGAATGATGCTTTCTTTTGCTGTGCAGAAGCTCTTCCTTTTGATGTAGTCCCATTGATTTGTTTTGTTTTGGTCTTCCTTGCAATTGGATTTGAGTCATCAAAGATGTCCTTGAGCTTTAGGTGGGAAAGTGTTCCACCAATATTTTCCTCTAAGTATTTGATAGTTTCTGGTCTGACATCTAGGTCTTTGATCCATTTGGAGTTGACTTTTGTTTCTGGTGAGATAAAGTGGTTCAGTTTCATTCTCCTGCTTGTTTCAACCCACTTTCCCCAGCACCATTTATTGAAGAGAGCCTCCTTCCATTTAATATTTTGGCCCCTTTATCAAAAATTAGGTGTCCATAGGTATGGGGGCAACCCTTTGGTTTTTAATAGATCTTATAAACCCCACACACAGAAGACCTAGTGACTAGAGAATAGCATTCTGTAAAATTGCCTTGATCATGAATGTCCAGTAACTTAATCCTGTTTTAGAGATGCAAAACAAAGTAGCACAGGAATTTTACATGATTTTACTTCTCTTCTTTTTGATAGACTTAAAAAAAAAAAGCTTCTCTAAGGACATAAGATATATTGCTTTGTTCATAGATTATCATTTCAGAAGAATCTAGGAAGCTTTCTGGTGGTTTACTTTGGGTATATTCTTGGATATTTTTTTAAATCTTTATTTATTAGATAGAGACAGCCAGAAATGGAGAAGGAAAGGGATGACAGTGGAGAGAGACAGAGAGACACCTGCAGCCCCTGCTTCACCACTTGTGAAGCTTTCCCCCTGCAGGTGGGGGCCGGGGCTCAAGCCTGGGTCCTTGAGCACTGTAACGTGCTCTCAATCAGGTACGCCACCACCCGGCCCCATATTCCTGGATTATTATAAAAGAATATTTCAGGTTAAAGAGGAACTCTCCTTATGTTCTGTATTTTTTACCTCTAAAGAATTGTGGGGTTTTTTTTTATATCTATTATTTTGTAACATTACTCTCTATAAGAATATAGTCAGAATACTTGTCCTTCCTGCCACTTGCATAGGAATCAAATTATAGTTTAACCTGGAAAAGGCAAATGACTTTCTGCTGTTAGGTTTGTCACCTATACTTCGAATACTATTTAGGTATTTTTTTTCATTTTTGCTTTCCTTTTTTTTTCTTTTTTATTTATTTATATATTGGATAAGGACTGAAATTGAGAGGAGAGGCATGTGTGTGTGTGTGTGTGTGTGTGTGTGTGTGCACACGCACACACAAACGCACACGTGTATTAGAGAGAGAGACACACACGCAAACACAGAGACACCTGAAATACCACTGCAATCCTGAAGCTTACCCCTGCAGGTGGGAACGAAGAGTTTGAGCCTGGGTCCTTGCAGATTGTAACATGTGTGCTTCGCCATGTGTGCCACCACCTAGCCTTTAGATTCTTGCTTGCAATTAGATTAGAGGAGGTCCTAAATGAATTTAGGTCACTGAAACATTTTAATAATAGATCTTTATATGATGCATAACCTTGAAGGAATTAAAAACCTGATCCACACTGCTTCTATAGACTTCTTGCATCTCTACTTTGATTTATGCAAAAAAAAAAAAGGTTTCTTGATGCTAAATCTATACAAATACACAAAAAATAGTGTACTATTCAACAGAGGGCTATAATTTGCCATTAGAATTCCTTTCTTTTCTTCAATAAATTCTAAAGTTAAAAAAATTCAGTAAAGGGAGTTGGGTGGTAGCACAGTGGGTTAAGCACAGGTGGCGCAAAGCACAAGGACCAGCATAAGGATCCCAGTTTGAGCCCCCGGCTCCCCACCTGCAGGGGAGTCGCTTCACAGGCGGTGAAGTAGGTCTGCAGGTGTCTATCTTTCTCTCCCCGTCTCTGTCTTCCCCATATTTCTCCATTTCTCTCTGTCTTATCCATCAACAATAACTACAACAATAAAAAAATTCAGTAAAGATAAAAGTAATCAGTAGTGAAAAGGTGTGTTTATGACTTACTGGTACCATGTGTGACACTATATAAAGGACATGTTTAATCAGAATAGTATTCTTTCTTCCGGTGAATGAGTCTACCACACAACAGTGTATGTAATATATTCTATAAAATAACATGCCTGTCCCAGATTTGAGCCCCTGGTCCCCACCGGCAGCAGGAAAACTTCATAAATGGTGAAGCAGTGCTTCAGGTGTCTCTCTGTCTCTCTCCCTCTCTATCTCCTCCTCTCCACCCCAATTGCTGGCTATCTCTATCCAATAAGTAAATAAAGATTTTAAAAAAGAACGTCATGTTTTAAAAAATTGCATGCATATAACATATTTCTAAGAAAGAAGGCTTTAAAAATGAGTCCAATATAAAAGGTGTCAGATGACCATTCTAAAAAATAATAGAGATATATCTATGAAGCATATCTATATCATAAAGATAAGTATTCATGTGGTCTGGGAGCTGGCACAGTGGCTAAGGCACCTAGACTCTGAAGCGTGAGGTCCTGAGTTTAAGCCTGAGCAGCACATGTACCAGAGTGATGTCTGGTTCTTGGTTCTTCTCTCTCTCTCCTATCTTTCTCATTAATAAATAAAATATTTTTTTAAAAAAGATAAGTATTCATGTTCAAAGAAAATTATCCCAAATTCTAGCTCTACCAGAGATAATTAGGATGTTCATTTTATTGAATACTCTTCTGATATCTCTCTCTCTCTCTCTCTCTCTCTCTCTCTTACCAGAGCACTGCTGAGCTCTGGTTTATGGTGGTGTAGGGGATTAAACCTGGAACTTTTGGAGCCTCAGGCATGAGACTCTCTTTGCATAATCATTATGCTATCTACCCCTGCCCCGACCTCTCTCTATGGATACATTTATGTGAAATTAAATAGTTTCCATCAATGAGATTGTAGTACAAATGCAGTTTAATAGCTTACATTCCCCTCTTCAGTAGTGTTTGAATCTCTTCAAGAAACCTACCTTTAACAAACAAAAAAATAAACATAAATAAAAGTTTAGAAAGGAGACCTACACTGTCATTAATAACCTTATCTAACCAGACTTATTGAAAGACATTTAAGTTATTTCTAGTTGCTTTTTTTCAGGTATTCTTTTGCTGCCATATATATATATATATATTTTTTTTTTTTCCCTTTTAGAATGACCTCTTGAGGTCAGGCAGTAATGCAGTGGGTTTAGCGCACGTGGGGGCAAAGCACAGGGACGGCATATGGATCCCGGTTTGAGCCCTTGGCTCCCCACCTGCAGGGGAGTTGCTTCACAAGTGGTGAAGCAGGTCTGCAGGTGTCTATCTTTCTCTCCCCCTCTTTGTCTTCCCCTCCTTTCTCCATTTCTCTCTTTGTCCTTTCCAACAGTGACAACATCAACTACAACAACTATAAAACAACAAAGGAAAGGGGAGGAGGGAAATAGAGTCTGAGGAAATAGCTCTTTTTCAGTCTTTGCTGGCCAAAATAGTGAAAGTAACATCTTTGGGATGGGAGACAGAATTTTTTTCTTTTTATTCATTATTGGCCGTCTTATTTGAATTTGTTGTTTTTTTTATTTATTATTGGACAGAGACAGAGAGAAATTGAGAGGGGAGGGAAAGGTAGAGAGGAAGAGACATTAGAGACACCTTCAGCCCGCTTCACTGCTCATGAAGCTTTCACTCTGCAGGTGGGACCAGGGGCTTGAACCTGGGTGCTTGCACACTGTAGCGTGTATGTTTAACCAGGTGTGCCATCACCTGCCCCATCTTTTTTTTTTCTCCATAAGAACAATTAATTGCGTCTGGAACATATGTTGGAGTAGGGCACATAAAAGGGTCCAACTTTATTAATTTTTAATACATTTAAAAAATATTTATTTTCCCTTTTGTTGCCCCTTTTTTATTTTTGTTGTTATTGTTGTTGTTATTGATTTTGTCGTTGTTGGATAGGACAGAGAGAAATGGAGAGAGGAGGGGAAGACAGAGAGGGGAAGAGAAAGACACCTGCAGACCTGCTTCACCACCCGTGAAGTGACTCCCCTGAAGGTGGGGAGCCAGGGGATCCAACTGGGATCCTTACGCTGGACCTTGCACTTCGCACCATGAGAACTTAACCCACTGCACTACCACCTGGCCCCCACCAACTTTATTATTTATTTATTTTTTATATATGTATTTATTTTCCCTTTTGTTGTCCTTGTTTTTTATTGTTGTTGTAGTTGTTGTTGTTATTGATGTCGTTGTTGTTAGAACAGAGAGAAA
Source organism: Erinaceus europaeus (assembly GCF_950295315.1). Classification (NCBI taxonomy): domain Eukaryota; kingdom Metazoa; phylum Chordata; class Mammalia; order Eulipotyphla; family Erinaceidae; genus Erinaceus; species Erinaceus europaeus. The sequence continues at coordinate 102,624,362 of NC_080162.1, read as the reverse complement.
TCGAGAGAGGAAGGGAAGTCAGAGAGGGGGAGAGAAAGATGGACACCTGCAGACATGCTTCACAGTCTGTGAAGTGACTCCCCTGCAGGGGGGGAGCCAAGGCTCAAACTGGGATCCTTACGCTGGTCCTTGGGCTTCGTGCCACATGCACTTAATCCTGCTGTGCTGACAGCCAACTCCCTCACCAACTTTATTTTTAAGGTAGCTTCCCTATCTTTCCAGTAATCAATTATTGATTATTCTATCTTTTCCATTGCTTTGAATTATTAGAATTAAGTTTTTAAAACGTTTTATTCACTTATTTATTAGATAGAGACAAAGAGAAATTGAGGGGGAGGGGAGACAAAGAGGGAGAGAGAAAGAGAGATGCCTTCAGCACTAATATACTGCTCATCAAGCTTTTCCCCGTAGGTGGAGACTGGGGACATATATGTGTGTGGGTCTGTGCACTTAACTGGGTGTGTCACTACCCAGCCTCACAGAATTAAATTTTGGATTGGAAAGTCATTTCTTCTGTTTCTCAATGGAATGCACATTATTTTCTCCACCTGAAACTAGTTAGTCAGGTATGGTAATCACCAGCTATATATTAGCTAATGTGAGCTTTCAGTGTGACTTTTTTTTTCTATTTTTTTGTAATATGTATTTATTTATTTTCCCTTTGATTGCCTTTGTTATTTATCATTGTTGTTTTTATTGTTGTTGGTGTTGTTGGATAGGATAGAGAGAAATGGAGAGAGGAAGACAGAGAGGGGGAGAGAATGATAGACACCTGCAGACCTGCTTCACTGCCTGTGAAGCGACTCCCCTGCAGGTGGGGAGCCAGGGGCTCGAACCGGATCTTTATGCAGGTCCTTGCACTGGCTTTTCTGTTTTTAAGGGTTGCATAAACACAGAAGTAAGAAAGAATGTAACAGAAACTACAAATGGACCTCAGATAATCTTAGCAGAACATTATTGATTACTTCACTAAATTGCTCATTTAGATTGTGTTATCAGTGACAAGGCAAGTAATTTATTTCAAAAGTAATTTGTATTTGCAGACCTAGCTGATTATTGGATTTTGTTCTTCTGAGTGAGATGTTTTCCTGCGATCTTTACTCATCGTTCAGCGTGTCCTATAATGTAATGCGTGTGCTCTGAGGGTGTGTCACCATCCAGCCCCATATCCTAGACTGTAAAACAGAATAAGTTACCAGTGTCACATCTCTTTGTTGACATTTAAAAGACTGTTGGTTTCTCTTTAAGCCGTTTCTTCTCCAAGCCAAATATTTTTTTCAAGCTAAATATTTTAACTTGTTTTCCAAGTTTAATATTCTCACTCCCCTATCTGAGAATATTAAACTTAGAGCTAGTTGTTTCTGAACTGTCATTTTTATCTGCCTTTTCTGTCATGTCACCTTTGCAATATCCTGCTTAAATTTATGACTAAGTTGAAAAGAGAACATTGAGAATTGTCTAGGCAGTACAGAGTTTATCAACTCTATGAACTCCATAGTTTTGGGTACCACCATAATATAATAGCATAATATCAATAAAACCAAGTTATAGAATATTACAGTTGGTGCCCTTATTTTACAATGGAGTTATCTGTTGAGATGGTCTAGTGAGAGTCAGAACAGGTAGAAATTCTGAACCTCGGGGGGCTGGGCGGTAGCACAGTGGTTTAAGCACACATGGCATGATGTGCAAGGACTGTAATGATCCTGGTTCAACACCCCGGCTCACTACCTACAGGGGGATCACTTCACAGGTGGTGAAGCAGGTCTGCAGGTGCATCTTTCTCTCACCCTCTCTATCTTTCCCTCCTCTTTCCATTTCTCTCTGTCCTATCCAACAATGACAGCCGTAACAACAATAAACAAGGGCAACAAAAAGGAAAAAACAGCCTCCAGGAGCAGTGGATTTGTAGTGCAGGCACTGAGCCTCAGCAGTAACCCTGGAGGCAAAAAAAAAAAAAAAAAAGAAAGAAAGAAAGAAAGAAAGAAATTCTGAATCTACTACTTTTTCATTCTCTGCATTTTTAGAAAGCTGGTTTCCTTTCTGATGATTGTTGGCAAGTAGAAGAAATAATAATTATTAAACTATTGACTTCTGATGTGTTTTGCTCACAGCTACAGTATGAGAATTGCTGTCTTTTTGGGAGGGCCTAAAGATTTAGGTATTTTTCAAGTATTGTAGTAACTTTGAGAATCCATGGCCACTCACTTGAATGTGGGGACATCTAAGTAGTTCAGCTCAAACTCTTGTACCTCCCCCCTTTGCAATTTTTTATTGGGAGGTTATGACTTGTAGTAAATAAATGTATAAATACATGTATAAAATTTCTCAGTTTTCTGCAAAACACTCTTACCCCTGCTCACCTCTTCCACCATGGTGTACCAGGACTTGAAAGTCCACCCCCCACCCCCAGATCCTTTACTTTGGTGCAACACACCAAATCCAATAGTGTCTCTCTCTCTCTCACACACACACACACACCACACACATACACTTGAAGCTGTTTTAGTTTTTTCCAAATAAAAAATAGAGTGCAGAGAGACTATGAGCAGGAGAGAGTGAGAGTGAGTGAGAGGGAGGGAGTGAGAGAGAGGGAGAGGGAGAGGGGCAGGGGCAGGGAGAGGGACAGGGAGAGGAGAGATATTCGCTGAGAAAATAGCAATTAAACACCTAAAAACCACGGAGTTAGCTTATAGGTGAAATGGTTTGATTTCTTTTGAAGATATGAAGCAAGTAAAGCTACAATGTGAGGGAGGAGAAAATTATGCAAAAGAAAGAATTGTGAAGAAAAAGGAGGTTTTTTTTCCCTTCCCCTCTCCTCAATTGATCTATTATAGTTCCCTAGAGAATCCTTCCGAAAGGGTAGATATGAAGGCACTTGTGTGGTGCTTCTCTATTGAGTGGAGGAAGAATGGAGCTCAGAGAAGTAGAATTACTGGTTTAGAATATCTTCTACGTATTGATAAAAATTAAGCACAGTCTTGTTTTGTGTTTGCTGCATTTAGTTCTGTATGAAAAGAAATCTAGCTCTAATAACATTGAGGAATTTTTGTCTTCACATTATGTTTGCATACTTTTATTTCTGAAATTGTAGAATTTAAATTATGACTTATGGAAACAGAAGTTCTCTCAAATATTACATCATAAAGCAAATCCTTAATGCATATAGAATACTGATAAGTATTCTGTTTGTAGTATTTCAGGTACAGGTTAAAAAGGAATAATAAAGAGAACTGAATAAATGCAAACAAACAAAGGGACTGGGTTCTGGTTACAGATGATAAGTTTGTGATATGCTAAGACAAATGGTAATATCAGTCCATCAAATATTTGTTGCACATAAGCTTATGGAAGAGCCAGTATTTGGCCTCATGGGAGATGTAGAGACTTGGTTTTTTTTTTTTTTTACAAAGGCATGATTTCCAAAAAGAGACATGAAAATAAAAATGTGGACTATTAAGTGAATTCTAGAGCTGGGTTTGCTAGCCTCCTCCATCTAGTAGCTGTATGACTTTAAGAATGCTACTTGGGAGTCGGGCGGTGGCGCAGTGGGTTAAGCGCATGTGGCGCAAATCGCCAGGACCTGCGTAAGGATCCCAGTTCGAGCCCCCGGCTCCCCACCTGCAGGAGAATCACTTCACAAGTAGTGAAGCAGGTCTGCAGGTGTCTGTCTTTCTCTCTCCCTCTCTGTCTTCCCCTCCCCCTCTCTGTCTTCCCCTCCTCTCTCCATTTCTCTATGTCCTATCCAACAACAACGACATTAATAACCACAACAGTGTTAAACAATAAGGGCAACAAAAGGGAAAATAAATAAATATTTTAAAATTTTTTGGGAAAAAAAAAAAGAATGCTACTTAACCTTTCTGTACTTCCATTTCATCACCTGAAAAAGAGGAATAATAATTATTCCTACTTCCAGAGGTTGGGATGGGAATTAAAGTGAGTATATCTTTGTGGAGTCCCTGAATATAATATAGTAGGTATTATGAATGATGTTATTTTTGTTGCGAGAAGACCAACTATAATTAATGACAAGTGAGCAAAAAACAGTAATAGGCCTTCAGAAGAGGCACAGATTACAGTGATCTCTATGTAATGTTGGTGTTAAAAGCTAGGTAGGAATAGAATGGCTGAAATTATGAAGGCCTGGAATGATAGTAATTAGGGAGGCTAACATTCACTAAAGGTTTGCTGTGAGTCATGCAATGGGCTACTATTTTTATCCTTGATCTACCCAACTCCACAAGGTAGACATCCTTATAATTTCCTTTTGTAGAGAGAGAGAGAGAGAAAAAAAAAAAAACAGGTTTAGGAGAGACTAACTTGGGAGACAGGCACTGGGTTAAGCACACATGGTGAGAAGCACAAGGATCCTGGTTCAAGCCCCCAGCTCCCCACCTGTAGGGGAAGTGTTGCTTCAAAAATGGTGAAGCAGGTCTGCAGTTGTCTATCTTTCTCTCCCCCTCTCTGTCTTCCCTTCCTCTCTCAATCCTCTCCAAAAACAACAACAACAACAAAATGGAAAAAAATGGCTTTCAGGAGTAGTGAATTCGTAGTACGGGCACCAAACTCCAGCAATAACCCTGGAGGCAAAAAAAAAAAAAGAGAGAGAGAGAGAGAGAGAGTAACTTGCCTTTGGTCTTGTTAAATGTTAGCACCAGTATTTGAACCTAAACAGTTTTAGAACCCAAGGTTCTTAAGTTTTTCACTCTACTATTCTTACTCCGACATAAAGGCAACACAAATGTCAGCATGTTCTAGACAAGCTTTAGTTAAGACAGGATTGTGTGATAGCCTGGTGTCTAGACTTGGATTTGGGCCAAGTAACAAATAACCTAGTGTTTAGGCTTAGGAGTAAACTACATGGGTTGAATTCCTGTCCCACTCCTTGACATCTTTCTTTCCTTGGGCTGATAATTAATGCTCCTAAATATATATTTTTAATACAAGATAATGATGGTGTTTACTTCTGGTGTGTTTGGATTAAATGAAGATGTAGCATACTTTCATAGTGATCGGATACCTTTGCATGGAAGACTGGTGCCCTACCCACTGCCCAACCTCCTAGGTCACTAGCCAGATATCTCTGAAGGCTATTTTTCTTTTTAAAACTATGAGTGAAGTTTTATTTATTTTTTTATTTTAAAAAGGAGACATGAACAAAACCGTAGGATAGGAGGGGTACAACTCCACACACTCTTGCCACTAGATCTCTATATCACATCCCCTCCCCTGATAGCTTTCCTATTCTTTATCCCTCTGGGAGTATGGACCCAAGGTCATTGTGGGATGCAGAAGGTGGAAGGTCTGGCTTCTGTAGTTGCTTCCCTGCTGAACATGGGTGTTGACTGGTCGATCCATACTCCCAGGCTGCATCTCTCTTTCCCTGGTAGGGTGGGTCTCTGAGGAAGCAGAGCTCCAGGACACTTTGGTGGGGTTGTCTGTCCAGGGAAGTCTGGTTGGTATCCTGCTGGCCTCTGAACCTGGTGGCTGAATAGAGAGTTAACATACAAAGCCAAACAAATTGTTGAACAATTATGGACCGAAAGGCTGGAATAGTGCAGATGAAGTGTTGGAGGCTACTCACTGTAGACTATTGTGTGCTTTTGCTTTCAGGTATATATTTTGTCCTAGTTTGTGGATACATGTGAACATATGCTCTATCTCAGGGGACCTGGTTAATATCTAGGTTTTGGGACTTCGTTAGGAAGTGAACGGCCTGGAATGGAATTAGAGAATACTATGAAAGGAAAGGTCTCACCCAAGTAATGAAGCTGAAGGGTTGTCATTCCACACCTTAAGTCTCTGGACACAGTCTGAAGTGAAGCATGCTGAGGTGGCACTCGTTGCATTGATTAGGTTGTGATTGGCGGATGTAATATTATTTGATATGCATTGAGAGAAGCATGCAGGAAAGTGTGTCATACCCTAAGGTTCTAGGACTGGCGGAAATATCGACTCTGTAGTGGAAATGTGAGATTCCTGCTGTCTTAGGGTTCAAGAAGACAATGGATAGTTATTGTTATCATCACATTTGGTAGTTGGGTTAACTTTGAAAAGTCACTTTGTTAGGATTTGCTGTACAATACCCAACATGTTATATATAGCTGTGCTACCGGTTGCTTTTGTTCTTCCTGGTCTAGGCTTTTGAGAGAGTTCACATATCAAAAACTCAGCCTATGAATTAAAAAGACATAGTCTGTGTTTTAAAAAGTTCGAGACATACAATTTTTCCCCTCTCATATTAATTAAATAGTGATTTATATGACTACAGTTTAATAGGAGTGTACATAGACACCATTCCCACCACCAAAAGACTGTGCCCCCTCCCACCTACCCACCTCCCGCCACCCGGGGAAGCTGAATGTCCACTCTCCCCCTCACCACAGGGTTTTACTTTGGTGCCCTACTCTAGATTTAGTCAAATCCTGCTTTTAGTTTCCCTTTCTATTCTTCTTTCTTAACTTCTGTTGATGAGTGGGTTCATCCCATATTCATCTTTATCTTTCTGACTTAGCTCACTTAACATAATTCCTTCTAGCTCCATCCAAGATGGGTCAAAGAAGGTGGGTTCATTGTTCTTAACAGCTGCATAGTATTCCAGCTTTCTCAGCCACTCATCTGCTGTTGGGTACCTGGGTTGCTTCCAGGTTTTAGCTATTATGAATTGTGTGTGTATGAACATAGGTGTACACATATCTTTTTGGTTGGGTGTTATGGAGTCCTTGGGGTATATCCCCAGGAGAGGAATTACTGGGTCATATGGAAGGTCTATGTCTAGCCTTGTGAGAGTTCTCTAGACTGCTCTCCACAGAGGCTGGATGAATTTATATTCCCACCAGCACTAGGTCATGTTGTGGTAGATTTGATTGCACAGTTGTACCATCCACTGAGTGAGAGAATCATGACATTGTAGGGGCATCAAAAGAGAGAAAAACATTCTGATTAAAGAGATGTAGAGTTTTGCATGGTATTTGAGGAAATTCCAAATGGGCCCTTGGATTTGTGGTTAGGAAGTTTTAGAAAAAAGATACTGGTATACATCTCTCCAGAGTTTTCTTTCTGTGGAAGATGGAAACAAAATTGAAAAACATATAAGTAGATTTGTGAAGAATCAGTAAACTAATTGTGATGGGGAAAATAAGGATATGATTGTGGAGATGTAGTGAGTGAAAGATGAGCAAAGTGTCAGACTCTGTTGGACTGTGGAAATAGGCTTCCAAAAAAGTATAGTTGCGGGTAGCAGGTAGTGGTATACATTACAGTATGCAAGGACCCGAGTTCAAGCCCCTGGTTCCCACCTGCAGGGGGAAAGCTTCCATGAGTGGTGAAGTAAGGCTGCAGGAATCTCTCGTTCTTTTTCCCTATCTCACACCCCTCTATCAATTTCTCTCTTCTCTGTCCAATAGTAGAGAACAGAAGAAAGAGAGAGAAAAAAGAAAGGAAGAATTATGTTTAAAAAAGAAAAAGTAGGGAGTCGGGCGGTACCGCAGCAAGGTTAAGAGCACATGGTACAAAGTGCAAGGACTGGCATAAGGATCCCGGTTTGAGCCCCCAGTTCCCCACCTGCAGGGGAGTCGCTTCACAAGTGGTAAAGCTGGTCTGCAGGGTCTTTCTCTCCCTCTCTCTGTCTTCTCCTCCTCTCTCTATTTCTCTCTGTCCTATCTAACAACGACAACATCAGAACAACAATAACTACAACAATAAAAAACAACAAGGCAACAAAAGGGAAAATAAATAAATATATATAAAAAGAAAAAGTATAGTTGGGGGTCAAGGATATTACTCACCTGGTAGATTGCAGACCTTACCATAAGAGAAAACTGAGTCTTAGCACCCGACTGTGGTAGCGTGAGTGACACCAGGGAAAGTGCCAAGAATGGTAGAGCAGTGCTGCCCTTCTCTCTGTCTTTTTCTTCCTCTCTGGAAGAAAAAGGAATAGAATAAAAATGTGACCCTGGGATCAGTGAAATTGCTCATGTTTGAGGCCCTAGTACACAATGATTATTATTATAAGTATATAAATATAATAATAAACATTCAATAATATCATCACCACCATCAGCTCTTGCAGCTCTTCTTCTATTGAGAAGGGTTTCATAGAATAGGGATCAACGTGAACCTCTTGCCAAGTATGTGATCATAGTAATTTCAGTTGTTACTCTAATTTAGGGCCTTAAGATTGTAATGAAGTATTGTGCTGTTGGAAAAGTCATGCTGCATTTTTGCAACACATGGTTCTATTTAATTTCTGGAAGTACTAGAGTCATTCACATTTATGTTATTGCTCTGTCATTTGATAGATGGCAGTTCTAGCTTAGTTCAGAAAAAAATGCACAATTTGGTTGAATTTTGGAGATTTTACAAGTTGGAAATGGAAGACCAGACTATGCATTTTTGCCATATTTTACTGTTTTACTTCCGTAAAAGGATGAATAAACATCAAGTTTGTGAAAAGTTGCATCAGTGCCATTGATGGTTCACAGAATTTCATGCTGGTGATTTTGATCTCAACGATATTCCTTGGTCAGAGGCCCACTAAAGTTGATAACAGCAAAATAAAGGCATTGATCAAGTCAAACTCACAGTACAAGGCATGAGAGATTACAGAAACATTGAATGTTGATCATTCCAGCATCTACAACCACCTGAAGAAACAGGGAGATATAAGCAAGCTTGACATTTGGCTTCCTCATGAACTCAAAGAATTCATTTACCAACATGTATAAACATCTGCAATATACTTAATGAGGAAAAGAATTATATTTTGAAGCAACTGATAAGTGGTGATGAGAAGATTATTTATAACTGTGTGGTGCACAAACACTCTTGGTCCCAACCTGCTGATTGCCTCAGTTAACATCTGAAATTCGACGAGCAGCAGATCGCTTTCTCTCCTCTCCTCTCCTCTCCTCTCCTCTCCGGGATCAACTAGGAATACCAAAGGAGACCACCCGGACCAAAACAAGACAGGACTAGAATGACCACAGAAACCCAGTAAATCACCCGTGAGTACAAACACGCGTGGCTGGTGACAGTGAGGAGAGAGGGGCCTAAGGAGAGATTAAGTGACTGCTAACAGTTCTACAGTTTGTCAGTGGAGACACCACCTCCAGTCTGCTCCACCAACAAGGGGACAGCTGAAGGGAGGAAAGGACTCCCCAGAGACTCTCCAAGTGCAACTCTGAGTCTCCATTGCTACTACCCTCAGAATCTGGAGCAGCAACAGGGAGGGACACCAGGGCACAGAGATCTAACCGGGAAACTCAGGAGAAGACCTATACCTCGGTGGCATAGCTGAAGGGCTGTGAAAGTCTCTTTGCGTAACCACTGGATTATCTCTGCCACACCCTGCTTTATCTCTTGGTCAGGAGTCATTGGTTAAGCCAAGAAGCCTATTGATAGTTTAAAAGCCCTCAGGCTACCATAGCCTACAGGGGGGAAAAAAAAAGGCTTTTACACCACTGAACTCCAACTCAGGGATTGAAAAAACTGTTAACTTATATAAAATGGTTAAAACAACAAGAAAAAATATTGGAGACTCGAACCAGGACAAGAGTCCAGCTAAAAGTCCTTCAGAGGGTGAAGCACAAAACAACGAGTTCAACATCCAAACATTAGCTAAGGAAATAATAACAGGAGTGAGTAAAGAATTTGAAAAAATTGTAATCAGAAATGCAGGAACAACAAATGAGAATATGGAGAAAATTCTAATTATCTCATGGTTATTAGAGAGCTGAAAGCTGAAATCGCTGAGCTAAGAAGGCAACTAGCTGAACAAGCTAAAACAGTATCAGAGCAGGGCAACAAAATAGATGAATTCCAGAAAGCAGTAGAGGGCAGAGAGAATAGAATCAATGAGGCTGAAGACAGAATTAGCAAGATTGAGGATGAATTAGAGACAACTAAAAAAGAAGTAAGAGATCTCAAAAAGAGATTAAGAGATACTGAAAACAACAACAGAGTCCTATGGGATGACTTCAAAAGAAACAATATACGCATTATTGGCTTACCAGAGGAAGAAAGAGAAGGGGAGGAAGAAAGCATTCTCCAGGCCATAATAGCTGAAAATTTCTCTAGTCTAGACAACACCAAAGACATAAAGATTCAAGAAGCCCAGAGGGTCCCAAACAGAATTAACCCAGACCTAAAGACACCAAGACATGTCATACTTAGATTGGAAAGGAATAAGGATAAAGAAAGGATCCTCAAGGCTGCAAGAGAAAAACAGAGTCACCTACAAATGAAAACCCATAAGATTAGCAGCAGACTTCTCCATACAAACACTACAGGCCAGAAGAGAATGGCAAGATATCTATCGAGTGCTCAATGAGAAAGGCTTTCAGCCAAGAATACTATATCCTGCTAGATTGTCATTCAGACTAGATGGAAGCATCAAAACCTTCTCAGACAAGCAACAGTTGAAGGAAGCAACCATCACCAAGCCTGCACTGAAAGAAGTTCTGAAAGGTCTCCTATAAACAACCAGACCACCACAAATAGGACATATATCAAAACACTCTAAAACTCTACAAGAATGGCGTTAAAATATCTTCAATATTTGATATCAATAAATGTTGATGGCCTGAATTCACCTATTAAAAGACACAGAGTAGGAAGATGGATCAGAAAACACAACCCAACAATATGTTGTCTACAGGAAACTCACCTAACGCAACAAGACAAACACAGACTTAAAGTGAAAGGATGGAAAACTATCATTCAAGCCAATGGCCCACAAAAAAGGGCAGGAACAGCTATTCTCATATCTGACATGATAGACTTTAAAATAGATAAGATTAAAAAAGATAGGAATGGACACTACTTAATGCTCAGAGGATCAGTAAATCAAGAGGACTTAACAATTATTAATATCTATGCACCCAATGAGAAGCCATCTAAATACAACATCTGAAATTCATCAGAGGAAGGTTATGCTCCCAGTGTAGTGAGATTTTAAAGGTGTCCTCCTTTTTGAGCTCCTCCCAAGGAACCAAACAATCCATTTGACTGTATACTGCCAGCAGTTGAACAGTTTCAATGAGTCCATCATCCAGGAACATCCAGAGCGTATTAATCATAAAGAAGCTGTGATCCATCATGACAGTGGAAGACCACACACAACTTTTGATGACATGTCAAAAACTATTGGAGCTTGCTATGAACCCCTACATTCATAGCTGAATTCATATTACATTCGTAATAGCCAAAGAGTGGAAGCAGCCTAAATACCTATCAACAGGTGATTGGTTAAATAAGTTAGGGGATATATATATTCCATGGAATACTACTCTGCAATCAATCTAAATAAATAAATAAATAAATAAATAAATAAATAACATTCTATCTTTTGGGATAAAATGGATAGAACTGGAGGTGATGGGGAGTCGGGCGGTAGCGCAGCAGGTTAAGTGCAGGTGGCACAAAGCACAAGGACCAGCGTAAGGATCCCAGTTCGAGCCCCCAGCTCCCCACCTGCAGGGGAGTCGCTTCACAAGCGCTGAAGCAGGTCTGCAGGTGTCTATCTTTCTCTCCCCCTCTGCCTTCCCCTCCTCTCTCCATTTCTCTCTGTTCTGTCCAACAACGACAACAACAATAATAACTACAACAATAAAACAAGGGCAATAAAAGGGAATAAATAAATAAAATAAAATAAAAAGAACTGGAGGTGATGATGCTAAGCAAAATAAACAGATGAAACTAGATGGTTTCTCTCATATGTGGAATCTAGAGATCTGATACATAAGAACTTGTAAACAAACAAAAACAGAAACAAGGAAACTGTAAGACTTGTGGGAACTATGGTGGTTATCTTTGGGAGGTGGGGGGATGGGCATACTGAACTTTGGGAGGTGGGTGTCCTGTGGAACCAGACCCTGTAATCTTAGAATCTTGTAACCTACTATTAACCACAAATAAAAATGGAAAATAATACTTCAGCTTGGAGGAATGTGTTGCCACACTCAACATCCTCACTTGACCTTGTGCCATCAGACTTCCACTTGCTTCACTCCCTTCGAAATTTGTTGCTTGGTATAATGTCCGATTGAGATGAGGCTGGAAATCACCACTTTGTTCAGTTTTTTTTTTTTTTTTTTTTTTTTTTTGCTGACAAATACAGGTCCTTCTAGTAGTGAGGAATTATGAAACTCACTGAATGATGGTGAAAGGTTATTGAACAAAATGGACAAGATACCACTGATTGATCTTTGTTCTTTATATAAATAAATGACCTTTGGGATGGAAGTAGATAGCATAATGGTTATGTAGAGATTCTCATGCCTGAGGCTCCAAAGTCCCAGATTCAAGTCCCCGTATCACCGTAAGCCAGCGCTGAGCAGTGCTCGGGTAAATTAATTAACTAATTAATTAATAATCTTTTAGAAATATAGAAAGGTACATCATGAGTTTTCTGACAACCCAGTAAAACTAGAATAAAGAGTCTGGTTTGCATTGGACAGGTGTTTTTTATGAGCAGTGAGAATAATCTTACTCCCCCAACAGAGCCAACCATCATGTTTTTCTGTTTCTTTCTGGTCTTTATTCATATACATCTTGTTTTTTTCCCCTTACTTCCAGGCTTCACTGGAAGGCTTCACTGGGCCTTCCAGAGTGCACTGATTCCACCAGCTGCAGACTGGTTGTTTTGCTTTCCAGATAGAGAGTGAAAAGCAGAGAGGAAAAGAGGGAGGAAGAAAGAAGCAGAAGAGAGACGCCACAATAGTGCTTCACTTACATAGGGTGGCCAGGGATTGGAATGTGGGTGCTTGCATTTGGTAAGGTGGTGTTCTGTTCATTGGATCATCTCTTAGGCTCCACCCACCCTTTTTTGAGTGCTTAAAAAAAAAAAAGCAGAGATATGTTTTTCTATTCTTCTCTCCCTGCTGTGTTTCTACTTAGTTTTAAGACTTTTCAAACGAGGTTTTATTTTTATTTTTTTTAATATTTATTTATTTACTTTATTCCCTTTTTGTTGCCCTTGTTGTTTTGTTGTTGTAGTTGTTATTGATGTCATCGTTGTTGGATAGGACAGAGAGAAATGGAGAGAGAAGGGAAAGACAGGGAGGGAAAGATAGACACCTGCAGACCTGCTTCACTGCTTGTGAAGCAACTCCCCTGCAGGTGGGGAGCCAGGGGCTCGAACTGCAATCCTTATGCGGGTCCTTGTGCTTTGCGCCACCTGCGCTTTACCCACTGCTCTACCACCTGACTCCCCTTTATTTTATTTTCATGAGAAGGGGAGACAGACAGAAAAGAGGGAGAAAGAGACTAGAGGACTGTTTGGCTCTGGCTTATGATGATACAGGCAGCTGAACCTGGAGCATCCGAACCTTGAGCAGGAAAGTCTAGTGCATGACATTATACTAACTCCCCATCCTTGTAACTTTTCTACTTTTATAGAGTTTGGTTAGTGCATTAATTTATTTGTGTATTGATAATTTAGAAGATTACAGTGTTTTTGTTAAACATATCCTTATATATGACTTTTTTTTCTTTTAATTTGCTTTAGGAAAACTTCCACAAACTTAATCAGAGTCAAAAGAGTTAAATGAAAGTCTTCATAATTCTGGATTTGATATCACATGTCTTTCCAAAGCAGTTTTCTTTATGATGTTTATGGTAATTTGGGACACTTGCAATATGTTTTTTTGCTTAGTTCCAAATAAGAAAAGTGACACACGGTAGTTGTAGACTTACTTTTTGCTTCTCTGTGTCTTATAAACTGGATCTTCTTAGAAGCCAGCATGAATCTTATACTCAAAACATTGAAACATTTTCCTCTTGCATGTCAGCTATTGAATCATGGGTGTTTCTCTGACATTGTCTGCTAACTTTGAGATTAACCAAGGCCTCTAAGAGACTGTGTTTCTTTTTGTCAGAATCTTCCTCCAGACTCCTGAATGATTAATTCATCTTGTCCCTTGGACCTCTGTTCAAATATCACATTAACAGAGATCTTTTCTGAATTCCTTATCTACAATAACAATAGCAGTACAAATTGTTTAATAATTTTCTTGTTCTTTTATATTTATTTTCCCTTTTGTTGCCCTTTTTAAAAATTTATTTCTTTATTGGGGAATTAATGTTTTACATTCAATAGTAAATACAATAGTTTGTTCATGCATAACATTCCCCAGTTTCCCATTTAACAATACAACCCTCACTAGGTCCTCTATCATGCTTCATGGACCTGTATTCTCCCCACCCACCCACCCACCCCACAGTCTTTTACTTTGGTGCGATATGCCAATTCCATTTCAGGTTCTACTTGTGTTTTCGTTCCTGATCTTGTTTTTCAACTTCTGCCTGAGAGTGAGATCACCCCATATTCATCCTTCTGTTTCTGACTTATTTCACATAACATGAATTTTTCAAGGTGCATCCAAGATCGGCTGAAAACGGTGAAGTCACCATTTTTTACAGCTGAGTAGTATTCCATTGTGTATATATACAACTTGCTCAGCCACTCATCTGTTGTTGGACACCTGGGTTGCTTCCAGGTTTTGGCTATTACAAATTGTGCTGCCAAGAACATATGTATACACAGATCTTTTTGGATGGATGTGATGGGTTCCTTAGGATATATCCCCAGGAGAGGAATTGCAGGGTCATAGGGTAGGTCCATTTCTAGCCTTCTGAGAGTTCTCCAGAGTGTTCTCCACAGAGGTTGGACCAATTGACATTCCCACCAGCAATGCAGGAGGGTTCCATTGACCCCACACCCTCTCCAGCATTTGCTGCTGTTACGTTTTCTGATGTATGACATTCTCACAGGAGTGAAGTGATATCTCATTGTTGTCTTGATTTGCATTTCTCTGACAATCAGAGACTTGGAGCATTTTTTCATGTGTTTCTCGGCCTTTTGAATCTCTTCTGTGGTGAATATCCTGTCCAAGTCCTCCCCCCATTTTTGGATGGGGTTATTTGTTGTCTTGTTGTTGAGTCTGGCAAGCTCTTTATATATGTTGGCTATTAAACTCTTATCTGATGTATGGCATGTAAAGATCTTCTCCCATTCTGTGAGGGGTCTCTTGGTTTGGGTAGTGGTTTCTTTTGCTGTGAAGAAGCTTTTTAATTTGATGTAGTCCCATAGGTTGATACTTGCCTTTGTCTTCTTTGTAATTGGATTCGTTTCATTGAAAATGTCTTTAAAATTTATGAGGAAAAGAGTTCTGCCAATATTTTCCTCTAAGTATTTGATAGTTTGTGGTCTAACATCCAAGTCCTTGATCCACTTGGAATTTACTTTTGTATGTGGTGAAATACAGTGATTCAGTTTCATTCTTCTGCATATTTCAACCCATTGTTTCCAACACCATTTGTTGAAGAGACTCTGCTTTCCCCATGTAATAGTCTGGGCCTCTTTGTCAAAGATTAGATGTCCATAGGTGTGGGGCCTCATTTCTGGGCTCTCAATTCTATTCCACTGGTCAGTGTGTCTGTTCATGTTCCAGTACCAAGCAGTTTTGATGACAATGGCCCTATAATACAGTTTGAGATCTGGGAGTGTGATGCCTCCGGTTCTGTTCTTTTTTCTCAAGATTGTTTTGGCAATTCTAGGTCTTTTCTAGTTCCAGATAAACATTTGTAGCATTTTTTTTCTTTTCTTTTTTTTTTATTTAAGAAAGTATTAATTAACAAAACCATAGGGTAGGAAACCATAACAAAACCATAGGGTACAATGCCACACAATTCCCACCACCCATTCTCCATATCCCACCCCCTCCCCTGATAGCTTTCCCATTCTCTAGCCCTCTGGGAGCATGGACCCAGGGTCATTGTGGGTTGCAGAAGGTAGAAGGTCTGGCTTCTGTAATTGCTTCCCCGCTGAACATGGGCATTGACTGGTCGGTTCATACTCCCAGTCTGCCTCTCTTTTTCCCTAGTAGGGTGGGTCTCTGGGGAAGCAGAGCTCCAGGACATATTGGTGGGGTCTTCAGTCCAGGGAAGCCTGGCTGGCATCCTGATGACATCTGGAACCTGGTGACTGAAAAGAGAGCTAACATACGAAGCCAAACAAGTTGCTGAGCAATCATGGACCCAAAGCTTGGAATAGTGGAGAGGAAGTGTTAGGGGGATACTCACTGCAAACTCCAGTGTACTTCTGCTTTCAGGTATATATTTTGCATTAGTTTACGGATACATGTGAACGTAGCATTTTTTTCTATTCTCCTAAAAAATGTGCTTGGGATTTTGATGGAGATAGCATTAAATTTGTAGATGGCTCTGGGTAATATATTCATTTTGATGATGTCTTCCAACCCATGAACATGGAATATCTTTCCACTTCTTTGTGTCTTTTTCAATTTCTTTGAGTAGTGACTCATAATTTTCAGTATACAAGTCTTTCACTTCTTTCATTAGATTTACTCCTAGATATTTTATTGTTTTTGTTGCTATAGTAAAAGGAATTGATTTCTGGATTTCAATTTCTTCTAACTTAGTGTTTGCATAGAGGAATGCCACTGACTTTTGAATGTTAATTTTATAGCCTGACACCTTACTGTATTGCCTGATGATTTCCAAAAGCTTCTTGCTGGATTCCTTAGGTTTTTCCATGTATACTATCATGTCATCTGCAAATAAGGAGAGTTTGACTTCTTCTCTTCCAATCTGTATCCCTTTAATTCCTTGCTCCTGCCTGATTGCTATGGCAAGAACTTCCAACACTATGTTGAATAGGAATGGTGATAGTGGGCAGCCCTGTCTAGTACCTGATCTGAGGGGAAATGCTTCCAGTTTTTCACCATTGAGTATGATGTTGGCTGTAGGTTTGCTATATATAGACTCCACTATCTTCAGGAATTTTGCATCTATTCCCTTTTTTTGTAGAGTTTTGATCATAAAGGGATGTTGGATTTTGTCAAAGGCTTTCTCTGCATCTATTGATATGACCATGTGGTTTTTGGTCTTGCTTTTGTTGATGTGGTGGATCACATTGATTGATTTACGTATGTATATTAAACCAACCTTGCATGCCTGGGATAAACCCCACTTGGTCATGATGAACAATCTTTTTGATATACTGCTGTATCCGGTTGACTAGAATTTTGTTCAATGTTTTCGCATCTATGTTCATCAGAGATATTGGTGTGTAGTTTTCTTTTTTGGTTGTGTCCCTGTCTGCTTTTGTATCAGAGTGATGTTGGCTTCATAGAAGCTGGCAGGTAGAACTTCATTTTAGTTATGTCCCTCAGGGCCCATGACTTTAATAATTTTTGCTTCAGCTTGATAGCTAACATGCAGGTGGACTAAAAATATTGTCTGGGAAAATGATATCTGAGTTGGGAATAGAATTAGAAAGCTGCATTAGGGCAGAGAGTAGCTCCAAAACTTGAAGAAAATATTTAAATGCAGTTAACTATTTACCACATCAATCTGACCCAGGGTCCATATCTATTCATATTTAGCACAGGAGTCTGTATAACCTCTGAGTCCCTGTCAGTGTGAGCTTGCAGTCCATGGTCACAGCTAGGAACATTCTAGGCTGCATTCATTTCAGGACCAGTCTTCATGGTTAGTAGAGTAGGCTGATCCAGCCTCCCTTTGGAGGGTGGGGCTGGCCCTACCATTACTGCTTTATAATGAGGGCAAGGTCTGGGAGAGGCCCTCAAAAGGGCCATATAATGAAATTCCTGATCCTTACCCTCATTTTTTATATCTTTTCAAGTAGTTATCACTACTTGAAAAAAAAAAAGTTTCTTTCTCACTGTTCTCCAGGTTGAAGCTTATGAGAATAATTGGTTTTTTTTTTTTTTTTTTTACCCCTAGGTATTGCTGGGGCTCAGTGCCTGCAGTACGAGTCCACTGCTCCTGGAGGCTATTTTTTCCCTTTTGTTGCCCTTGTTTATCAGTGTTGTAGTTACTATTATTGTTGTCATTGTTGTTGGATAGGACAGAGAAATTGAGAGAGGAGGGGAAGACAGAGGGGGGAGAGAAAGACAGACACCTGCAGACCTGTTTCACTGCCTGTCAAGTGACTCCCCTGCAGGTGGGGAGCCGGAGGCTCGAACCAGGATCCTTACACCCGTCCTTGGCACTTTGTGCCACGTGCGCTTTACCCGTTGTGCTACCGCCCGGTCCCCTAGAATAGTTTTTTTTTTTAAAAAATGTTGTATTCACTGTTCTATACCCAATACCTCACATACCTAGCCCTCAGATATTTGCTTTATATAGGAATTTTATCCTTGCAAATGATGAGTCCACTCCCTTTTCAGAGAATAAACTTCATCAAATTTTAGAGCTGGAAAGGTTATTAAGGAGCATCGCATTCTGAGTCATAGGAATATCTCAGATTTAAAATGTAGGGCTTTCACACCTGGGGCCTGCGTTTGGTCCCCAGCACTGCCTTTATTGTAAAGTATGTTGAGATTCAGAGGTGTGTCTTCCTAAGTATACACTTTTTTTTTGCCTCCAGGATTATTGCTGGGGCTTGGTGCCTACACTATGAATCCACTGCTCCTGGAGGTTATTTTTTTCCCTTTTGTTGCCCTTGTTTTATCATTGTTGTGGTTATTATTGTTATTGCTGTCGTTGTTGGATATGACAGAGAGAAATGGAGAGAGGAGGGGAAGACAGGGGGTAGAGAAAGACACCTGCAGATCTGCTTCACCTCCTGTGAAGTGACCCTCCTGCAGGAGGGAGGCCCGGGGCTCAAACCAGGATCCTTATGCTGGTCCTTGTGCTTCATGCCATGTGCTCTTCTGCTCTTAATCCGCTGCACTACCACTCGACCCCCCCACACACACACACACACAACATATATTGTCAGACTTTAACATTAAATACTTGATACTAGCTTACCTGGTGACTGGTAAAGGAAGTCATTTTTATTTTGCTGTTGTGTGAGATTTGTGGAAATGGCAGAAAAACTATGATCTAATAAATTGTACTGTTACTTAAAAGAATAAATTTTATGTAAGTCAACAAATTAAACAGGATGGACTATAGTATATTTCCAGTTTTTTGAAACTGAAAGTGGTCCTTTTCTCTGAATTCTTCTATCTGGTTGATTGTTTACATAATTTGGGCATTTCCTTTATTTTAAAAAATACTTTATTTTATTGACTACAGACAGTAATTGAGAGGGAAAGGGGAGAGAGGCAGAGAGACCTACAGCCCTACATCACTGCTAGTGAAGCTTTCCCTTTGCAGGTGGGGACCAGGGGCTTGAACTTGGGTCCTTGCTCATGGTAATAAGTAGACTTAACCCATAATTTGGGTATTTTCCAAGACTGATTTAGGCTGAGAGCATAGGTTTGCACTACCCTTAAACTATGGCTTACTCAAGAGATTCTGCCTCTTAGGAGATGCACACCATTTCTGGAGTTGGGTGTACTGCTTTGTCACTGAGTTTTCTATTTGAGTTTGAGGTTCTTTTGTGCTACTGCAAATTAGGCATATAGTTATAAGTGACAAAGAAACACCACAAATAGTAGTTTGAGAAAGCCAAGTGGTGTGGAGACAATGGTAGGAGTTGTCAGGGTGTAGCATTATTATCATGAGAGAGCTATTAATTCTTCATTGTAATAATGTTGTACCATTATCATGAGTCAGTGCTTTTCATTATATGCACCTGTCTGTGCTTTTTTTTCCCTAATTTTTAAAATTATTTTATTTATTGGATAAATCCAGAGAAATCTAGAGGAGAGGGGAGATAGAGAAAGAGGAAGAGAGATACCTACATCCCTGATTCATCACTTGTGAAGCTTTCCCCCTGCAGGTAGGGGCCGGGGGTTTAAACCTGCACATTGTAATATGTGCACTCAGCTAGGTGTGCCATCACCCCCCCCCCATCTGTGCTTATAATGGGTAAATTGTTTCATATGTTTAATTAAAACGTGGAAATTATTTAGTTTTATAAGAAAGAAAAAAGATGGAGAGAGAAACCCACAGAACACCATTCAGCTCTGACGTGTGATGACATTGGGGATTGAATTTGGGGCTTCTGAGGCCTCAGGCATACAAGTTCTGTCCACTAATGCTGATCCACCTCCCCAACCCTCTAGTTCAACTTTTTTCCCTTATTTTTAATCACTTTATTAAGGAAGTGTTGATTCATGTGGTTGCTGTCACGGAGATCAAGTTCCACATTTCCCAAAGATGGGTGTCAGTGTATCCAGTTCATTTTTTAACTTTGACATAAGCCATCCTAACCTGAAAAATCTTTGACTGCTTAATAAAAAGGGGACTTAGTTTTCCTTCTTTGAGCATGGGTCTGTGAATATGGCTGCTAGGAAGAGAAGTCTCCTGGGAGAGTAGCCCATGTCTAAAGTGGCTGTCAATGGAGCTACAAAGTTATTCTAACAGATAGTTCATATAATTTGGGTATTTTAAAAAATACTGTATCTTTTTTTTCAATTTATTTATTTATCTGTTTTTCCTTTTGTTGCCCTTGTTTTTTTATTGTTGTTGTTATTGATGTCATTGTTAGATAGGACAGAGAAAAATGCAGAAAGGAGGGGAAGACAGAGAGGGGGAGAGAAAGATAAGATACCTGCAGACCTGCTTCACTGACTGTGAAGCGACGCCCCTGCAGGTGGGGAGCCAGGGGCTTGAACAGGGATCCTTTTGCCAGTCCTTGCGGTTTGTGCCATGTGCACTTAACCCGCTGCACTACTGCCCGACTCCCTAAATACTGTATCTTACTTTATTGTCTAGAGACAGAAAGTGAGAGAGAAAAGGGAGAAAGAGAGACACCTGCAGAATACGTCACTGCTTGTGAAGCTATTTTTTGCCCCAGGTTCTATACTAAGCAGTTGATTCAGATACTGCCAATAATCTCATCTCTCTCTTTTTTAAATTTTTTATTTATAAAAAGGAACATTGACAAAAACCATAGGATAAAAGGGGTACAACTCCACATAATTCCCACCACCAGAACTCCGCATCCCATCCCCTCCCCTGATAGCTTTCCTATTCTTTATCCCCCTGGGAATATGAACCAAGGGACATTATGGGGTACAGATGGTGGAAGGTCTGGCTTCTGTAATTGCTTCCCCACTTAACCTGCGTGTTGACAGGTCGATCCATACCCCCAGCCTGCCTCTCTCTTTCCCTAGTGGGGCAGGGCTCTGGGGAAGCAGGGATCCAGGACACATTGGTGAGGTCGTCTGCTCCGGGAAGTCCATTGGCATACTGGTAGCATCTGGAACCTGGTGGCTGAAAAAAGTTAACATATAGAGCCAAACAAATTGTTGACTAATCATGAACCTAAAGGCTGGAATAGTGCAGATGAAGATTTGGGGGTCTCTGTTTTGTAGATAGTTAGTAGGTCTATTTTAGTTATTCCAGAGGGCCCATAACTATACTAGTTGGGTTTTGTTGTTGTTGTTGTTGTTTTGTTTTTTTTTGTTTTTCTGAGCCTAATATCTGATATGCAGGTGGATCCAATTTATTGTCTGGGGAGATAATGTCATGGTTGGAAAAAGGACTAGGAATCTGGATCAGGGAAGAGAATAGCTCCCAAATATGAGAAGAGTGTATAAATATTATTGACTGTAAACCCCATCGACTTGATCTGATCTGGGACCCATATTCAGCTTAGGAGCCTGTGTGACCTCTGCATCCCTGTAGATCTGAGCTCATTCTGTGGTCATGAATAGGAATGTTCCAAGCTGCCCTAATTTCAGGACCCATCTTCTTCAGGTGTAGCATAGAGTATGTTGTCCAACCTCCCTTTGGAGGATGGAACATTCTCTACCGTTGCTGATCCATGTTGAAGGCAAGGTCCTGTGGGGGCCCACAAGGGGTCTATTGTGTTGTTTCTGATAGAGATGACCAGTAGCAGTAGAGAGAGGGATTTATTTGAGGTCTAGGCCCATCATGTCAGTGTGGGAGTCCCAGGACTCCCCAACTAAGGCCCCAGCTGATGGGGTGGCCTGATAGTGACTAAAGAGTAATCACTGGGGGGAGTTGGGTAGTAGCTCAGTTAGTTAAGCGCACGTGACGTGAAGCCCAAGGACTGGCGTAAGGATCCTGGTTAGAGCCCCTGGCTCTCCATCTGTAGGGGAGTTGCTTTACAGGTGGTGAAGCAGGTCTGCAGGTGTCTGTCTTTCTCTCCCCGCTCTGTATTCCCCTCACCTCTCCATTTCTCTGTCCTATTCCAACAATGACAACAATAAGAACTACAACAACAAGGGCAACCAAAGGGAATAAATAAATATATTTTTTAAAAAAGAGTCATCATTTAAGTATGCCAGTCTCTTGTCCTTATTCAGCTTTTGTAGTCCTTGCTTTGATAACTTAGCTTTGGAGTGAGTAAGGGAAGTGTAATAGGAAGTAGGTGAGGAGGGTATCTAGGTCTAAGTAGACACTATTTCATTAAGGAATTTTATGGTGTCTTTTTAGGTCTTTCTACTTGCTTGCTGTACACTTGTGCACTTTTGCTTTCAAGTATGTATTTTGCCCTAATTTGTGGAGACATGTGAACATTTGTCCTATCTCATAGGACCTGGTCTATATCTAGGTTTGGGGACTTTGTTAGGAAATGGAGCACCTGAAATGGAATTAGAGAATCCTATGAAAGGAAAGGTCTCACCTGAGTAATGAGGCAGAAGGGCTGACATTCCATGCCTGATGTCTCTAGGCACATTCCAAAGTGAAGCATGCCCAGGTGGTACTCATTGCGTTGATTATAGTGGGATCAGTAGATGCAATATCATTTGGTATGAACTGAGAGAAGCATTCAGGAAAGTGAGCCCCACCCTAGAGGTTCCAGGACTGGGAGAAATAAAGGCTCTATAGAGAAAGCAGGAGGTTCCTAGTGTCTTAGGGTTTAAGATGGCAATAGACAGTTATTGCTATAATCACATTATTTGGCAATTGGGTTAACTCTGAAGTATCCCTTTGTTGGGATTTACTGTATCATATACAACATCACCATAATTTATGTCCTTTTAGATTATTTATATATTGCTGTGTCTTATAGAGTAACACCACCAGTTGTTTCTGTTCTCCCTGGTCTAAGCTTTTAGGAGAGTCAACATTTTAAAGACTCAGCCTAAGGTCTGTGCATTTAAAAGTTTGAGACATTCAATCAATTTTTCCCCTCTCCTATTAATTAAATTAGTGATTTATATGACTACAAGTTAATAGGAGTGTACATAAGCAC
This sequence comes from Erinaceus europaeus, assembly GCF_950295315.1. Classification (NCBI taxonomy): domain Eukaryota; kingdom Metazoa; phylum Chordata; class Mammalia; order Eulipotyphla; family Erinaceidae; genus Erinaceus; species Erinaceus europaeus. The sequence continues at coordinate 102,601,249 of NC_080162.1, read as the reverse complement.
CATTCCCCACCAAAAGACTGTGTCCCATCCCATCCTCCCTCCCTCTACCCTCCACTCCTCAGTGAGGTTGAACATCCATCCTCACCCTCTACCCCGAGATTTTTACTTAGGTTCCATACTCCATCATCTCTTTTGACAGAGTTGAAGTCAGGGAGTAAAGCTAGACAATGCATGTTTTGCTACCACTGTTGACAGAGGCCTCAGACAAAAGTAAAGATAATAACACCTGCAGATGTTGGACAGGACAAAGGCCACATGGCTGTGAGACTGTGTTAAGTGCTGGCAGTGGAGTGGAGGAAGCTGTTTTCCTCAGCCCACTTGGGCAGCCAGCATCAACACTGACAGCTCAGAAGCAAGAGGTCTACCTACAGAACTAGGTGAACAGCAACAATTTCAAGGCACACAGACTTATGTAATAGTGACCGGTGTCTGTTTCTGTGGGCTGTCATGTTTTTCCTTTATACTGGCCAGGCTGACTGGACTATTGGTTCTTGTGACTCAGGTCATGCGGTTGTGGAAGTTTATATAATCCCAATGTGGTTTGTGAATCTGGGCTCATGGGATTCAGTTGACTATGAGCCAGCCAGCTTTAACTGGGATACTTTTTGTAGAAAAGGAGAAAGAATTGTACTGTTGAGTAGACAAAAATAAGTCACTGTGAAAGGGTATTTAATTAGAGTCATAACCTTCCTTCCTCTCCCTCTCCCCCTCCCTCTATCTCTATCTCTATCTCTGTCTCTCTTCTTCAATTTGTGTGAATCTGGCTTTGGAAAGGAGAGCTTTCCAACTTCTTTTTTTTTTTTCCCTCTTGCAGTATAACTTGAATGGAAATAAGTCAATGTTGTTTTAGGCTCAGATTCTGAGCTTGCCTGCTTTTTGAGTTACATAAACTGACCAAATTACGAAGCAAAGGAGTTTTAACCTGTCCTTAATCTTTCACAGTTTGTAAAATTTTCAGTAATACTTGACCCCAACCCCTGTTTCCTCCAGATTTGTTTATTTGTTTATTTTGTGTGTGTAGGTGTTGTGTGTGTTTAGAAAATGTGAATATACTGCTATATTTGGCTGGCCAGAATTTTGCTAATAGAAACAAATTGCTCATGTCTATATGGGCAGTGACAATTCCCATATAACAAACATGGAGATATAGGTGAACATTATTAACATGTGGTAATATCTGTATTAATACATTTACATGTATAATAAACTCTAACCACCTGAAGAAGAGGGCTTTTGCCCTGTCTGAAACTACTCCTTTTTTTTTTTAATTGGGGGAATTAATGTTTTACAGTCGACAGTAAATACAGTAGGTTGTACTTGCATAATGTTTCCCAGTTTTCCACATAACAAAACAGCCCCCACTGGATCTTCTGCCATCATGTTCCAGGACTTCAACTCTCCCCACCCACCCCAGAGTCTTTTACTTTGTTACAATACACCAACTCCAGTCCAGGTTCTGCTTAGTGTTTTCTCTTCTGATCTTGTTTTTCAACTTCTGCCTGTGAATGAAATCATCCCATAGTCATCCTTCTGTTTCTGACTTATTTCACTTAACATGATTTCTTCAAGATGGACTGAAAATGGTGAAGTCACTATTTTTAATAGCTGAGTAGTATTCCATTGTGTATATAGACCACAACTTGCTCAGCCACACATCTGTTGTTGGACACCTGAAAGAGAGAGAGCCAGAGCATCACTCTAACACTACATATAGTGCCTGATATGGAGCTCAGAGCCTTGTGCTTGATAGTCCAATGCTTTCTCTACTGTACCATCTCCTGGTCAGCATATCCCTGCTTCCATCGAACCCTCACCTCTCCCTCCTCTCCTAAATTCTCTTGCCCTCCCTTCCCTTCCATTCCATTCCCTTCCCTCCCCTCTCCTTCCCTTCCCTCCCTTCTTCTTTGAACCCTCTTTTCTCCCTCTTCTCCTCTCCTCCCCTTCCTTCCCCTCCTCTCCCTTTCCCTCCTCTCCCTTCCCCTCCCCTCCTTTCCCTTCCCTTCCCCTCCCCTCCTCTCCTTTCCCTTCCCCTCCCCTCCCCTCCTTTCCCTTCCCCTCCCCTCCCCTCCTCTCCCTTCCCCTCCCCTCCTCTCCTTTCCTTTCCCCTCCCCTCCTCTCCTTTCCCTTCCCCTCCCCTCCTCTCCTTTCCCTTCCCCTCCCCTCCCCTCCTTTCCCTTCTCCTCCCCTCCTCTCCTTTCCTTTCCCTTCCCCTCCCCTCCTTTCCCTTCTCCTCCCCTCCTCTCCTTTCCTTTCCCCTCCCCTCCTCTCCTTTCCCTTCCCCTCCCCTACCCTCCTCTCCCTTCCCCTCCCCTAACCTCCTCTCCCTTCCCCTCCCCTCCCCTCCCTTCCTCTCCCTTCTCCTCCCCTCCCCTCCTCTCCTCTCCCTTTCCCTCCCCTCCCCTCCTCTCCTCTCCCTTTCCCTCCCCTCCCCTCCTCTCCTCTCCCTTTCCCTCCCCTCCCCTCCTCTCCTCTCCCTTTCCCTCCCCTCCCCTCCTCTCCCTTTCCCTCCCCTCACCACCCCTCCCCTTCCCTCCCTTCCTTTTCTCTTCCTTTCTTTCCTACCAGAGCACTGCCCAGCTCTGACCTATTTGTATATAACTCTTAATGGCTCTGGCATGAAAGGCTGTTTGCACAAACATCTATGCCATTTCTTCAGCCCTTTCTGTTTTTCTACCCCACACATGCAGGTCCTGGCTTATAGTACTCATACTCTTTGGTGAATTATGAGTCCTACATTTTAAATATTTAACCAGTTTTTATCAGGAAGAAATTTCTTGTTAAAAAAAAAGAGATTGTACTGCATCGCAGTGAGTGCACTTTTTTTTTCTTCCTGTTTTAACGAATAAATCAGCATCCTCCTTTGTTGCTTTTACAAGCTTAGCACACCCTCAGCTTAAATTCTTTTTTTTTTAACACCTTTTCAACATTGTAAAGAAAATGAACTGTAAGTCTTTGATTTAAAAGCATTTGTAGTTTGAGGGACTATATAAAAGGGAAAAGACATTAGGAATGTACAAGCCACAAGGCAAAGCCTGAGCAGACACGATTATAAATAATAGTGACATCTTCTACTGTGGCAGCAGTAGCCAATGTCCCATTCCCAGGGAGGAGGAGGTACTAGTGTCGTTTAGAGAAACCAGAACCACTTAAGTGAGAACTGTTTGGAAGAGAATGGATTACATACAGGTACTGAAATAGGAGGTGTAGATTTGACAAGCTGACACAGAGAAAATGCTGTAGAAGAGGGAATAGCTTAGGGCAGAACTTGCTGGCAGGAACTGGATAAAGCTAAAGTTGTGAGCAAGTAAGACCAATAGGTAGGATGGATCAGTTGAGAAATTCAGAATGGTGGGACACTGAGTGAGTGGTTCTGGTGAACAAAAATAATCTTTTTGTTGTTTGTTTGGCGTGTGTGTGTGTGTGTGTGTGTGTGTGTGTGTGTGTGTGTGTGTGTTTTGCCTCCAGGGTTATTTCTGGGGCTTGGTGCCTGCACTACAAACCCACTACTCTTGGAGACTATTTTTTCCATTTTATTTGATAGGACAGAGAGAAATTGAGAGAGGAGGGGAAAACAGAGAGAGAGAGAGAGAGACAGAGACAGAGAGAGAGAGAGAAGATAGACACCTACAGACCTGCTTTGTTGCTTGTGAAATGACCCTGCTGCGGGTGGGGAGCTGGGGACTCAAACCCAGAGTCTTGCATGTGCTTAGCTAGGTGCGCTACTGCACCCCCCCAAAAAAATCCGAAAACCGACAGCAAAGGCTCTAGTTTGTTAATTGAACAGATAGCCATAGTTTTGCGAAAAGGAAACAGTAGCTCAGAGAAGACTCGCTGGCAGCAGCACTAAGAATTCAGAGGAGTATTAGAGTGTAAAGAGAAGAAATTAGACTGTCAGTATTCAGGCAGGACAGGATAAAGCCTCTTTGTAGGGAAGTGTCATCTAGGTGAAAAGGATATAACTTTCCACTTGTCTGATGTTGAATAAGGAAGAACAATAAACATCAATGCAAGAGCTATTTGGAGACTTAGACACGGACACCAGCAGTTAGTAGGTTTCTGACTTTGAACAAAGTTATTTAATCTCTGAATCTCAGTTTATTCATCCGAGTTAATCATGCTTATTGGGTTATTAAAAGGATTATGTGAGACAATATACCTAAGCACCAACACATTACTTAAGCTTAATTAGTGTTGAATAATATTAGTGCCCCTCCCCCCTGATGAAAATGCAGTGCTCAACAATAATAAAACTGCCCAACAAGTCTGACCAGTTCCCTCCCACACCCCCATCTGGTCTCAAGTTTTCTTGGTCAGGTGCTTATTAGAACTGACTGTGACTAGAACTGACAGATTGGCAGACTTCACAAGGACCTCTTTATATAGAGACTGTCTGCTTACATAAATTGCACAAACTTTAGGCCCAAATACCCCACTGTCACTGCCCTGGACTGTAGGTACAAGAAGTAGATTGCCAATTTTTTATTATAATTTTTTATTAGTGATTTAATACTGATTTACAGAATTACAAGATAACAGGAGTACAATTCCTTGCTGTTCCCACCACCAGAATCCTGTCTTCCCATTCCCTCCATTGGAAACTGCAGTGGGTCTCCCAAGGTCACAGATATGGGTTGGCTGTTATTTCTATAATGGTGTGTGTGTGTGTGTGTGTGTGTGTGTATTTTCTCTCTTTTTTTTCTAAGTCACACCCTACACCTATCACTATTTTGCATGTTTTTCCTTTTTTTTTTTTTCTTCCCCCCTCAACTTTCTCTCTGGATCCTAATGGAATCGATGTTCAGAGCCCTCTGGTCATCTTCCTCTAATATTTATTCCCCTCTGGGGTTATGGACTAAAATTCTTTTTGAGGTGCAAAAGGTAGGAGTTCTGGATTCTGTAATTGCTTCTCTGCTGAACATGAGCATTGGCAGGTCAGTCCATACCCCCAGCCTGTTTCTGTCTTTCCCTAGTGGGTTCCCTTGAGCAGTGGGGTTTCTCCACTACTCTGGAGAGGTGAGGTTCCAGGACACATTGGTGAAGTTGTCTGACCAGGGATTTCAGGATGGCATCATAGTAGCATCTGTGACTCAGTTTCTGAAAGGCAGTTAAGATATGAAGCAAAGGGAATCGGGTAGTAGCACAGTGGGTTAAGCGCACAGGGCGCAAAGCGCAAGGACCTGTGTAAGGATCCCGGTTCAAGCCCCCAGCTCCCCACCTGTAGGGGAGTCACTTCACAGGTGGTGAAGCAGGTCTGCAGGTGTCTATCTTTCTCTCTCCCTCTCTGTCTTCCCCTCCTCTCTCCATTTCTCTCTATCTTATCTAACGATGATGACATCAATAACAGCAATAATAACTACAGCAACAATAAAAAACAAGGGCAACAAAAGGTAAAATAAATAAATATAAAAATGTTTTTTAAAAAGTATTAAAAAATATATGAAGCAAGACAAAATGTTTAATAAATAGGAACCATAAAGTAACAGTAGAGCATGTGTGAATAGGGATTTTTAGGGTAGAAAGAAGTTAGGAAGTATTTTAGGTATGCTCCTAGGGCCCCATGAATTTAATAATTTTTGCTTGAGCTGGATAACTAACATGCAGGTCGATTAAAAATATTGTCTGGGAAAACTGTGTCTGAGTTGGGAATAGAACTAGAAAGCTGCATTAGGGCAAATGGTAGCTCCTAAACTTGAAGAAAATATTTAAATGCAATTAACTGTTTACCACATAAGTCCATCCCAGGGCCCTTGTACATTCATATTTAGCACAGGAGCCAGTGTAGCCTCCAAGTTCCTGTCAGTCTGTGCTCATAGTCCATAATCACAGGTGGAAACATTCTAGGCTGCACACTCATTTCGGAATCAGTCTTCCTCAAGTGTCAGGGTAGTATGACCCAGCCTCCATACCATTGTTACTTTATAGTGGGTGCAAGATCCTGGAGAGGCTCTCAAAAGGTCATACAATGACATTCTTTTTTTCTCTTTTTTTTTTTTTGCCTCCAGGGTTACTGGTGGGGCTCAGTGCCTGCACCATGAATCCACTATTCCTGGAGGCCATTTTCCCCCCTTTTGTTGCCCTTGCTGTTGTAGCCTTGTTGTGGTTATTATTGTTTTTGTTGATGTCTTTTGTTGTTGGATAGGACAGAGAAAAATCGAGAAAGGAGGGGAAGACAGAGATGGAGAAAAAGATAGACACCTGCAGACTTGCTTCACTGCCTGTAAAGCGACTCCCCTACAGGTGGGGAGCCAGGGGCTTGAACTGGGATCCTTAAGCCAGTACCTGCGCTTTGTACTACGTGCGTTTAACCTGCTGCACTACCCCCCGGCCCCCACAATGACATTCTTGATGGAAGTGACCAGTGATGTTGGGGAAGAGGGTCTGTTAGAGGTCTAGGCCCATCGTATCTATGGGGGAATCCAAGGATTCCTTGACTAGGACCCCAGGTGATACGGTGGCCTGGTAGTGAACAAAAGGTCACTATTGAGCGAGCTAGTCTTGCTCTTATCCAGATTTTGTAGTCCCTTCTTTATCTGATAAGCTTGGAATTCCTCCCAACTGTTAAATTGTTGAGTTTTGTTTGTTGTAAGATTGTCAATTTTTAATTCTGAGATGGTTCCATGAATTAGGCCTTTGTTGTTGTTTATTTTCATCTTTATTTATTTATTTATTTATTTTGTCCATTCCCATTTAATCCCATCATGGCTGCCAAGCAGCAAATCCTCAAGGAAGCAACTGTCAGAGTAATAGATGTTTTAAACACAAAGTAGGTTAGAATCAAGATGTCAAGCTTCAACAGTATGTAGTCAATATAATCAATGAAAAATGTTTGGGTTTTGAATCCTAATGAAACTTTTAGGAATTTATTGATTTGAGCATTGCCAAAAAAGTTATCACTACATCTTCACTTAGACAAATACCTGTTTTTGGAATGTCCTCCTTCATTTGTTCATACCATTGAGGTCTGAGTCCTGTGCCACTTCCTACAGAAATTCTCTCCTGATAGTTTTATTTTTATTATTTATTTATTTATTTGCCTCCAGGGTTACTGCTGGGGCTTGGTGCCTGCACTGCAAATCCATTGCTCCTGGAGGCTATTTTTCCCCTTTTGTTGTCCTTGTTTGTCGTTGTTTTTGTTATTTTCGTTATTGCTGTCATTGTTATTGGATAGGACAGAGAAATTGAGAGAGGAGGGGAAGACAGAGAGGGGGAGAGAAAGATATGGACACTGCAGAAATCCTTCACTGCTCGTGAAGTGACACCCTCCCCCGTAGGTGGGGAGCCAGGGACTCGAACTGGGATTCTTGAGCCAGTCCTTGTGCTTTGCGCCATGTACGTTTAACCCTCTACGCTATCGCCTGGCCCCCAGTTTTATTTTTATTTTTGGTCATCTTTAGGACTTCACCATTCTGGAGATTTTCAGATACAGACAAAAAGGGAGGCAGAGAAACAGAAATAGAGAAAAAAGAAGTATAAAGAAGTGGTATAAAGAAGTGGTAAACGTAGGTCATACACATAGCAAAGCAGCACATTTTGCAGACCCAACCTTTTCTGATGATTTTAAATTCACGTCTTCACTGTTTTTTCTTCTTTCTGTGAAGTCCAGCTTGTAAAATTACTTCTGGGGCCAGGAAGTGGCATACCTAGTTAAGTGTATAAGGATTATAGTGCATAAGATGCAGGTTTGAGCCCCTGGTCCTGACCTGCAGGGGGAAGGCTTCACGAGTGGTGAAGCAGGTCTGCAAGTATCTCTCTATTTCTCTCCCTCTTCATCTCCCTCTCCTCTCTCTCAATTACTGTTTCTATCCCATAATAAGAATAAACAAAACTTTTCTTAGATTCCCTTAGAATTGTCTATGTACTTACTATTTTTCATGACCTTATAATACCTTACAGATTTCTTGAAAACAAGGACTTAACTCCTGTCAATATTTCCTATAGTCCCTAAGGACATATAGTAAAGTATGCGGTAGTTCTTGGAGGTCAGGCACTCTCATCCAAGAGCAAAATGAATAAGGAATCCAGTTCAGAGACCTGTAGTGTCCTCCAGGCAGTAGGCAGGAGATAATGACCTACTTCATTCCTTCCCTCCCTCCCATCCACTCCAGTGCTGTACTCAGTAATGAACTCTGCTTCCTCAAGTCTCCACATGAATTGACCCTTTCGTGCTGCAACCTGGACTACTTTTAACCACCTGGAACACGAATTATCCTCCAGTTCAGATATGACCTTTGCTCTATGGCTTCCTGGAATGTTTGGCCACTCCAGCTCTATTTGTCTTTCACTAGTATTCTGTAGGACATACCCCAACTTCCCAACTTAGTCCTTTTTTTCCCCCCCTTTTCCTTTGTCATTGTTGGGGCTTCACCTCTCTGAGCCAACTTTTCTTGGATGGGGGCGGGGGCAGGAGGAACACATACATCTTTACCAAAGCTTCTCCCAGTGCTGTAGTATTTCCATGTGGTGTGTGTGTGGCTCAAACCTGGGTCATATACTTGGCAAAGCAGGTACCTTCCCAGCTGAGCTTAGCCACCAGCTCCCATAGCATTTTCCCAGTTGTTTAAATCATTTATTTACAGAACTTATCTGCAAGGATGGAGTCTTTCTTGGCTTATTTTCCTTTGTACCTTCAGTACTTGGCATCATGTCTTTTACTTCCTAAATAGTTTTGGTTCAGTTGAATCAGATCTAAAGGCAAGACTCGTCTAAGGCAAACTAGGTGAGGGCTCTGACCTGAAAGGCAAAGAGCGTTGTTTGGAGCAGACTTCCTGTGCCCAAAAAGTGTCTGAACTCAGGCAACTTGGCTGGAGAGGTGCCCTTCAGATCTCACTGTGTGAGGACATGGTGTGTGTGTGGACTCGGAAACCAGCTGATGGATAACCTGTTCAGTCACTATTTGATGAATGCTACATGACGGTTACCAGCATAGCCCTCCAAGCAGAAGTATTTTCCTGTTTTCATTTTACTCTTGAAACATATAAATCACTAGGAGCACTAATAAGTTTTTTTGTGTGTGTGTGTATGTGAACTTATGTGTCTTTAAAAAGACTGCACAGGTGTTTAGAGACTGGGAAAGTAGACCCTTTTCTCCAAACAGACTTTGTGATGTAAAATGGAAGATGGGGTGGCAGCAGAGCGCTGTGCGTGAGATCCTGGGTTTGATCCTTGACACGATGGGAGAAGAGCAAAGACAAAGCAAGTCAGAACCATGGATAATGAAGCAGAACTTTACATATGTTCTCTTCTCCCTCCATATGACTTTCATAAAAAGCAAAATTAAAAATCTGAATAAGGAAGTGGTTCGTGCATGACACCCAGAGTTTGATCTCTAGTCCTGCAATAAAGAGTATAAGGGGGATAGGCACCCAGTAGAACTCATATGTCATAGTGTGCAAGGACCTGGGTTCAAGCCCTTAGTCCCCACTTGTTGAGGAGGCTTTATAAGCAGTGAAGCAGTGTTACAGGTGTCTGTCTCTCCCCTTCTCTCTCAGTTTCTCTCTGTCCTATCCCAAAATTAACGAATGATTTTAAATGTATAGGAATTATAGCGTCTTACCTACGTTTGTTTTAACCCAACATTTAATTTTCAAGTTTTAAGCAATTTGAGGAGCTAACCCAACATCTCAAACATGTATGATACCATTGAGCCAACTCATTACCTCAGTTATCTTAAGGGGGAGTAAGTGTGAGTTGGGGGTAAGGTGGTGAACGACACGAAAGTACTACTTCACCATCTATAGAGCCTTTGGTATTGCCTTTAGTTGCTCTGATGTGTGGTGTCAGGGGTGGAACCTAGGATCTCATGCATGGAAGGCTCTTAACCTGCTGAGTTACCCCTTGGGTCCAGCTTTAGGTTTTTTGTTTGTTTGTTTTCTTGTCATTGTTTTATTTTTGAAAAAAGTCAGTGTGTGAGACAGAATCCATGTCCTCATATAAATGATGTTTGCTAGTAGACATATTTTAGTTATATTACAAAGGGCCTATGGCTATACTAATTTTTTTTTCCCTGAGGCTGAAGTCTCATATGCAGGTGGATCCAAGTTATTGTCTGGGGAGATGATGTCATGGCTGGAAAAAGGACCAGAAAGCTGGATCAGGGAAGAGAGTAGCTCCCAAATATGGGAAAGGTGTATAAATATTGTTGACTGTAAACCCCATCAGCTTGATTTGATCTGGGGCCCATATGCAGCTTATGAGCCTATGTGACCTCTGCATCCCTGTAGATCTGAGCTCACATTCTCTGGTCCTGAGTAGGAACATTCCAAGCTGCCCCAATATCAGGATCCATCTTCTTCAGGTGTAGCATAGAGTATGTTGTCTAGCCTCCCTTTGGAGGATGAAACATTCTCTACCATTGTTGATCCACGTTGAGGGCAAGGTCCTATGGGGGCCCACAAAGGAGTCTATTGTTTTGTTCCTGATAAAGATGACTGGTAACAATAGAGAGAGGGATTATATCTACAAAATGGAGAAAACCCCCCCCACACACACACTCTTCATCTGCACTATTCCAGCCTTTTGGTTCATGATTGGTCAACAATTTGTTTGGCTTTGTATGTTTACTCTCTATTCAGCCACCATGTTCCAGATGCTAGCATGATGCCAGCCAGATTACCCTGGACAGACAACCCCACCAGTGTGCCCTGGAGCTCTAATTTCCCAGAACCCCACCCTACTAGGGAAAGAGAGAGGCAGGCTGTGAGTATGGATCCACCTGTCAATGCCCATGTTCAGCGAGGAAGCAATTACAGAAACCAGACCTTCCACCTTCTGCATCCCACAATGACCTTGGGTCCATACTCCCAGAGGGTCAAAGAATAGGAAAGCTCTTAAGGGAGGGGATGGGATACAGAGTTCTGGTGGTGCGAATTGTGTGGAGTTGTACCCCTCTTATCCTATGGTTTTGTCAGTGTTTCCTTTTTATAAATAAAATAAAATATTTTTTTTTTAAAATGTTTGCAAGGCATTCACTTACTACCCAGATACTTCCCAACCCTAATCTCTAGGTTTAAATCTGAGGGGTTTTTTTTCTCTTTTTTTAAATATTTATTTATTTATTCCCTTTTGTTGCCCTTGGTTTTTTATTGTTGTAGTCTATTGTTGTTATTGTTATCATTGTTGGATAGGACAGAGAGAAATGGAGAGAGGAGAGAAAGACAGAGAGGGGAGAGAAAGATAGACACCTGCAGACCTGCTTCACCGTCCATGAAGCGACTCCCCTACAGGTGGGGAGCTGGGGGCTCGAAGCATAATCCTTACCTGTCCTTGTGCTTCGCGCCACGTGCACTTAACCCACTGCGCTACCTCCCGACTCCCACCTGAGGTATTTTTTTTATCCTCTCTGAACTTGAGCATCTTCATCTGTAAAATGATAATAGTAATAAGTATATTTATCTCCTAGAATTACTGAAGAGGAAAACAGCTAATAGATGAAAAGTGCTAGTTAGCAAAGTACCTGGCACATATAAATACTTAGTACCTGGTGGCCTTGATAGTGAAGTTGACAATGATAATTATTTATACCAGAGATCAGGTCCACAAAATAGCAATTTGAAAGGTATGTATTTAAGAACCAAGGGAGCTTTGTTATTGAAATATATTCAAGAACATTCTGGAGGTCGTTATACTTAATATATTTTTAAGGTATTAAGAGAAAAAATATTTAAATTAAATTTACCCTTTTAAAAATATCTGGTCAAATAAAATGGAATGACCCCAATATTGCCCACCTCCCCTGCCACCTTTGTATTCTCCTTTTTTTTTTCCCCAGAGAAGCACATTTATTAATCATTTCAGGTTTATACAAAAATCTCTCCCTTTTCTTTCCATGCTTCTTTTCCTCAACTTATTTGACATCTATGGGAAAGCAAACAATTTTTTGTTGTCATTCTGCCTGCAACCCAGGGTCATGATGGTATTAGTACCAAGTAGTCCTCCTGCTTCTCCCAGAGTCCTTAGCGCCTCCTATAGACTAGCTATGCATTGAGTGTCTCCCTTGGCTCACCACGTCTCTGGAGGCCTGGAACATTCCTCAGGTGATTGGGAAACAAGTTCACCATTTTTGAACAAGGCATTTTACAGTCCCCTTATTTCTTACTGGCTCAGAGGGTAAGGGAGGACAAACAGACTTTATAAATTTGGGGCCAATTTTTTTTTTTTTTAATACAAGCTTCAAACTAGTATAAGAACCTGCCATTGTGATGACAATTTGAGGAATTTGATTTATTAGGTAGAATTTACTTTTATTTCAAAAGTATTCTGGGTTGGGGAGACAGTTCATCATGTTAGAGCTTTAGAGTTGCATGCCTGACACCCCAGAAGTTCCAGTCCAGTCCCAGCACCACTAAATGGCAGAGAGAGCAGTGTTCTGGTCGGCGCCTTCCTATAAAAATAAAGAATAAATATGTCTTTAAATTTTTAAAAAGAATATATTAAGATCAGCACATAAGTGCCAGAGAGTTAGCTCATGGGAGAGGGTACCCAAATGGAGTGCATCTGGGAAAGGGAAAGAAGTTGTTCATTGATATTTTTCTTGTAGCAGGTTTTTACTTGTGGCTTCCAGTTTTTACTCTTCTAACTCCTAGTGTTGACATTTGTGACTTGGAGACAAGCCTAAGTGAAAATGTGTACTTTTGTAGCAACTTTCATGAGAAGACACCCTCCCTTTCCTCTGAGGCCCAAGTATACTCCAGCGTATGATTTAATGTGATGATTGCCAAAGTGGGCAGTTTTGTGAAAGGTGCAATCAGCCTAGAGGTCTTCCAGAGGTGAGGAGCTTGGGAAAATCCCAGCTCGTTAAGCATGCCCCACCCCAAGGCCTCTTTGATGTGCATGTGTATAGTGTATATAGACAAGATTCTCTCCAAGACTAAAACAGTATGCCTCTAAGGACCTTTTGAAAGATCTCTGCCCTACAGTGCACACCCCCCCCCCCCCCGCCAAAAGAAAAACCCCACCAATTATTGGTGTTGGTTTCTTTTGAAATCAGTCACAAGGCTATGAAGGGAGGTGACAGCTGAGAGATTTATCAAAGTTGGGTTGGGGAGTTGAATGTTTGAGCATTCAGGCTTAGACTAGCTCATAATGGACCTTTTCTCAGCTGCCATTCATGAGTGCCAGTGTGACAGTAAGTGGCAGAGTCTGTCCCTTGAACAGCTGTTGTCCTCATTGAAGTCTTTGCAGATCCTGTCACTTCAGAGTTTTTGTTCCTCTGGGCTCCCATGATACTTTTTTTCTGTACTTAACAGCCCTAAGCTTTGTAGTAAGTAGTTAATCATCTAAATGTCTGTTTCCTTGATCAAATAAGCCCCTTGACAGCAGGATAGTATTTCACTCATATCATAGATTGGCTAATCCATAGAGTGTGTCCCATTTGAAATAGCTGTTCAATAAATCGTACTGAATCGAGCTGGACAAAGATACCATGGCCGTGAATATCCTGTAGTATCCATGTAGATTGTGTACTCAGCCATGAAAAAGAAATTTATCCTTAGATAAACTGATTTTTTTTTCCCCATTAGATGTAGCATGTAAGATCTTGCTAGCCCATTGTTGGTGAGTGTTTCTTTTTCACAGCTCTTTTTGAAATTTCTATATGCCACATGGTTCACACTTTGTTTTAAAAGTGTGAACAGTTTAGTAGTTTTCAGTGTGTTCACAAAGTTACGCAACTATCACCACAGTTTCAGATATTTTCATCAACCCAAAAAGAAGCCCTATACCTTACGTATTTCCTCCAGTTCCCCAACCACTAGTCCACTTCTGTGTCTACAGATTTGCCTATTCTGGATGCTCCCTATACATGGAATTAGGCGACACATAGTATTTTGTGGCTTATTTCTTCCACTGGGGATTTTGTAAAGTGTGTCCATGGTGTAGTATGTGTCAAGGCTAAAGTGTTGTGGCAATTGGAAGGCAGGTGAAGCTTGTTTCCTAGCTAGGAGTTGTGGCTCGTTAAAGATAACAATACCTAAGTAATAGAAATTCCATAGAGGTGTTCTGAACTCCAGGAGTAATTATGAGAATTAAGCAAGATAATGCTCATGAGCTCCTAAAAGACTGTCAGCCTGGCTTATGAAGGTCTCAGTTACTGTTACTTCCTTTGCCCCACTTCAAGGTCTTAGGTTTTAGTGAGAACTTGCCAAAACGAAACAGTAGGCATATATATATTTTTTAATTGGCACTTTGAGTTTAATTTATTGATTCCTACCCCCCACTCTTGTTTTTTCTTTTTCCTTTTTTTTCTTCTCCCCAAGGCTATGCCTTTCTGCTGTTCCAGGAGGAGAGCTCAGTGCAAGCTTTGATAGATGCCTGCCTAGAAGAAGACGGAAAACTGTACCTGTGTGTGTCAAGCCCCACCATCAAGGATAAACCAGTAAGTGATATGTGACCAGATGTTACGTTTCCAGAGCACACAGGAAGTTGGCCGAGGTCATTGTAGTGGAAATACTGGTAACTAGGATCTCCTTCTCTAGGTGACTTTGCTCTGCCATAGAGGTGGGCTATTGTTGACAGGGAAACTCATAAGCAATTACTCACTATTTGATTTTATCCCTTTGGGACTGCACATAAATAATATGTGTCATTTTCACTTCGCACCTCTTTTCAGCTAATTCTTATTCAGAAACTCTATATTGATGTAAATAATGCTCTTGGTGGTTTTAGCAGCTGGTTTCTGTCATTATTTTTCAGGCCAAGGAAAGAATAATTGTTTTAATATAGATCATAACCATCATTATTTGTGTGCCTTTGAATGCAAAGCATCATGCTGGATTATAATTACAGCAAGCTAAATAGAATTTTCTGTGCTAGGAGCTTCTACTTTAACATATTTAGATAACTGTAAGCAGGACAAGAAAGAAGGCAGGAACTTAGAGACAGGGTTGGCAAAATAACTCACTTGGACTTTACGCTGCTTTGACCTATGTGCAACCCAGGTTTCAGTCCAGATCCCCCCACACATACTGCATTGGAGGATGCTTGGTGCTGTGATTTCTTTCCCCTCTCTCTCTGCTTTTCTGTCTCTACCTGAAAAAGTTAGCCCAGAGAAGTGGACTCCCAGAGATGACTGAATAAAGCGATGATAAAGAAGAAGACGATGATGAAAACTGGAAGGCAAAACCATAAATAAATGTACATATACACAGTTTGTGGTTTCTGAGCTAGAGTGTGACTGAATAATAAGAGTGCTTCATTTCACAAAGGACTATGGGGAAGAAGGGGAAGAGAGGAGGTTGGGGAAGGCATTGGGGTCAGGTGTATGATGGAGAGAGAAACAGGGCCTAAGTTGGTAATGGGAGTGTCATGCAGACACTTAATCATAAGAAGATGAGAAATTGTACCCATGTATCAATAACCATACTGTAAGCCATCAATAATACAACACTATTATGAAAAGAAAGTCCATTCACACATAAAGAAGAGTGCTTCTTTTCTCCTAGTAGAAGGGGTGTCAGTGGAAAAGAGATAAGACTATATGTAGAGCAGAATAAATGAATCAGATAGTATGACAACAGTTGGGACCCCGAAGAGAAGTTGAGGAGGAGGGTCAGTTTGTATTTCAAGACTTGATGGTAAGAGTGGGAAATAGAGAAGTAGTGATGAGAAATGAACAATCGTACAAGGATCCACTGTGGAACTTGCTTATTAACATCTGGGTTTAGAACAGAAATGTTGATAGGAGTCACATATAGACTTTTTTAATCTGAGTCTTTTTTATTATTATTATTGGATAGAGACAGCCAAAAGTCAAGAGGAAAGGGGGGATAGAGAGGAAGAGAGACAGAGAAACGCCTGCAGCACTGCTTCACCTCTCGTAAAGCTTTCCCCCTGCAGGTGGAGACTGGGGACTCAAACCTGGGTCCTTGCACATTGTAACATGTGTACTCAACCAGGTGCACCACCACCTGGCTCTTCCATCTGAGTCTTGACTCTAGCTTATACATAAATTCTTGGCTTCACATAAGTCATCTATTCCTTGCTGAATCTTAGTTTTTCTCATCTATAAAATGAGGATAAATACAGTCCTTCTCAGGGCAAGGGTTGATAGCATAATGGTTATGCAAGAGACTCTCAAGCCTGAGGCTCCAAGGTCCCAGGTTCAGTTCCCCACACCACAATAGGCCAGAGCTGATCAGTGCTCTGATAAAAAAAAAAAAAAAAAAAAAGAAAGAGAGAAAGGAAGAAAGAAAGAGAAGGGGGTTGGGTTGCAGTACAGCAGGTTAAGCGCACATGGTGCAAAGACCGGTGTAAGGATCTTGGTTGGAGCCCCCAGCTTTCCACCTGC
Source organism: Erinaceus europaeus (assembly GCF_950295315.1). NCBI lineage: Eukaryota > Metazoa > Chordata > Mammalia > Eulipotyphla > Erinaceidae > Erinaceus > Erinaceus europaeus. The sequence continues at coordinate 102,584,967 of NC_080162.1, read as the reverse complement.
AGGGGAGTCGCTTCACAAGTGGTGAAGCAGGTCTGCAGGTGTCTATCTTTCTCTCTCTCCCCCTCTCTGTCTTCCCCTCCTCTCTCCATTTCTCTCTGTCCTATTCAACAACATAAATAAATAAATAAATAAATAACAATAATAATAACCATAACAATGATAAAACAACAAGGGCAATAAAAGGGAAAAAATAGCCTCAAGGAGCAGTGGGTTTGTGGTGCAGGCACTGAGCCCAGCAATAGCCCTGGAGGAAAATAAATAAATAAATAAATAAATATAAAGGAAGAGAAAAGGAAAGAAAGAAAAAGAAAAAAAAAAGGTCTCCAGGATGTTGAGAGACCCAGATAAAAGAAATGGATATGAAAGCATTTAGTGAAGTCAGGTATTTCAACAAATGGAGCTGGGTGTTGTTATGCTGCAGAATTCAGAGACTAAGAATAGAGCACAGCTACATGCTAGCAGCATCCATTGGGTAGTAATGGTGACATCCAGAGCAGGGCAAATAAATAATTGGCTTCAAAAGAATGATGTGAGAGATCGCAGCTTGTAAATCAAAAGGTGGAATTACTAAAAGCAGAAATGTTGATTCATAATGGAATACCTATTGTATGAGGACTTTAGCAAATGTGAAAGTAATTGTCTATATAGTTCTGGAATTATTACCAAAAAATTTAAAGCAATAGTTACAATATGGGATAAAGACTAACTAGATATACTTGTGGGGAAAGCAGTAAGGAAAGTGGGTAGAGAAAAAGAATAGAGAATCTTTGTTTAAATAGAGTGAATAGTAGAGAGAATAAAGAGGCTGCATTTTTTTAACTTTTTTTAAAAATTTATTTATTTTATTTATTTATTCCCTTTTTTTGCCCTTGTTGTTTTATTGTTGTAGTTATTATTGTTGTTGTCGTCATTGTTGGATAGGACAGAGAGAAATGGAGAGAGGAGGGGAAGACAGAGAGGAGGAGAGAAAGATAGACACCTGCAGACCTGCTTCACCGCCTGTGAAGCGACTCCCCTGCAGGTGGGGAGCCGGGGGCTCGAACCGGGATCCTTATGCCGGTCCTTGTGCTTTGCACCACCTGCGCTTAACCCGCTGCGCTACAGCCCGACTCCCTTTTTTTTTTTTTTTTGAGAGAGAAATGTGGGGACTAACTTTAGTGAAAGTGTGCCGTGTGTCATTTGAATAAATAAGAAAGCTGAAACAACTACTCCAGATCTCTTTGGAATAGTGTGAGATTCGAAAAACTATGCCCTCTTTGGCAGGGTTCGGTCAGCCTCCAGAATCGGCTGCTGCTACGTAAGTGCAAGGAGAGTAGGAGTGAGTCGTGAAGGTTTGTGGTGGATTGACCATATACTCTAGAAAAGATGTCTAAATATGCTTTCATATCTAAAAAGGTACACATTGAACTAGTTATATTCATAGTAGATTAAGAAACTGTTCAGTCAAGGAGAGCACACTGGAGTTGTACCCATGGGGCTCGTGTATTTGGAAGATTTTTCTCTGTGGGAGAGCAATGTGTCTTTATCAGGCCAAACAGTCATCAGCACTGGACATCTTGAGGGAGAAGTGAGCAGTGGTTGTTTCAGATGGAGGTGGTGTGGAGGTAATATTATTACCATTGACTGTTTTGTTTTCAAACACATTGATTACCCTTGACTTTTGAAAGTGTTTCTAAAACATTTTGCCTTATTATGGTTTGTGTCATCAGAGCTCAAATGAAATAGTTTTATTGAAACATGGTAAATTTTGAATGGTGACTACTAACTACGTATTTCTTTGACCCAGCCATACTCAGAATTTCCAGCATAAGCATAGATAGTATCATAGTTATGCAAAGAGACTCTCATGCCTGAGGCTCTAAAGTCCCAGGTTCAATCCCCAGTATGACCATAAACCAGAGCTGAGCAGTACTCAAGTTAAACAACAAGAAAAGTTAAAGTGGGGGCAGTAGTAGCACACACTACTATGTACAAGCAGCTGGGTTTGAGGCCTCACTCGACTCCTGCAGGGGGACACTTCATGAGTGATAAAAGCAGGTCTGCAGGTGTCTCTCTTTTTCTGTCCTCCCCTCTCTCCTTCCTCTCTCAATTTTCCTCTGGCATATTAAATTTTAAAAAACAGGGAAAAATAAAAATAACAAGAGGAAGAAATGACCTGTAGACGTAGTGGAATCTTAGTGCTGGCACCAAGCCCCAGAGAGAACCCTGGTGGCAATAGGAAGGAAGGGAGGGAGGGAGGGAGGGAATGGGTATGTAATGGGAAATGTAGAAGTCTATAAATACTTGTAATTCTAACAAACTGGATCCATTTTTAGGTTCTAGTTCTATCAACTACATTGTAAAACTTTTTTTTTTTTTTTTTACAGAGCACTACTCAGCTCTGGTTTATGGTGGTGTGTGGGAATTGAACCCGGGACTTTGGAGCCTCCGGCATGAGATTCTTTTTGTGTAACCATTATGCTATCTACCCCTGCCCCATTATAAAACTTTCTCTTCCTTGGCTTTTGTATCACATCTACTCCCAGAAACCTCACTTAACCAAAACTCCCTGCACAGCTTTTAGTACATCTAGCTCTTCCCCCCCCACACACAGGAAACTTAGAGCTGGATTGAATTTGGGGGAGTAATGAGGACCTTGGCAATAGCTCAGGGTAAAGTCTATAGAGCTCATCCACTAAATAAACCTTCTAGCTGTGTCTCTTCTTCACTCCCTACTTCATTTTTTACTTATAAAAAGGAAACACTGACAAAAAAAAAAAAAAAGCAGGATAAGAGGGGTACAACTCCACACAATTCCTACCACCAAAACTCCGTATCCCTTCCCTTCCCCTGATAGCTTTCCTATTCTTTAACCCTCTAGGAGTATGGATCCAAGGTCATTGTGGGATGCAGAAGGTGGAAGGTCTGGCTTCTGTAATTGCTTGCCCGCTGAATATGGGCGTTGACTGGTTGATCCATACTCCCAGCCTGTCTTTCTCTTTCCCTAGTGGGGCAGGGTTCTGGGGAAGCAGGGCTCCAGGACACATTGGTGGGGTCATCTGCCCAGAGGAGTCTGGTTGGCATTATGGTAGCATCTGGAACCTGGTGGCTTAAAAAAGAGTTAACATACAAAGCCAAACTGTTGACAAACTGTTGACTAATCATGAACCTAAAGGTCGTAATATTGCAGATGATATTTGGGGTCTCCATTTTGTAGATAGCTAGTAGGCCTATTTCATTTATATTCCAAAGGGCCCATGACTATACTAGTTTTATTTTGTTTTTGTTTTTGTTTTCCTGAGTCTGACATTTGATATACAGGTGGACCCAAGTTATTGTCTGAGGAGATGATGTCATGACTGGAAAAAGGACCAGAAAGCTGGATAAGGGAAGAGAGTAGCTCCCAAATATGGGAAAGGGGTATAAATATTGTTGACTATAAACCCCATCGATTTGATATGGTCTGGGGCCCATATTCAGCTTAGGAGCCTATGTGACCTCTGCATCCCTGTAGATCTGAGCTTGCATTCTGTGTTCATGAGTATGAATGTTCCAAGCTGCCCCAATATCAGGACCCATCTTCTTCAGGTATAAGATAGAGTATGTTGTCCAGCCTCCCTTCGGAGGATGGGACATTCTCTACCATTGTTGATCCACATGGAGGGCAAGGTCTATGGGGGCCCACAAAGGGGACTATTGTGTATTTCCTGATGGAGGTGACCAGTGACAATGGAGAGAGGGATCTGTTCGAGGTCTAGGCCCATTATGTCTGTGTGGAAATCCCAGGACTCCTGACTAGGGTCTCAGATGATGGGGTGGCCTGATAGTGACTAAAGAGTCATCATTAAAGTATGCCAGTCTCTTGCCCTTATTCAGCTTTTGCAGTCCTTGTTTTGATAAGGTTAGCTTTGGAATGAGTGAGGGAAGTGTAATAGGAAGTAGGTAAGGAGGGTATCTAAGTGGAAACTATTTCATTGGGCCCTACTTCTTAGCTTGAATACCTTTTCAGAATGCTGGTGCCCTCATTCTTTTTTTTTTTTTTTTTTTTTTTTGCCTCCAGGGTTATTGCTGGGGCTTGGTGCCTGCACCACAAATCTACTGCTCCTGTCAGCCATTTTTCTCTTTTTGTTGCCCTTGTTGTGGTTGTTATTCTTATTGCTGCTGCTGTCGTTCAGGTCATAGAGAAATCGAGAAAGGAGGGAAAGACAGAAAGGGGAAGAGAAAGATAGACACCTGCAGGTCTGGTTCACTGTTTGTGAGGCGACCCCCCTGCAGGTGGGGAGCTGGGGTCTCTGACTGGGATCCTTGAGCTGGTCCTTGCGCTTTGTACTGTGTGTGCTTATCCTGCTTCTCTACTACCCGGCCCCCTGGTGCCCTCATTCTTTCATTGCCCGTACTCTGATCTTTCTCCTCAGGAATATGAAATGTTCCTAAATAATTTCAAAGATTTTCTATTTGCCCAGCCACACACTAGCCCCATTATATGGGTTGATAAGATTGTTTTTCTTAATCCTCTCCATTTAGCCTTTCTAAGAAAGTGTTTTGCTTTGCTTTTTATCAGAATCCCTAATTAGTGGATTTCAGGTAGTGTTATTGAGGTATTTTTGGTCAGTGGTTGCCTACACTAAATGACCCCACCCAGACTCCTGAGTGGAGATATGATCCTGAAAGACACCAAAAGGAACTACATGTGTGACTTGATTGCCTTCTCAGTCCCAAAGAATGGGAAGAGAAATTGGCAGTAGCAGGATCTACTAGAAAACCTCCAATCAAAAGCTGGGTAGGAAATTATGGCCAGATGAGGTTGGGGGTGATAGATGTGGAGCTGAAGCCAAGGAAAGAGGTGTTAAAAATGGAACCTAGAAGGGAGTCAGGCAGTAGCACAATGGGTTAAGTGCACATGGTGCAAAGTGCAAGGACTGACTCATGGATCCTGATTCGAGCCCCCGGCTCTCCACCTGCAGGGGATCCACTTCACAAGTGGTGAAACAGGTCTGTAGGTGTCTTTCTCTCCCCCTCACTGTCTTCCTCTCCTCTCTCCATTTCTCTCTGTCCTATCCAACAACAATGACATCAATAACAACAACAATAATAACTACAACAGTAAAACAACAAGGGTAACAAAAGGGAATAAATAGTAAAAATTTTACAGTGGAACCTATAAAGTGATCCAATTAATAGAATTATAGGTACAGGTATAGGCTTTTATGATTTCTTTCTTTTTTAAAAAAATTTTATTCTCTTTTGTTGCCCAATAGCAAGTTATACCTACTAATAAAACTCATCCAGCCCATAGATAGCCACCCCCCCACTCCTTATAGAGTACTAGTTTCTGTGAACAAACCCATACATCTGTCGTTTTTTTTTTTTTTAAATTTAGTATTTTTAAAAATTTATTTATTTATTTATTTCCTTTTGTTGCCTTTGTTTTATTGTTGTAGTAGTAGTAGTTGTTGTTGGATAGGACAGAGAAATGGAGAGAGGAGGGGAAGACAGAGGGGGAGAGAAAGATAGACACCTGCAGACCTGCTTCACCACCTGTGAAGCAACTCCCCTGCAGGTGGGGAGCCGGGGGCTCGAACCAGGATCCTTACAACAGTCCTTGCGCTTTGCACCACGTGCGATTAACCCGCTGCGCTAATGCCCAACTCCCTTTTTAAAATTTTTTTAAAATTATCTTTATTATTTTTTTAAAGATTTTATTTATTTATTAATGAGAAACATAGGAGGAGAGAGAAAGAACCAGGCATCACCCTGGTACATGTGCTGCTGGGGATTGAACTCAGAACCTCATGCTTGAGAGTCCAATGCTTTATCCACTGAGCCTCCTCCCAGACCACAAAAATTATCTTTATTTATTGGATAGAGACAGTCAGAAATCAAGAGGGTAGGGGGAGATAGAGAGGGAGAGAGAAAAAGAGACACTTGCAGCTCGGCTTCACCACTTGAAAAGCTTTCCCCTGCAGGTGGGGATCAGGGGCTCGAACCTGGGTCCTTGCGCATTGTAACATGTGCGCTCAACCAGGTCCTCCACCACCCGTCCCTCCCATCTTTTTTTTTTTTTTTTTTTAATGATGTGTCTTCCTTCAAACTATGTTTAAGTGCTTACTGGGTGCAAGGCATAGTACTACTTAATACAGATTTGCTTTGAACCAGAGGTAAAATCCTGTGTTTAAAATGGGCAGGTAAAGCAAGTATATAAACACTTAAACCTACATTCTGTCATTTAAAGGTTCTCAAATATTTGTCATTTAGAAAATATGTGTCAAAGTGAAAAAAGAAAGAGTATAGAATAGAGATTTAATGCTTTGGAGTATGTATAGTCTTGGATGAAGTCCTTTGAAATCAACCTGGAAATATAAACAGTGTTTGGAGATTGACCAGAAGAGAGTTAGGTGTGTGGCAGTGTAGGCATTTGGGGGAGAGTAACAGTGTGAACAGAGAAATAGGAAACTGTGCTCTATGGGTAGATATTCTTTTTTTTTTCCCCCCTCCAGGGTTATCGCTAGGGCTTGGTGCTGGCACTATGAATCCACTGCTCCTGGGAGCCACTTTTTTCATTTTATTGGATAGGACAGAGAGAAACTGAGAGGGACGGAGATGTAGAGAGGGAGAGAGAAAGAGAGACACCTGCAGACCTGCTTTACCACTTGTGAAGCATCCTCCCTACAGGTGGGGAGCTGGGGGCTTGAACCTGGATCCTTGGGTGGGTCCTTGAGCTTTGTACTATGTGCATTTAACCTAGTGTGCTACCACCTGAACGGATATTCTTTTGGTTGGTTACATGGAGCACAAATGCATGGGGAATAAAAAGGAATAGCAGGAAATTAAATTGGGAAAAAACAGAATCTAAATTAAATAACACCTTGATTGACTGCCACAGTCCTTGGGTTTGTAGTATATTTACTCAGACATTTTCATTCTCTATTTACTACTTCCTAAGACAAAACTATCATTTTACTTGGCCAAATGAAATCTAGTTTTGTGTCTTCCTTGTTATAAATCATGGCTAAGCCATATCACCACATGTGCCTTATGCCACCTTGGAAATCTTTTGACACTTCTGAATGCTTCAAATAATTGGCCTAAATTTGTGATTTGAGCACCTTCCATCGTAGGAGTTTTCCAAAGACTTTCTTCTCTGAAGTGAGAGGAATACTGCCTTGTTAGAGTAAATCCTGTTTTCTCCCCCTGAGTTTCTGAATTTCCAGGTAGGTCCAGAGTTTCTCAGCACTTGAGTCTTTGGACACTATCATTTTTTTTTTGGGGGGGTTGGTTTAAAAGATGTTGAGTTCCAGTATATTAAAATGTTATCTAGTGGATAAACTAGCCACTGCCCCTTAAAAGTTCAGTGTTTTTTCTCAGGGTGTGCTGAATAACACTTGTCCTGTCAGATTCTGCCCTTTGTGAGGATCATTGACAAACAGTTTGCTCATATAATAATAGGTATCAATTAATGATCAATAGTAAGCACTTACTTTGTGCATCTTATTACCATTTTTTCCTGAAATTAAAGGTCCCATAGCGAAAAAAAAAAGTATTTGGGAAACAGTGATATATGAAGGTTCTACAAAGTCTTACAACAACAAATTTGCCTAATATTATTTAATGCAGCATATCATATTCCTGTTCTGGGGATCATATTTGTGAAGATTCTGGTATGGTTCGTATTCTGTGAAACTCACCCAAAGAGTATGTATGCTTCTTCCCAGGAAAAAGTTAAGTAACTTGAACTTTTACATGTATATTCCTCTCAATAGTTTTAACCATCAGTGTGCCAGTAACAACATCCTTGTAACTAGTACTATAAAGCTGAAAATACACTTCTGTGTAAGGCATAACTGCCCAAGGAAGTTAAATAGCTGAATATATTGCTAACCTCATTGCTAAATCATTTTTGTTAGCTTTTGTAACTGCTTCTTTACCAGTAGATTAAAGAAGACTACTGTCTGTTTTTCTAAATTATTTATTTATTTGATAGGACAGAGAAAATGAGAAGGAAGAGGAGACAGAGAGGGAGAGAGATACTTGCAACACTGCTTTACCACTTGTGAACTTTTCCCCCACTGTAGGTGGGGACCAGAGGCTCGAACTTGGGTCCTTATGCATCGCAACATATGCACTCTACCAGGTGCACCACTACCTGGCCCCTACTAGTTATGTTTTAAGGTTCACTTATTTATTTATTTATTTTAAATATTTATTTATTTATTTATTTATTCCCTTTTGTTGCCATGTTGTTTTATTGTTGTAGCTATTATTATTGTCACTGTTGTTAGGGCAGAGATAGATAGGACAGAGAGAAATGGAGAGAGATGGGGAAGACAGAGATGGGGAGAGAAAGACACCTGCAGACCTGCTTCACCGCTTGTGAAGTGATGCCCCTGCAGGTGGGGAGCCGGGGTTTGAACCAGGATCCTAATGCCAGTCCCTGTGCTTCGCGCCACGTGTGCTTAACCCGCTGTGCGACCGCCCTCCTTTAAGGTTCATTTATGTATTTAGTTAGGGGAGAGGAGAGAACCACAGCACTACTCTAGTATATGTGGTGCTTGGGGGTGGAACTTGGGACCACAGATATGCATGTTCTGTACTCTAACTACTGAACTACTTCCTGATCACTGACCATTTTTTAATGTGCTAAAAACTGGAAGGCTTTGATTGGGGAGAAGAGGGAGGTTAATGCCTCACTTTAGAAATACATTTTCATGGGGGTTGGGCGGTAGCGCAGCAGGTTAAGCGCACATGGTGTGAAGCACAAGGATCAGCATAAGGGTGCCCAAGCACAAGCAGTGAAGCAGGTCTGCAGATGTTTATTTTTCTCTCCCCCTCTGTCTTCCCCTCCTCTTTCGATTTCTCTCTGTCCTATGCAACAACAACGACGGCAATAACAACAAAAATTATAAACAAAAAGGGCAACAAAAGGGGAAAAAGTAGCCTCTAGGAGCAGTTGATTTGTAGTGTAGGCACGGAGCCCCAGCAATAACCTTGGAGACAAAAAAAGAAAAAAACCCTATGATGGTGTGCACTAAACAGAGAAGATTAACAAAAAGAAAAGAAAAGAAGTACATTTTCACTTGACAAGAGCACAGAGAACCTTCAGGTACACAGTGTCCTTGCAGTAGAAATGCAAGAAATGCATTCTACGTGGTCATCTCCCCAGCTACCTGACCACAAGGGTTTTGTTTTGTTTTGTTTTGTTTTGTTTTGTTTTGTTTTGTTTTGTTTTGTTATCACTGGGACTCGGTCAGCACTAAGAATCCATAGCTCTGGAGGCCATTTTTCCCATTTTGTTGCCCTTGTTGTTGCCTTTGTTGTGGTTGTTATTGTTACAGCTATTCGTGTTGAATAGGACAGAGAGAAATAGAGAGAGGAGGGGAAGACAGAGAGAGGGAGATAAAGACACCTGCAGACCTGCTTCATTCACCACTTGCGAAGTGACCCTCCTGCAGGTGGGGAGTTGGGGGCTCGAGCACGGATCCTTATGCTGGTCCTTGCACTTTGTGCCATGTGTGCTTAACTCACTGCGCTACTGCCCAGCCCCCTTGTTTTTATTTTTGTTTTTTAACTGTGAACTACTTCCTGAATTTAGTAGTGGATCTGGAGCATCCTGGGCATACATGAGAGAATTAGCCACAGTTCTTTTCAGCCCCTTAGCTAGGAGAAATCCTTTCTACTATCTTTGTTTATTGGCTAGAGGACAGCCAGAAATGGAGAGGAAAAGGGATGATAGAGAAGGAGAGAGACCGAGAGACACCTGCAACACTGCTTTACCACTTGCAAAGCGTTTCCCCTGCAGGCTTGAATTGGGTCCTTGTGCATTGTAACATGGGCACCCAATCAGGTGCACCACCACCCAACCTTCATAATCTTCTTCCTTCTCCTTCCTTCCTTCCTTCCTTCCTTCCTTCCTTCCTTCCTTCCTTCCTTCCTTCCTTCCTTCCTTCCTTCCTTCCTGGGTCATTGCTAGGGCTCAGTGCCTGCACTATGAATCTACTGCTCCTGAAGGCCATTTTTTCTTTTTGTTGGATAGGACTGAGAGAAATTGAGAGGGGAGGAGGAGAGAGAAAGAGAGACACTTGGAAACGTGTTTCACTGCTTGTAAAGTGATCCCCCCTTGAAGGCGGGGAGCTGGGGGCTCAAACCCAACTGGGATCCTTGCGCAGGTCCTTGTACTTCGTACTATGTGGGCCGCCTTCATAATTTTCTGTTTTAAATCCAGTAGATTTCTAATGAAAGGCCCCAGATTTGCTCAGGGTTCAGAAGTCTTATCATGGCTAAAAATTCTGATCAGCTATTAATTTGCTTTCTGGCTATTTCTCCAAGAAGACAATAGAAAGGGTTTCTCATTTGCTGTCTGTTGGTTAGAAAGCAGCACTTGAGAAAACATAAACTCCTGGAAATTGGCTGATCAAACTTTTATGACATAGCTATGTGTTAGGAAACTGTCATAAAAGAGGTTGAAGTGAGGTACTAACTTGGAATATGATTTGATGAAGTTCAAACTACAGTTATTGCTGTTGTGGCTGTTCGTTTTGGTAGATAACACTAATAGTAATAATAGCCTCTTAGGCCTCCGAAACCACAAACTAGCTTATTTGTAATTCTGTGGGACACATTCTGCAAGGTTTGTGATGCTTAAAATAGAATTGCTGACAGCTGAGATGGGTTGGTGTTCATTCTCTCTGCAGCTGTATGTCAGCAGACCTAGGTTGAGCTGACTCATCCTGGCTGTCAGAAAAGCAGGGGGAAAGACGTCCTGATTGTTCTGCAATATCGTTGTTGTTTTTTTTCTGATTTATGTAGATAGAATTGTAGAATTAGAGAACATGAGATTTTTTTTTTCTTTTGCCCTGAAAAGTTTGAGAAGGAGTTTGAAATTTATTGAAAAAGAGGAGAAAGGATCTGGTATCTGCTGGTAGAAAAGGACACAGGTTGGACAGAGTGTGTCTTGCCTACACCTATGGGGGGAGATGAGAGGTTGTACCTATGTGTCTAGAGCTGTACTGAAAACCGTGACCTCTCCCACCCCTGATAAACTGAAACATAAAGAAGAAAAACAAGAAATATCAGAAACATTCAAAAAAGAGAAAAAAGGGTCTGGCTGATGGCACACTTGGTTGGTGGAGCGCACATGCTACAATGCACAAGGACCTGGGTTCAAGCCCCCAGTCCCCACCTGCAAGGGGCAAGCTTTGTGAGTGGTGAAGCAGGGCTGCAGGTATCTCTCTGTCTCTCTCCCTGTCACCCCATTCCCTCTCAATTTATGGCTGTTACTATCAAATAAGTAAAGATAATTAAAAAAAGAAAATATTTCTTAAAAAAAATTATGTGTGGATATGGCAGAGGACACATTTATGAAAAAAAAAAGGAAAAAATGAAATGGGGAGGCTCATCTGAGCTGAGATGTGTATTATGGAAAAACTAGAACAAACAGAGCAGGTTAGTTGTCTGAGTTGACCAGCAGATGTCTTACACTGTTGATTCTGAACTATTTGGAGGAGCCTTCAGGCAACTGGATAGGAAGGAAGGCATGAATGTAGTAGGACATGCATGTGATCAATGTTGGTAACCTCAGGAGGTAACAAGACAAAAAGAAATAGAAGTAAACATTATATGGTAAGATATTCTTTGTTGTATGGTCAGATTTTACACATGTGCAGTTTCACCACTTGGTGACCTTCACACTCATATATATATATATATATATATATATATATATATATGGAGGGGGCCAGAGAAGAAGGTGGAAGAGAAATACTACAACACTGGAGACTCCTCCAGTGCCAGAGGACCTGCCATGGGGTGCTGGAGCTTGAACCTGAGCCATATGAGCTCCTGTGTATGGCAAGGCAGACACCCCACCCAGATCTCTCTGATGTTATCCTGCTACTAAAGATAAAATTTAAAAAAATACACTCTATATTTTAGTTTAACACAGGCTCTTACACATCTTTAATATTTTATTTACTTATTTTGGGTAGAGACAGAGAAGTTGAGGCGGGGAGGAAGAAATAGAAATAGAGAGAAGGATACCTGCAGCACTGCTTCACCACTTTTGAAACTTCACCCTACAGGTGGGAAAGGGATCTTGAACCCAGGTCCTTGCATATGGGAATGTGTTTGATCAACTCATGGCACCACACCTGGTTGGCCCCAAGGCTTAATTTTTAAAAAATATTTATTGATTTATTCCCTTTTGTTGCCCTTGTTGTTGTTGTATTGTTGTAGTTATTATTGTTGTTATTATTGATGTCGTTGTTGGATAGGACAGAGAGAAATGGAGAGAGGGGGGGAAGACAGAGAGGGGGAGAGATCTGCTTCACCGCTTGTGAAGCGACTCCCCTGCAGGTGGGAAGCCGGGAGCTTGAACTGGGATCTTTACGCCGGTCCTTGCGCTTCATGCCACGGCGCTGACTTATTTTTTTTAAAAAAGAATTTATTTATTTATTCATGAGAAAGAACCAGCCATCACTCTGGTATATGTTCTGCTGGGGATCAAACTCAGGACCTCATGGTTGAGAATCCAATGCTTTATCCACTGTACCACCTCCTGGACCACCCTAGACTTAATTTATTATGAAACCCTTCTAAGGCAGTTGTAGGAAATGAATGAGGAAAAAGACTAGGTTAGAATGAAGTTTCAAGAACATTTTGCTCATGGAATTCTACTTTATTGTGCCATGTTTATATTCATATCAAATGAGCCTAAGAGATGGCTCAGCAGGTGAAGTATATGCCTTCCCTCGTGTGGAGCCCTGGCCTTGATCCTTAGCACCACATGGAAGCATCATGGCCACTCCCAGGATGATGGAGTGTTGCTTTGGTGTGTATGTCTGTATTTTTCTCTTTCTCTCAAATTACAGAATGAAGAATTGGAGCAGGGAAGTTGCTCAACAGTATCTCTCCCTGGGTTCATTCTCTGGTACCACATTTTTAAAAAAAAGGGGGGGGGTCAGAAGATAGCATATGTATGCGGCCTGGGTGTGAGCCACATGAGAATGCCATGGCACCAGTGCTACGATGTCTCACTGTCTACATGAAATAAGAAAGATGGGGGCAAGAACACAGTTTGCCTGGTAGAGCACACTCTTCATCATGCTTAAGGACCCATGTTTGAACCCCTAACACCTCATGGGCTCACCTGCAGCAGGAGGTGATTCATAAAAGATGGAGCAGTGCTGTAGTACTCTCTCTCTCTCCCTTTTCCCTACCCTCCCCCCTTCCCACCCCACCTCTATTAAAAGAGCAAAATTTAATTTTTAAAGAATTAAAAAATAGTGGTCCGAGAAATGGCGCAGTGGATAAAAAAGCATTGGACTCTCAACCATGAGGTCCTGAGTTCAGTCCCTAGCAGCACATGTACCAGAGTGATGATGTATTGTTCTTTCTCTCTCCTCTCCTCCTATCTTTCTTATGAATAAATCAATAAAATCTTAAAAAAAAAAAGGATTAAAAAATATCAGCCCAAGAGCAGTGAGATCACACATGTAAGAGTCCTTGGACACACATACATACACCATTTAAGATAAAATAAGGTAGTATTATCCAAAGTAAAAATATTCAAAGGTGTTAATGTAAAAAAAAATGGTTACAAGGAAATAAGTTGGGAAATTAGACAGAATTAGATAGAACTTTCTTTTTGTCTCCTGGCTTATCCTTGGGGCTCGGTGCCTTCACCATGAATCCATTGCTCCTGGTGGCCATTTTTTCTATTTTTTTTTTTTATAGGACAGACAGAAATTGAGAGGGGATGGGGAGATAGAGAGGGAGAGAGACACCTGCAAATCTGCTTCACCGCTTGTGAAGCGACCCCCTGTAGGAGGGGAACTGGGGGCTTGAACCTGAGTCCTTGCGCACTGTAATGTGTGTGCTTAACCAGGTGCACCACAACCTGGCCCCACTCATTTCCTCTTAAGTTTGTTGTGATTTCCCAGAAATGACAAATAAATTAAAAATAGTTAGATTTCTGGCTTCTCCTGGCAATGCAGACAACCCTGACAATATTCACATTTATAAAGTATAGCTTGCTGAAGTCCTCTCTTGCTCTTTCTTTCTCTCCAGCTAAAGAATAGCAAATTGGCCCAGTCAGGTAGTGCCACATAACAGGGGTGGAGTGTGTGTGTGTGTTCAGTTTGTTACTGTTACTCTTATTAACTACGGCACATTTGGTTGAGTGCACACATTATCATGCTCAAAGGCCCAGATTCAAACCCTCATTCCCATCTGTAGAAGTGACACTTTAGGAGTGATAAAGCAATGTTGCAAGTCTTCCCCCCCCTTTTCCTCTCTCTTCCTCTCCTTTTCCCCCTCCCTCCCTCCCCATCCCTCTCAACTCCTTTCTGTCCTATCAATTCAACAATTTAAAAACAAATAATAAAAAAATTTCCTCTTTTTAAAAAAAACTTTATTTTTTCCCTTTTCTTGCCCTTGTTTATTGTCATTGTTGTTGTTATTGATGTCATCATTGTTGGATAGGACAGAGAGAAATCAAGAGAGGATGGGAAGACAGAGAGGGAAGAGAAAGACACCTGCAGACCTGCTTCAACCACTTAATGAAGCAACCTCCCCTGCAGGTGGGGAGCTGGGGGCTCAAACCAGGATCCTTATGCTGGTCCTTGTGCTTTGCGCCATGTGCGCTTAACCCGCTGCGCCACTGCCTGGCTCCCCAAAATTGCCTCTTTTAAAACATTATCCTTGGGGCTAGAGGTAGCTTATGTGATCAGGTATCCTTTTCCACACACATAATCCATCTTTGAACCCCCCATACTATATGGGAGTGCCATGGCACCAGTGAGAAATATTAGTGCTGAGGTATCTCTGTGCCTGAGCTAGTTCCCCAAAAAGGGTGCCTTCTATGCAGATGGCATAGGCTTGAATCCTAGCACCACATAAAAGTGCCAGAGAACTGGGAGAAGCTCTGGTAGTATAGTGTCTCTCCCTCTCTTTTCTTTATTTTTATTTTATGTTATTTTATTTTTATCACTGGGGCTAGGTGCCAGCTCTACGAATCTACTCTCCTGTGGCCATTTTTTCAATTTTTTGGATAGGACAGAGAGCAATTGAGAGGGGAGGGGAAGATAGAGAACGAGAAAGAGAGACCCCTGCAGACCTGCTCCACCACTTATGAAGCACCCCCACACACAAGTAGGGAGCCGGGGGCTCGACCTAGGATCCTTGCTCCTTGCATAAGTCCTCATATTTCATACTATATACACTTAACCTGATGCACCACTACCTGGCCCCCTCTTGTCTTTATATTTATCTGTCACTCTGTGTCAATAAAAAAAAATGTCTAGATAGATGAAATTGTGCATGCCTGAAGCCAATCTCCAAAGCCAGTAAAATGGAGCATAGGGAGGCCCCCCTCCCTCTACTAAAGAACAAACAGACAAACCCTAGAGGTTTTATATATTTGAGCTCCCTGGATAGGAAGACGTCTGGTTATACGTAAGCCCTGTGGTAAGGAGATAACATGACCAAAGGACTGAAGTGGGCTTCCTTCCTGTTGATAGTGCAGTGCTTTTTTTGTACTCTTATAAAAACAAATGGGATCAGATTGCTCCAGGAAAGAGTGCTGGAACCAGGCTTATCATTTAAGGGAATCCTTTAATGTTACCTTTTCTGGTAACATCTGAATACTTGTCCTCAGGTTGCTGAGTCTTTTACTGCCTAGAATGCAGCATTCTCTTGGAACATATCAGAAGTGTCGTTTCACAAAGACACAGAAAATGATTCCTGTTTCTATTTGTAAAAGTTGTGATTCTGAGGAAAATCTATATGGACTACCAGGCCAGGAGGCCTGAGGCTAAACCTTTAATGTTGGAGAACTGGCTTGTAGAAAATAGGGCTTATATTTCAGAAAGAAACCAGAGTGAGTGGAATTTCAGGGCAAACACTGCCACTTAGCTTTTTGTTTAGCTTGTAGAGTGCTGCTACTGGGCTATGTTTACCTCTCTCAGATTCCATAGTGGTGTGACCTCTAAGTAGCTATTTTCTGGTATCAGTTGAGAAGTGTGGAGTTTGTGAATAGGATTGATCATTGCTTTTCTCCTGAGTGCTTTTCTTGTATTTTTCACCTAATCAGTAATACCAAGAACAGGCTAAGAGGATAGGCTGGGTGTGCTGTGATGAAGTGAAAGGTGGGAGAAGTGGAAAGGGCAGTAATGAAAGTCTCAGCAGGGAGAGTTGAAATCATCAGCAGAGTTCTTTTGAGCCAGGACTATTCAAAAGGCTACCTTTTCTGACTGAATGATAGTAGATCACAGTGGAGCCCAGACAGAAATTATTTTCATTAATAAAGCAAAGTGATCCACAAAGAAGGAACTGAATGGATATATATATATTTAAGCAAATACAGGTGGATCAGATGCCTGAATGCTATAACGTAATTGCAAACAGGTCCTTGTTTTCAGCCAATATGGAGAAAATGAAGATTCTGTGGTTTCTGGCTAACTGAATGAGGCAATCAACTGTCTCATAAAAGACAGAAAGATATATGGAGTAATTTTTTAAAAAAGAAACTATAAGGTAGGGAGTCGGGGGTAGTGCAGCTGGTTAAGCACAGGTGGTGCAAAGCACAAGGACCCGTGCAAGGATCTCAGTTCAAGCCCCCTGCTCCCCACCTGCAGGGGAGTCACTTCACAAGTGATGAAGTAGGTCTGCAGGTGTCTGTCTTTCTCTTCCCCTCTCTGTCTTCCCCTTCTGTCTCCATTTCTCTCTGTCCTATCCAATGACAATGACATCAATAACAACAATAATAACTACAACATTAAAACAAGGGCAACAAAAGAGAATAAATAAATACTAGGAAAAAAAAGAAATTATGAGGAATGGGAGCTGGGTGGTGGCACAGCTGGTTGAGTACATGTTACAGTGCTCAAGGACCTGGATGCAAGCTCTTGGTCCCTACCTGCAGGGGGAAAGCTTTGCAAGTGGTGAAGCAGTGTTGTAGGTGTCTGTCTCTCTCTTTTTCTATCACCCCCTTCCCTCTTGATCTCTAGCTGTCTCTACCCAATAAATAAATATAGTTTAAAAAATTATAAGGAATATGTGGACTGTTTTTGAATGCTGCAAGTTTTAGGATATTCAAGGTATTTTGAAAGTATAAATAACAGATACTACCTTTTATACAGAGTACTTCTCCAGTCAAATGCTCTACCACTGAGCTATACTCCCAATACGGAGTACTTACGATATCAGCCAACCCCCATGAGAAATAATCTTGCATGTCCTTCCATTGTTGACTGTGGAGCAATGGGGAGAATGGAGACTTTAGCTGATTCTAAGGAAATGAAGATTCAGCTCTTCTGTTTCCTATCCTAGTTGGTGAGAAGAAAGGGGAGAGACATGCTCCTCTGAACTTTGCTGACTTTCCAAAGCATGTGTCAGGTTATGTTTTTTTGTTGTTGTTGTTTTGCCTCCAGGGTTATCACTGGGGCTCAGTGCACTATGAATCCACTGTTCCTGGAAGCCACTTTTTTCCTTTATTTTTTTTTTAACTGGATAGGACAGAGAGAAATTGAGAGAGGGAGAGAGAAAGATGGACACCTGCAGACCTGCTAGCAAAACATCCCTCTGCAGGTGGGGAGCAGATTTTGAACCCAGATCCTTGTGTGGGTATGGGTGCTTACACTTTGTATTATGTTCACTTAAGTGGGTGCACCACTGCTGTAACTGTTTTTAAAGCATCACTGAAACTCACCTTACAATATGGGAGGGTCATGTGTGTGTGTGTATGTGTTTTCTTCCTTCTCCATTTTATTTTTCATTAATCTGTTATTTGATAATTTTGTTACGGATTGAAAGGAATATACTTAAAGGTTAAGATTCTAATGAAATACCTTATACTTTATTGTATGTTCAAACAGTACACACTATTGGAAGGAAGTCAGAGATCCATTGAATAGGTATTACCAAATAGAAAGGAATATGTTGTGAGGATTTCTTTTTTCTACTCTTGGAAAACTTACTTCATTTTTCTACGCTTGCCTTTATAAAAATCATACTTCATTCAAAAAATCAGATAAATAGGGAGTCGGGTGGTAGTGCAGCGGGTTAAGCGCAGATGGCGCAAAACGCAAGGACCGGCATTAGGATCCTGGTTCGAGCCCCCGGTTCCCCACCTGCAAGAAGGTCAACTTCACAGACGGTGAAGCAGGTCTGCAGGTGTCTATCTTTCTCTCCCCCTCTCTGTCTTCCCCTCCTCTCTCCATTTCTCTCTGTCCTATCCAACAACAACGATATCAACAACAACAATAATAATAACTACAACAGTAAAAACAAGGGCAACAAAAAGGAATAACTAGATAAATATTTTTTTAAAAAATCAGATAAGTCTAAAATAGTTAACTGTGTGCCTTGGTGTTGGATATCTCTTGGTAATGCTCTAACGTTGAGTGTTAATCTGTGTTAAATCACATTGTTGAAAGATAAATGTTTTAACATTAGAAGCATTAAAAAGCCAAACATACAGATAATTTTTAGAAAATATTCCTGGGGTCTGGGTGGTAGCGCAGGAGGTAAAGCACACATGTACTAAAAACAGGAAGGCTTTGATTAGAGAGAAGAGGGAGGTTAATGCTTCACTTTAGAAATACATTTTCATGGGGGTCAGGCGGTAGCACAGGGGGTTAAGTGCACATGGCACGAAGCTCAAGGACCGGCTCAGGAATCCCAGTTCATACCCCAGTTCCCCACCTGTGGTGTATGTGTGGGGGGTCACTTCACAAGCGGTGAAGCAGGTCTGTAGGTGTCTATCTTTCTCTCCCCTCTCTGTCTTCCCCTCCTCTCCCTCTCTCGATTTCTCTTTGTCCTGTCCAACAACAATGACAGCAATAACAACAACAACAATAACAATGATAAACAACAAGGGCAACAAAAGGGAAAAAAATGGTCTCCAGGAGCGGTGGATTCATAGTATAGTAGTATAGGCACCGAGGCTCAGCGATAACCCTGGAGACCAAAAAAAAAAAAATGACTCAAATGAGTCATTTTAAAAAAAGTATATATATTCCTGCTGTGCCCTATTTCTTCCTTAGGAGGACTGTAAAAAAAAATAATAATAATAAGTGTTAAGACCAAGGAGATAGCCTGCCTGGTAGAGTGCTTGCCTGGCCACGCTCAAGGCCCTGGACTCAAGCTTTACCACCATATGGGGTACACAGTGACATCAGGAGAAACTGTGGATTGCTGAGTAGTGCTGTGGTCTCTCTCCCTCTCTCTTTCTGTCTACCTGAAACAAAAAGACTGAGAAAATGAGCCTGAAAGCAGTGTAATCACATATGTGTGAGGCCCTAGCGCATACCTAAAAGCAAACAAAAAGAAATGCTAAGTGCTATATTGTAACAGGTCTAGGCAGTCTATCATGCATTAGCATGGGTCTAATTTAAAATCCAGAATCTGTGTCTAAAAAATTGTCTCTCTCTTTTTTTTTTTCCCAAACCACACATGGTTTCTGGAGGTTTCATGGTATATGCTTAGAGTGTTGTCAGTAGATTTCCCCCAAGAGTTCTACTGAAAAGCACTTAATGCAGATTACATTAACTAATAACTGGATATTGTTTGGGTTGTGTATGTGATAAAATGCACAAATCACTGGGTTTGTCTTTAGTCACCTTATACTCGTTTGGGGTTGATGGAAATGAAGTAAGGACCAAGTAAACAACTTTTTTTCAGGTGCAAATTCGACCGTGGAACCTAAGTGACAGTGACTTTGTAATGGATGGTTCTCAGCCCTTGGACCCCAGAAAAACTATCTTTGTTGGGGGAGTTCCACGACCCCTTCGAGCTGGTGAGTGGAAATAGTAACACCACAACAACAAAACCAACAACAGAAATCCCCCATGCATTTAGTTTCAATATTTTCTAGGTGCCTGGTCAGCTTTTCACAGTCTCCAAACAGAAGGCTGCCATTTTGGTTCACTGAACTGACTTTTTCATGAGTAAAAGTTTTCACCCTCAAATACTCTTTATTTTCTTCTAGTCAAGAGTTGAATGTCATTAAACTCTCATTTTTGGAAGCATAGATTCTATTTAGTTCTTTCCTATCCATAGACATTTATGGAAACCTTAGGAATACACTTGACAGTGTCCATTCGGATGCCAGTTAGCAGTGTTGTGTATGACAGAAAAAGAAGTCGTGGGTAACCTGTCCATCGTGCGTGCTGGGTGCCCATTCAGAGATGAGCCAAACCACTGTTAGAAATTACATCACTGGGAATCACACTCTTTCCAAGTAAAACAGGTTCTTCTTTTTCCTTATGCACTTTGAAAAAATGAGTTATATGTTTGTGAGTGTCTGTTATGACTAAAAACTGCCCTTTCTTTTTTCTTTTTTCTTCTAAGTTCTTTCCAGTGATGAAATAATTGTGCCTGCTTAAGTCAGGCAGAATCATAATTGACATGGGCATTTGAAGTGATACTGAGCTGATGACTTCAATATTTAAACCCAAATACAAATTATAATAAGCTATGGGTCAGTGTTATTGTCACTTAACTGCAATAAAATTATTTCTAAGAACCAAGTCTTTTAAGTGTGTAAAATAATTGAAATTTTCACTACTAAGAACTATCACCTTTCTACTAGCATTATAAAATTGTATTATTTCTATATTATTTGTAAGCAAGCCTTATTTTTACCAAAAAAATTATATATCTATAAAATTAAGTTGTAACACAGAACTGTAATATATATCTTTATAACTGTAATATATATCTTTATAATTCTTTGGCTCAGTGACTTTGATGCTTTTTTTTTTTTTTTTTTTTTTGCCTCCAGAGTTATCGCTGGGGCTTAGTGGCAGTACTACAAATCCACTGCTCCTGGAAACCATTTTCCCCGTTTTCATTGGACAGGACAGAGAGAAATTGAGAGAGGAGGGGGAGATAGAGGGGAAGAGAAAGATAGACACCTGCAGACCTGCTTCACCACTTGTGAAGAGAACCCCATGCAGGTGGGGAGCCGGAGGATTGAACCGGGATCCTTGTGTGAGTCCATGTGCTTAATTCAGTGTACCATCCCTCTTTGATGGCTTCTTAATTCTGAAAGTTCCTCAATATTTCTGACATTTATTTAAAGTAAATCAAATCCACTTGTGTAAGATAATAACATTAGACCTGCATAGAGACATATTCACAATTCCATTTTTAAAATAGGAACTATGGGTGTGAGTGTATCATTTTATACTACTTCAGGAATTCAGGTATTTTAGTTCTTGTTTTCATTCTAAAGAAAAACTGCTGAAAGCAAGTGAGCACTGATACTGCCTCCCCTTCAACCGTTAATAGGGAATAAAACCTAGGAGGAGCTAACTCAGATGTGAGCAGCATTATTATAAGATGAGAGCAAATTCAGTCCTTTGTATCTAAACTGTGTGTGTTAAAAAAAATAATCAAGTTGTGGATAATGCATTTTGGGATGTTGCTAAGTCTAACTGGTGTTGTAATTAGAACTAGAGAGGGAGAAAATGCTCTTTCATATTCTTTTAACTATGTACGACTTAACTAAAAATGGACATTTATTGCTAACATCTATCTTTAATAGATTAACTACAATAGGTTAGTTTTTTTTTAATTTTAAAAAATATTTATTTATTCCTTTTTGTTGCCCTGTTGTTTTATTGTTGTAGTTATTATTGCTGTTGTTATTGATGTCATCGTTGTTAGATAGGACAGAGAGAAATGAAGAGAGGAGGGAAGACAGAGAGGGGGAGAGAAAGATAGACACCTGCAGACCTGTTTCACTGCCTATGAAGCGACAACCCTGCAGGCAGGGAGCCCGGAGCTCGAACTGAGATTCTTACGCTGGTCCTTGCGCTTTGCGCCATGTGCACTTAACCCACTGTGCTACCGCCAACTCCCAACAGGTTAGTTTTAATATTTTAGCTCCTTTTTTTTTTTTTACCTAGATTGGAATCTGAAAAGAAAAGAAAACAATCTATAAGAAAAACTATCATCATGTAAAAATAAGTGTCACCTTTAACCTCTTCTGTTTTTAAGTTACAAGCACAATAATGTGTAAATTAAATTCACTTTCACTGTTCGCCAGTTATTTATCTTTTCTGCTTTAATTATTTGGAGAGATTGGTAAGGGTTTCCATCACTCTCTTCTGTAAATTTCAAAGCTCCATTTTCACAATTGTTGTCTAATCACACTGATAACACAGGACAGAGAACCCCAGATAGCTGAATCATATTATTTCTATAACATTTTTGTGTAAGAAAAATATTCCACGTTTTAGAATTAGATGAGAATTTTGTTGAACTATCTAATCAGAAATGGAATTTTTGTCTTCCCTGGCTAGATAATAGGACTTTAAAAGTCTTGAAGTTTTCTTTGTTTGTTTTTTAAGTTAAATTGAAAATTTTTTTGTTTCAAAATTTTTTATTCAGTTATGTTGATTGTAATCTACAATCTCTTGGCCCAAACGTTTGAACTAATTTCCAAATGACCAGACAGTTTATATTAATGTCTCAGTGACTTGCTCTCTATCCTAAGGCTTTCAGATCAAATTCCCTATCAACTAGACAAAAAAAAAAAAAAAATTAACATCTGCAGCTTTTATCCATATGCAGTGAATTATGTTTCTCTGGATCATGCTGACCTTTGTGGAGCAGTCTGTGCCTAGGGTTAGGAACTATTTTTTCCTTGCTAGACTATTTTAAATTGCATGCCATGTATTTCACCTCAACAGTAAACATTCATTGAGTTTCCTCTGTGTTAGTGGCCATGAGAATTAGTGATTCATCATGCCAAACTGAATCAAGATCCCACCATTGTGTTATATGTAGGTCATCATATTTATAGTCAGAGATTTCAGATGAAAATGATAAGTGCACTAATAACATGCTAACAGAATTAATTGGTATTAAACTATACCTTTTAGTATGATTCTCAAGCCTGGCTTCAACTTTTTATGAGAGTTAAAATGATTTCTATGGGGATAGTATGGTTATGGGAGTCTGAATGCATTAGAACTATATAAGCACTATATTCAGAGTGACCTGAACTAAATATAGGTTATCCATACTCGATAAGAAGGATTGTGGGTGGGGCAGGGGTAGGTAGCATAACGGTGATGCAAAGAGACTGTCATGCCTGAGGCTCCAAAATCCCAGTTTCAATCCCCCACATCACCATTAGCTAGAGCTGAACAGTGCTCTGGAAGGTGGGGTGGGGGGAGAGATATGAAAGAGAGGAAGGAAGGAAAGGAAATAAAAGACAAGAAAAAAAAGAAAGATTTATAGGTAAATCTAAAATAGATTTTCACTTTGCCTGGGACTAAAAATTGTCCTTTAATATGTCACAGTACTAAAGTGTTGTTTATTCAATAATTATTCCTATGGATCTTACAATACTTATCTGTGATATGTAAGGCCAAACAATGATACCATCTGTTGAGTTGTTGGAAAAGTTATGACTTATTTCTTTCTGTTTTTTCTATGCAAAAATGCATCACAACTTCTCCGACAACCCTATATTAGCAGTCCTCACCCAACAAACAGAAATGTACAAACACCTATAAAAATACAAGGTGACCTGTTTTAAAATAGTATTCTACTGAGTTTAGATTGTTCCTTCTGGTCCTTTGCTAGGCCTTCCTTTTTAAAATTCAGGTGGGGAGAGAAAATAAGCCAGGAAAAAATAACATGAAAATGAGAAAATATCAGTGGAAATTTTATATATTTACCCAAAATTCAGTTGCCTGATTGTTAAATTTCTCTAGGTCAACTAATATGCAGTCTACTGTCTCATGCCCCCTTCTATCACCCCTATCAATCACAGTAGAAAGCAAAGGACAGTTAGCTGAAGGCTCCTGGTATTTCTCAGGTCAGATTTGCCCTCTACAACCCCAGCATCCCACTCCCCTTGCTAGGAAGCACTATGGATAGACTCACTGCGCCACCATGTGTCTAACATTGGCATATGCTTTAAAATTAGCACAAGGAAAGGGGCTGTTTGATTCTCCTATCTAGAAGTACAACAGCGTGTTGCCACTCACCTTCCAGGTAATACAAAGAACGTGTCTTCTGGAATTCCTCCTGTGACATAACTTCTCCAGAATACATCTCTTTGCTCTAAGTGGAAGTAAGTGCCAGGTTCCAGGGTGTTGTAAGAAAATAGAGATCCGGATACTCTCCCCTTAGTTTCTAACATAAGTATTTTTCTGACTCAGCCTCTTGACTTAAACATCTTATTTTATCAAGCTTTGGGACCCATCCTCTCCCAACTCTGATCAGGCTTGAAAAACTCAATCTTCCTCTCTAACTAGAGACATATGAGCTATTCATCCATTTCGTCGTTTGCTTCCAACAGTTTATCTGGCCAGATCCTATAAAACAGATCAATCTTGAGACATAGGCTCACCAAGTCCCTGGATCCTGCCACTTGTTGTTCATCACCTTTAATTATCCTATCTTTTCTGGTTGCAACTTTGAAAATTCTTTCCTGTCTTTTTCTCCCCTACTAATATTTTCTGGTAGAGCCTGAAACTTTCTCTCTGCCCCCCCCCTTTTAATCTCTGTTTTAAGGATGACTTTTCTGTGAACTAAAACAAGTTTTGAGTTAAAAATTCAGTGATTTATCTTAGAACTTATGTGCAAGCACGGTCATAAGAAATCATGTCCTGATTTATGATTCAGGAAGTAGGCATATTGTAGATATAACATTTTTGTTGTGTAAAGTGGTGATAGGTAGAAATGAAATTAGCTTTTTAAAAAATCTTTATTTATTGGATAGAGACAGCTAGAAATCAGGAGGGAAAGGAGAGGTAGAGAGGAAGAGAAACAGAGACACCTGCAACACTACTTCACCACTCGCAATGCTTTCCTCCTGCAGGTGTGGGTTGGGGGCTCGAACTAGGTCCATGGGCACTGTAACCTGTGCTCAGCCAGGTGCGCCATCACCTGGTCCCTCCTTCAATCAGTTTTTTCAGTCCTATTTTCTTTTTCTTTCAGTCCTATTATCATACTAACTTGATTCGCATTGTCTTTATGGTTGGGATTCTACACCAGTAGTATATGTTCGTTTCCCCTTTTCCTAAAGTGCAGATCCCCATCCACAGCTGATCTTGACGTATTGGTAACAGCTTGAGTAGCGTTACTCTAAAGTCAAAACTAGACTGGGATGAATTAGTACTTACGGAGCAGAAACCAAGCCAAATTAATGTTAAACAAAGTTTGTGTGTAGAGGAGGAAGTCCATCCACCCTTGTACAAAAATAAACACTAGAGCACCACATGGTAGACTTTGCATTTTAGGGACAAGGAAGAAAAATTCAAAGGGGATAATTGGTCTAAGACCATAATAAGTCAAAATGTTAAAGCTCCAACTCGAACCACCAGACTTGGGTTTCTCTTTGTATAGGAGGAGGTTTATCAAGCTGAGGTTTGAGATGCTGTTTTTAATGAAAGCTTGCATTTCTCAACAATTAGAAATTCTGTTTAACTTAATGCCACACATTCGTCTGATTGATCCCAGCTTGAGTGTAGACTGCAAAGTGTGTGCATTTAGCGGAGGTTTATAGGTGGAGTGAAGTACCAGTATAAACAGTTAATTCACCGCTATTTTACTTTTTAAAAAATATTTATTTCCTTCTTGTTGCCCTTGTTTTTATTGTTGTTGTAGTTATTATTGTTGTTGATGTTGTTGGATAGGACAGAGAGAAATGGAGAGAGGAGGGGAACACAGAAAGGGGGAGAGAAAGACACCTGCAGACCTGCTTTCACCCCCTGTGAAGCGACTCCCCTGCAGGTGGGGGGAGCCAGGGGCTCGAACCGGGATCCTTACACTGGTCCTTGCGCTTTGCGCCATGTGCGCTTAACCCAGTGTGCTACCGCCCAACTCCCCTATTTTACTTTTATTCTAGAGTGTTCATGGTGTTAACCCTTCAGAAGTTAAATTATAGAGCAGAAGGAGACATGAGAACTCTCTGTACTCTTCCTCCAAACATAGCTGTTCTACTCTATCTGGGTTTCTTTTAGTTTCTCAGCAAACTGTACTTCACTTTGAGTGAAACTTTTATTTGTTCAAATGTCTGCAGACATTATGGTGGCCAAGAAAATGACTGATGGACACTTGTAAGTGGACATGGTTTATTTCTGGTTTTTCACATCAGCAGGAGTGAGGAGTTCTGTTTCCTGTGAAAAGTACTTGATTGTCAGCACCATCAGTTCTGACCTTGTCTTTGGGGCACACACATGATTTTCTAGCGGCTAGGTTCTTGACGTAATGGAGTGTTTATCCTTAGTGAAGTTTTTTCTGGCAACAAGAAACCCTAAGACTCCTTTCACAGCCACTGTGCTATAAGAGAAATTGTAAGTATAGTTAATTCTCCTCAGCTGGAACTTCAAGTTCACAGCTGGTCTATCTTCTTTCTGATTCAGAAACCTTCTTTAGTCCTTCCTTAGGGTGGAAGACTAGTGCCATTCAGTCTTCTGCCAGTGCTATTCCTGGCCATTCCACCAGACTGAGGGAATGTTTACTTTCTTATACCGTACCAGAGGAAGCCAGGCCTGTGCAAACTTCCTGTTTAATTTCCAGGTCCTAAGCCCATTTGACAAGTAAGGGAAATTCATCACACAACTGCAACTGCAGTTCATTAATTCTACCTTTAGTTTCTTGTTCTCTGTTAATTAGCCTTCTGAGGAGGTCAGCAGACCATCAGAGGTTGTTGGGCTGAATTGTAAGAAACCAATGACCTCTGATAGCCACTATATGTGCATGATTGTTGTTATTTTGTTTGAGTATGATTTTAGGATCCTGACCCAATGCTAGAGTTAGGACCCACTCAGACTCCAATCAACAATGTTCTTTTAGTTAACATGACTCAGTAATTCTGACCATAATGGGATACTTGGGATAGATTTTTTTTTTCTGCTATTCTCTTTCAACATAAGCGCTTACTCTTCAGCTTAGTTATTGCTAGCTTATTTTCTCACCTTTTTACTTTTTAAAGATTTTTTTTACTTTTATTTATTTCCTTTTTGTTACCCTTGTTTTTATTGTTGTTGTAGTTATTATTGTTGTTGTTATTGATGTCATCATTGTTGGCTAGGACAGAGAGAAGTGGAGAGAGGAGGGGAAGACAGAAAGGGGGAGAGAAAGATAGATATCTGCAGACCTGCTTCACTGCTTGTGAAGCAACACCCCTGCAGGTGGGGAGCCGGAGGCTCGAACCGGGATCCTCACGCTGGTCCTTGCACTTTGAGCCACATGCGCTACCGCCTGACTCCCTTTTAACACCTATTTAAGAACTACTAGGCAGTCGGAGGAGGGGTATCAGGTGACTCATCTGGTAGTGGATACAAGAGGACCCTGGTTCAGGCCTGGGCCAGCACACAGGAGTGCCTGAAGAAGTGCTTCACGAGCAGTAGAGCAATGCTGTGGCTTCTCTTCTCTTTCTGCCTCTCTCCGTTGTCTCTCCCAGTTTCTCATCCCCTATCTAGAGGAAAGAAAAATATGGTCACCAGGAATGGCAGTGAGCAGTGCAGGAACTGAGCCTCAGCTATAACCCTGGTGGATAAAGAACAAAGAAAAGCATCTTATGGGCGGGGAAGATAGCATAATGTTTATGCAAACAGACTCTCATGCCTGAGGCTCCAAAGTCCCAGGTCAGTCCCCGGCACCATCATATGCCAGAGCTGAGCAGTGCTCTGGTGTTTCTCTCTTTGTGTGTGTCTCTTTCTGCATCTCTCTCAAAAATAAAATAAATTAAAAAAAAAAATATATATATATATATAGGAATCAGGCGGTAGCTCAGCGGGTTAAGCGCAGGTGGTGAAAAGCCCAAGGACCAGCATAAGAATCCTGGTTCGAGCCCCCGGCTCCCCACCTGCAGGGAGTCACTTCACAGGCGGTGAAGCAGGTCTGCAGGTGTCTGTCTTTCTCTCCTCCTCTCTGTCTTCCCCTCCTCTCTCTCATTTCTCTCTG
Source organism: Erinaceus europaeus (assembly GCF_950295315.1). Taxonomy (NCBI): domain Eukaryota; kingdom Metazoa; phylum Chordata; class Mammalia; order Eulipotyphla; family Erinaceidae; genus Erinaceus; species Erinaceus europaeus. The sequence continues at coordinate 102,557,061 of NC_080162.1, read as the reverse complement.
TCCTATCCAACAATAACGGCATCAATAATAACTATGCCAATAAAACAACAAGGGCAACAAAAGGGAATAAATAGATAAATATTTTTAAAAATTAAAAGAAAAAGACATTTTTTTAAAATATATATAAAAAATAAAAGAAAAGCATCTTATGTCGCAAGTCACTATTCCTATTTAAAACAAAATAGGTACTTCAGAAAAAAGAATAGGCACTTGGGGCCAGCAAGACAGCTCACTTGGATAGTGAACTTACTTTGCCTTACATGCAACCCAGGTTTCAGCCTGATCCCCACTGCACTGGAGGAAATGTTGATGCTGAGGTGTCTTTCTTTCTGACTCTCTCTCTTTCTATCTGAAAAAGTTGATTTGCAGTGGTTGTGCCCCAAAGATGATTGAAAAAAAAAAAATCACCTAGAAAGCATTCATCAATATGAAGCAGTCTGATATGTGCAGAGATTTTGAAGAAGTAGGAAGACAGTCTTTCTGTCCTAGTGACAACTTTTCTCCTTGCCTCATCAGCTTCACAATACAGGAACCAGTAGTGCATAACTGTCCTTCCATTTGTAGGAATCTGGTGGAGTTTACATACCTTTCAGCATCTAAGTGCTTACATGCACTGCAGAGTTCTTCCTCTACCCCATTAAGGTTTGGTGCTGCTTGCCGTCTCACCAGACACTAGCTCCTATGGTTCTCTCTCTCTCTCTCTCTCTCTTTCTCTCCACTCTCTCTCTCTCTCGCATAGCATTTGCACTTTGGCTGTGGCTCAGATCATCATCTTTCTTATCTTCCCCTTTCTGAATACTGCATGTAGGTGTTTGAGGGAAGTGGATTCTTGATAGGGATAAGTTTTTTTGTGCTTAAATCAATGTGAGTGATCTGAAAGGAGTGGTCATCTCAAAGGAGGAGGTGCTGTCCTGCATCAAGCACACAATTACCATCAGACAGTTTGGATCCAAGTAAGTAACTGCTACCTGTGTCTCTCCATGGTATTGTTAATGGTGAGGATGTTAGACTTTCAGACCTTTGGCATGACCCAATCTCCAAATGTCCCTTTACAAATATTTTGTAAATATATGTCAATATAAACATATTCAGAAGATATATAGCAAGGAGCTCTGAATTTACAGCAGAGCACAGATGTTTATTTTTTTACCAACTTTGCCGCAATTTAGTGTTTACTGGCACGTTGTAAGTGCTCCATAAATGTTCATTGTTATTATGACCATCATTAGCATAATAACTGTTTATAGAGTTTATTGTGAGAGGTTAGTGTGGATATTTCCGTTTTGGTAGAATATACTTTTAAAATGTTTTACTGTTAGACAACTAAGGATGTAAACATATTCCCTCTAGTTAAACAAAGACTTAATTTTCTAGCTTAATTTTAATCTAGTACTGTGACTTTAATAATTCTTTCAGGGAGTCGGGCAGTAGTGCAGCGGATTAAGCACAGGTGGTGCAAAGCACAAGGACCGATGTAAGGATCCCGGTTCGAGCCCCCGGCTCCCCAGCTGCAGGGGAGTCACTTCACAGGCAGTGAAGCAGGTCTGCAGGTGTCTATCTTTCTCTCCCCCTTTTCTGTCTTCCCCTCCTCTCTCCATTTCTCTCTGTCCTATCCAACAGCAACGACATCAATAACAACAATAATAACTTCAACAACGATGAAAAACAAGGGCAACAAAAGGGAAAATAAATTAATTTTTAAAAATTAATTGCTTTCAGTCTTGGAGTTCAGTAAGTAGGGCTATTTCTTATTAACTATTTTTTTTCTATGAATGATTATGTAATGCTTTGTATACCTAGGACCCAGTCCAGTGGACTAAACACAATTAGAAATTAGGACAGGTTATTATTATTCCTTTATTATTATTATTAATTATTATTCCTTTTTCTACTTTACTGAAGTTCTAATTATATAAATATGTTTCCATGTGTAAATCCTTTTTTTTTCCCCAATTCATATTTGTAAATATTCTATAAGAAGTTCCCTTACTTGAGTTGTAAGCCTGGCATGGGCATTCTTCATAATACTTGGCCATGGGTTTTCTTTTTCTTAATACCCTACATGGTGTTAAGGTAGTTCTTTCTCTGATGCAAGAGTACTGTCTAAGCATTTATACAGAGTCATGTTTATTTTCTTGCAGTCGAACTGGCGATGATCATGGACCGTTTGTATGGTGGTGTCTGTTATGCTGGCATTGATACGGACCCGGAGTTGAAGTACCCTAAAGGTGCTGGTCGCGTGGCATTCTCCAATCAGCAGAGTTACATTGCAGCCATCAGTGCTCGCTTTGTGCAGCTCCAACACAATGACATTGACAAACGGGTAAGTAACTGCTCAGAGTATAACTTTCCTTCCGACCTTCCTCTTTCTTCCTTTTTTCCTTTCTTTCTTTCTTTCTTTCTTTCTTTCTTTCTTTCTTTCTTTCTTTCTTTCTTTCTTTCCTTCTTTCCTTCTTTTCTTCTTCCTTTTTTCCCTTTCATTCTTCCTTTCCTTTCTTCCTCCCTCCCTCGCTTCCTTGCTTTCTTCCCTTTTAAAAAAAATTTTTACTAATTTATTTTACATAGACTCAGAGAGAAATCAAGTTGGATGGGGGAGATAGGGAGAGAAATAGACAGACACCTGCAGCACTGTTTCCCCAGCAGGTGAGGACCGGGGGTTTGAATTGGGTCCTTGTGTGTACTATAATGTGTGTGTTCAATCAGGTGTGCCACTGCACAGCCCCCAGGGTATCATTTCTGTGAAAAAGAAATGAAGTTTCTTTTGTGAGTCCCTGAGGAGAAAAGCATCTTGTGATCATAAGTGAGCAGTTCAGAGTAGGGTAGATAGCATAATGGTTATATCAAGAGACCCTCATCCCTGAGGCTTCGTAGTCCCGGGTTCAGTCGCCTGCACCATCATAAGCCAAGTTGAGCAGTGCTCTGGTAAAAATAGTAATAGTAAAAATAACAATAATAAGTAAATAAATGAGCAGTTCAACCTTGCATGGCATCTGTCTGTGAGTCCATCTAGGCTGCCTGAAAAAAGAAAGTACCTTTAGGGTTTTTTTGTTTGTTTTGTTTTATTTTTTTAATTTTTATTTATAAAATGGAAACACTGACAAGACCATAAGATAGGAGGGGTACAATTCCACACATTCCCACAACCAGAACTCTGTATCCCAGCTCCTCCCCTGATAGCTTTCCTATTCTTTATCCCTCTGGGAGTATGGACCCAGGGACATTATGGGGTGCAGAAGATGGAAGGTCTGGCTTCTGTAATTGCTTCCCCGCTGAACATGGGCATTGACAGATCATTCATATTCCCAGCCTGTCTCTTTCCCTAATGGGGCAGAGCTCTGAGGAAGCGGGGCTCCAGGACACATTGGTGGGGTCGTTAGTCCAGGGAAGTTCGGTTGGCATCATGGTAGCATCTGGAACCTGGTGTCTGAAAAAAGAGTTAACATATAAAGCTAAATAAATTGTTGACTAATTATGAACCTAAAGGCTGGAATATTGCAGATGAAGATCTGGGGTCTCCATTTTGGAAATGGCTAGTAGGTCTATTTTAGGTATATTCCAAGGGGCCCATGACTTTACTAGTTTTTGCCTGAGTCTGAAATCTGATATGCAGGTGGACCCAAGTTATTGTCTGGGGAGATAATGTCATGGCTGGAAAAAGGACCAGAAAGCTGGATCAGGGAAGAGAGTAGCTCCCAAATATGGGAAGAGTGTGTAAATATTGTTGACTATAAACCCCATTGACTTCATCTGATCTGGGGCCCATATTCATCTTAGAGCCTATGTGACCTCTGCATCCCTGTAGAGCTGAGCTCACATCTGTGGTCATGAGTAGGAATATTCCGAGTTGCACCAATTTCAGGACCCATCTTACTCAGGTGGTAGATAGAGTATGTTATGCAACCTCCCTTCAGACGATGGAACATTCTCTACTACTGTTGATCCACATTGAGGGAAAGGTCCTATGGGGACCCACAAATAGGGCCCATTATGTTGTTCCTGATGGAGATGACAATGAAGAGTGGGATCTATTCGAGGTCTAGGCCCATCATATCTGTGTAGGAATTCCAGGACTCCTTGACTAGGGGCCCAGCTTATGGGGTGGTGTGATAGTGACTAGAGAGTCATCATTAAAGTATGCCTGTCTCTTGCCCTTATTCAGCTTTTGTAGTCCTTACTTTGATAAGGTTAGCTTTGGAGTAACTGAGGGAAGTGTAATAGGAAGTAGATGATGGGGAGTTGGGCAGTGGTGCAGCAGGTTAAGCGCACGTGGCACAAAGTGCAAGGACCGGCATAAGGATCCCGCTTCAAGCCCCCGGCTCCTCACCTGCAGGGGAGTCGCTTCACAAGTGGTGAAGCAGGTCTGCAGGTGTCTGTTTTTGTCTTCCCCTCCTCTGTCCATTTCTCTCTGTCCTATGCAGCAACAACGACATCAATAACCACAACAACGTTAAACAACAAGGGCAACAAAAGGGAAAATAAATATTTAAAAAGAAATAAGGAAGTAGGTGAGGAGGGAGGGTATCTAGGTCTAAGTAGAAACTGTTTCATTAGGTACTTTATGGTGTCTTTTTAGGTCTTTCTACTTGCTCACTACATTTATTGACTCACTGAAAACTACTGTGCACTCTCGCTTTAATGTATATATTTTGCCCTAATTTAGGGATACATGTGTACGTATGCCCTATCTCATTAGACCTGGTCTATATCTAGGTTTGGGGGCTTTTTCAGGAAGTGAACCACTCAAAATGGAATTAAGGAATCCTATGAGAAAGGAAATGTCTCACCCGAGTAATGAGGCTGAAGGGTTGACATTCCACGCTTGATGTCTCTGGACACAGTCCGAAATGAAGCATATCGAGGTTGTTCTCATTGCATTGATTAGGCTGAGATCAGCAAATGTAGTATCTATCAGTTGGTATGAATTGAGAGAAACATGCTGGAAAGTGAGCCCCACCCTAGAGGTTCCAGGACTGGGGGAAATATGGGCTTTATAGAGGAAGCGGGAGGTTCCTGCTGTCTTAGGGTTTAAGAAGGCAATAGATAGTTATTGCTATAATCACATTATTTGGCAATTGGGTTAACTTGCAAATCCCATTGTTAGGATTTGCTGCATCATATAAGACCTCACCATAATTTGTGACTTTTGAATATATAAATATCTGTATTTTATAAAGTAACCCCATCAGTTGCTTCTGCTCTCCTGGTCTAAGATTTTAGGAGGGTCAACATTTCAAAGAACAAGTCATGGTTAGAAATGTATTAACCATTTGAACCCACTGTTAAAATTCAGTCTGATTACCAATTTGAAGTCTTAAATGTTTATATTGAAAGAACATATACTCAGCCTATGGTTTGTGTATTAAAAGGTTTGAGACATTCAATCAATTTTTCCTCTCTCATTAATTAGTGATTTATGAGACTGTAAGTTAATAGGAGTGTACATCAACACCCTTCCCACCACCAAAGTACTGTGTTCCGTTCCCCCCCCCACCCCACCCCCCGCAGTGAAGCTGACCATCTACCCTCACCCTCCACCTAGAGATTTTTACTTTGGTGCCCTACTCAAAACTCAAACTGCTTTGATTCCCCCTTTCTGTTCTTCTTTCTCAACTTCTGTTTATGAGTGGGTTCATCCCATACTCGTCTTTGTCTTTCTGACATGTCACTTAACATAATTCCTTCTAGATCCTTCCAAGATGGGTCAGAGAAGGTGGGTTCATTGTTCTTAATAGCTGCATAGTGTACCCTTAGTTTTTGAGGTGTTAATGAAGCATCTTCCTCTCTCATCCCCGGGTGACACTACACTTAAAAAAATAACCCTGTTGAATTCAGCATACCAAACCAGTGATGTTCAGAAGGTGATGCCATGCTAATTCTTTTTTTTAATATTTATTTTTTATTCCCTTTTGTTGCCCTTGTTGTGTTTTTTATTGTTGTAGTTATTATTATTGTTGTTGTTGGATAGGACAGAAAGAAATGGAGAGAGGAGGGGAGCCAGAGAGGAGGAGAGAGAGAGAGACACCTGCAGACCAGCTTCACTGCTTGTGAAGCGACTCCCCCGCACGTGGGTAGCCAAGGGCTGGAACCCAGATCCTTACGCTGGTGCTTGCGCTTTGCGCCACCTGTGCTTAACCCACTGCGCTACCACCCGACTCCCTATGCCATGCTAATTTTTAAGGAAGATTGAAAGCTGGTGACCTGTTTGACCCATGTATAGTGCTCTTTAGATAAACTAGCAAATGTGGACTAACCCTTAATGCTAATGTCCAGGGTCAGGAAGATAGCATAATTATGCAAAGAGACTGTCTTTCCTGAAGCTCCCAAGTCTCAGGTTCAGTCCCCCAAACCACCTAAGCCAGAGCTGACCAGTACCCTGGATTGGGGTGGTGGGGGTGTGTGTGGGGGGAGACAAAAACAAAAACACCTAATGTTCAGGAGTATGCATGGAATTGTGAAGTTCTGGTTCCTCTTAAAATTGAATATCACAGATTGATGATGGCTGCTTCTGCTCCAGTGCCTTCTTCAATACCTTTATGGATTTCCTTCTGTCTGTACACTTGTGAATCTGAAACATAAATTCCATTACATCTAGGCAACTTTTGCATCCATCACTGGGGACCCCAGATAACAAGTGAAACTGAAAAGCCTTAGGTTCTTACCTGTGTGGAAAAAGCTTTTATCCTCTCTGAAGCCAGAACTGTACAGGAGACAGATGCTTAAAATAAAAGAATTCCATTTTCTCATGATTTTATTTTCCCTTTGATCCTGCCCTATACTTCTGGTATATTTCTCCCTCTCTCTCTCTCTCTCTCTCTCTCTCTCTCTCCCTCTCCCCCCCCTCTCTCTCTTAGGAATTGAGGGCCTCAGTATACACTGTTTCACTATTGTACTGCTCCAGTTGCTTTTTCTTTCAGATAGAGAGAGTAGGAGTGAGTGAGGGAGAAAGGGGGAGAGGGAGAGACATCACAACACCAGAAGTTTTTTTGCTTTTTTTTTTTTTGCCTCCAGGATTACTGTTGGGGCTCAGTGCCTGCATCATGAATCTACTGCTCCTGGAGGCCATTTTCCCCCCTTTTGCTCTTGTAGCCTTGTTGTGGTTATTGTTGTTGTTGATGTTGTTTGTTGTTGGATAGGACAGAGAGAAATGGAGAGAGGAAGGGAAGACAGAGGGAAAGAAAGAAAGATAGACACCTGCAGACCTGCTTCACCACCTGTGAAGCGACTCCCCTGCAGGTGGGGAGCTGGGGGGTTGAACCAGGATCCTTCCACCAGTCCTTGCGTTTTGTGTCACGTGCGCTTAACCCACTGCACTAATGCCAGAGCCCCCACCCCCCCCCCAGAAGCTTTTTGTCATAGATAGGTTTTATTACTTGTTTGTTTTTTATCAGAGCACTGCTTAGCTCTGGCTTATTGGTAGTACTAGGGACTGAACCTGGGATTTTAGGGGTCAGGTGGTGTCACACCTGGTTAAGTGCACATATTACAGTGCACAAGGTCCCAGGTTCAAGCCCCTGGTCCCCGCCTGCAGGGCGAAAGCATTACAAGTGGTGAAGTAGGGTTGCAGGTGTCTCTCTGTCTTCCTCTCCCTCTCTATCTCCCCAACTCCTCTCAATTTCTCACTATCTCTATCCAATAATAAATAAATAAATATTAAAAAGCAAAACAACTGGGATTTTAGGGAATCAGACATGAAGTCATATAGTGTAACCAATATGTTATCTCCCTGAGCCTAGTACCAGAGCTTCGTCAGGTGCCATAGCATCTCCCATGTTGTGCCGGGGCTCTAACCGGCATATCCATTCCACCTACTGAGCTCTCCAGCCACCCCTGGCATGTTTCTTAGTAAAGCATGCTTGCCCAGGGATTATATCAGTAGTAGACTTTGAGCCCCTTTAAGAGTCAGTCAATTCAGATACTGTTTTGCTGCTTAATCCTAACTCTCACCCCTACTATAAACAGACCCTTAAAATTTCTTCCCACAAGACTTAACACCTAGATTTAAAAAATAAGAGACTATCCCTTTGTTTTTAATTTTTTTTTAAATCTTTATTTATTTGATAGAAACAGCCAGAAATCAAGAGTGAAGGGGGTGGTAGGAAGAGAGACAGACACCTGCACTCTGCTTCACCACTAGCAAAGCTTTCCCCCTGCAGGTGAGGACCAGGGACTTGAACCCAGGGCCTTGCACACTGTAACGTGTGTCCAACCAGATGAGCCACCACCCAACCTTGAGTCTTTACTTTTGTTAGCATGCTCATAAGTCATACTATGGAAATATGCTTGAAACAGCAAACTGCTCAGGGGTTAGGAAAGCCATTGACTGCTTACCTAGTTAACTCAAAGATTACTATCAAGATTACTAGTCAAGATCTAAAAAGAACAGTTATAGTAATCTTTGGGTTAACTGTTCTTTTTAGATCTTAACTAGTCCTTGATAAATATTTAAGATAGCAGCCAGTTTTCCCATCATCATGGACCAGGACCTCAGAGCCTCTCTATCCATTCCCTCTCCTCCCCTTCCCCTTTTTCCCCCAGAGCCCTTTCCTTTGATGCAACACCCTATCCCCAGTCCAAGTTTCACTTTGTATTCTCTTTCTCCTCCTCCTCCCCTCCTCTTCCTCTACTTATTTTATTTATTTATTTTTTTGCCTCCAGGGTTATCGATCAGCAGTATGAATCCACTGCTCCTGGCGGCCACCTTCCCCCCCCCCCATTTTATTGGATAAGACAGAGAGAAATTGAGAGGGGGAAAGATAGACACATGCAGACCTGCTTCACTGCTTGTGGAGCAACCTCCCTGCAGGTGGGGAGCAGGGATCCTTGTACTTCTTACTATGTGTGCTTAACCTGCCTGGCCTCTTTTGTCCTTTCTTTTTTTTTTTTTTTCCACCAAGGTTATAGCTGAGGGGCTCTGTGCCAGTAGTATAAATCCACTGCTCCAAGTGATGTTTTTCCTTTTTTTTTTTTTCTTTATTTTTATTTGATAGGACAGAGAGAAATCAAGAAAATAGTACAAGGTAGAGAGGAAGAGAGAAAGATAGACACCTGCAGCCCTGGTTCTTGCACATGGTAATGTGTGCACTCAACTGCCCACTCCCCCTGTTACTTAAGTTCTGCCTTATGAGTGAGATCATCCATCACTTTGGATTTCTGTGTTGTCTGTTGTGACCTCTAGGGCTTTCTCCCTTTTTACTTTTATGGATAGAATATAAATGTTGGAGTTAGAACAAATTCCAAGGGGAGTCAGGTGGTAGCTCAGCAGGTTAAGCACATGTGGCGCAAAGTGCGACGACCTCATAAGGATTCTGATTCGATCCCCTGGCTCCCCACCTGCAGGGGAGTCGCTTCACAGGCAGTGAAGCAGGTCTGCAGGTGTCTGTCTTTCTCTCCCCCTCTCTGTCTTCCCCTCCTCTCTCCATTTCTCTCTGTCCTATCCAACAACGACGACATCAGTAACAACAACAGTAATAACTACAACAATGAAACATAAAGGGCAGCAAAAGGGAATGAATAAATAAAGTAAACATTAAAAAAAAAAAAGCAGATTCCAATACATTTAAACCTCAGCTGCAATACTCATTGGTGACCCCAGGCAAATCACTTAATACCAAGAGCCTTGGATCTTCTTTAAAGGGATTCTGGGGCTGGGGAGACAGCTTAATGGTCATGCAAAAAGCTCTACATGCCTGAGACACCAAAGGTCCCAGGATCTATCCCTAGTACCACCAGAAGCCAGAGCTGAACAGTGCTCTGGAAAACAAATAAAGAAATAAAAAGGTTTCAAGATTAAAACAGGGTTTGAGAACCCATGGGTAGAATTTTTACCAGGTCCTTTCTCCTTTATTTTGCAACAAAGGTTAAGGCTTGGAGAGTCTTCAAGTAATGAAATTGTCCTTTCACAGACCTAGCTTAGGAACCCAAGAGGTATTTTATGACTCTCTTAGTGAGTTTTGTATCTGCCTTGGTATTCACATCATGTTTCAGGTAAACATAGACTGCATAGAAGCCACATCTGGAGTTTTTTTAGTCAGGACTTTCTAGTACATCTGTAGGTCATTTTGAACATTAATAAAGGAGCTTGAAGTTTTTCTGTGGTTTCTTTTCTTTTCTTTTTGCAGTTATTTTGCTTTTGCTCCTCATTTTTATTTTGCTTTCACGTAAAATCTTTTTTTAAAAAAATTCACTGTACGTCAACGCAACTCCAATGAGTGATAACATTTGGTGAAAATGGCTTGACACTGGTGTCATACTGACCTTGTCACAAGTTGTTATTACCAACAACACAAATGTGCTTTATAACTCAGTTTTTACCACAAAGGAAAAATCATTAACATTCAGAAGAACTCCTTTAAAGTTTACATTATACATATTTTATATCTAATACTCACTGGTTATTTGCCAGCTGTTCATTTCTCTTTTTGTTGATAGGCTATATGACACCTTGGCATAAATGAAGAGTGTGGTATACTTTTCACGGGTAGTAGAAGCTCCCTAAAACATTAATAGGGTAGGTTGTTCGTGGCATGATCATTAGTATCCAAGGGAGTGGGAAGGGATGCACCAGACACTCCTGTCCTTACCACACAGAAAACCATGGATATTTCCACTGTGGTAAAAAGATATCCCTGGGAACTGGAGATCTGTGTCTTTACTCTCGGCCATATTGTGATCCTGTATAAACTATTTCCCCTTTTAGAGACTTGATTTTATTTTTCCACAATTGGTAAGAACACCAGTCAAATGATCTTAGTTTATTGCACAGATAAACATTGACAGATGGAGAAATGCCACAGAGAGTTATCAGGATATATAGATGTTGATTTACACTATTGCTTAGCCTGGCCTATTTAAATTGTACTCTTGTCTAACTATATGCCCAAGGGTAACTATGGATCCCTTTTTTCCTTTTAAAGTGCCTACTCAATTTTAGTAAGAATCTTAATGGAATAGTTGAAATTGACACTAATATATGTAGGTTAACATATATGTAAGTTAACGTGCTAATCAGCATGCTGGTTGCATGTTAGTCAAGACAGACATGAAAAGAATCTTAGGTTATGAGTATCTGGATACATTCTCTACTTAAAATATTTCTAAGTTTTTTTTTCTTTCTTACTCTAGAGCAAGGTGTTCTTGCAGTATCTTTCCTTTGATAATGAAAATATTTGAACCTGAAGTTGAGTAGAGGGTTAGGTTTAAATTTCCCTTCTATTCTTTTGAATACACTGCCTCTGTGGAAAAATTAGAGCAGCTTAAAATATTTAACTACAATAAGGACAAAGAGGGCACCTGTACTCATTCTGTCTGTTTTAGGGCTATTTATAGAAGTGCTGCCAAGTGAACACTGAAGATAGTCTCTGCTAACTCCACTTTCCTTTTTCACTCAAGTCAAAGTTACTTGCCTATGAAAGATTTTTTTTAGTGTAAGAATTGAGATTAGAAGATAACAGAAAATGAAAACATGACTGTTTTCCTTCCTATTTTCTGCTCAGTATAGTCCTGAGAAAAAGTATAAAGGTAAAATAAGTTGACACTCCGTTTCTTAGAAAGCATAGGATTTGGTTAGCATTAACAGTTTATAAAAATCTAAAGGATTGGACTGATGAGACAGTTCACCTGGAACAATGCCTACTCTATCATGCAAAAGCCAGGTTCGAGCCCCAGCTCTACATGAGAGTACTATAGCCCTCAACTGCTGTGATGCCTTTTCCCTTTCTCACTCTTTGTTCCTCTGTCTGGAAAAAAGTAAATCCAGAGCAGTGAAGCCCTGGCAACAGGGTTTGGTCATGGTGTTGTCTAGAGATGTGTGTGTCAGATGGTTATCACTTGAAGTGTATCAGAGATTGGTTATAGCTTCCCAACTTAGCTCATAGATACCTTTTTACTAGTAGAAAAGGTACTAGAGGGAGTTGGGCGGTAGCACAACGGGTTAAGCGCAGATGGCAAAAAGTGTGAGGACTGGTGTAGGGATCCTGTTTGAGCTCCTGGCTCCCCATCTGCAGGGGAGTCACTTCACAGGAGGTGAAGCAGGTCTGCAGGTGTCTGCCTTTATCTCCCCCTCTCTGTCTTCCCCTCTTCTCTCCATTTCTCTCTGTCCTATCCAACAACAATGACATCAATAATAACGACAACAATAAAAAACAAGGGCAACAAAAAGGAATAAATAAATATTAAAAAAAAGAGAGAGACTCAAGTGTGACTCAAGGTCACACTTCCAGATATATGTTTGTTTGTTTGTTTTTAATATTTCCTATCCAACAATGATGACACAAATAACAACAATAATAACTACGACGGTAAAACAAGGGCAACAAAAAGGGAATAAATAAATATTTTAAGAGGGGGTACTAGACTAGAATCAGCTGATCCAAGTTTGGTCTTGATATAGTCTACTTATATAGTCTACTATATAACTTGAAAGAAGGGTTTGTGTGTCTGTGTTTAAATGAAAGTGTGTTTGGCAACAAACAGGCTCTCAGTGAGTATACAGTAGACTGATAACACAGTTATTGACATGAGACCATGAATGACTAATAAGTGGTGACCCCAGGCAAATCACTTAATACCAAGAGCCTTGGATCTTCTTTAAAGGGATTCTGGGGCTGGGGAGACCGCAAATTTGATGATGCAAAAAGCTCTACATGCCTGAGACACCAAAGGTCCCAGGATCTATCCCTAGTACCATCAGAAGCCAGAGCTGAACAGTGCTCTGGAAAACAAATAAATTACTAATGTTTGGGATCTTCTAGAAGATGATTTTTAGACAGTCAGGTAAGAGGTTTTTTTGTTTGTTTGTTTTGTTTGTTTGTTTTGTATGTGTAATGAGATGAATGAAATATTTTAGACAGGATAGAGATAGAGACAGAGTTGTTTGGACATTGAGTTTTTATTTCATTTTTATTAGTGGTTTAATAATGATTTACAGGATTATATGGTAATAGTTTAGTTCACATCACTAGAGTTTTGTGACTTCACTGTAAGGATAACCACCATAGTTCTCTCAAGGCCTTAGAGATGGGTTGGCTACTTTGTTGTTGATTGATTGCTTCCAGGGTTATTGCTGGGGCTCAGTGCTAGCACTAGGAATCCATTGCTCCAGGTGGCCATTTTTTTCCATTTTATTTGATAGAACAAGGAGGAAATTGAGAGGGGAGGGGGGACCTAGAGAAAGAGACAGACAACTGCAGACCTGCTTCACCACTTGAGAAGCGACCCCTCTACAGGGGGAGCTGGGGGCTCAAACCGGGATCCTTGTGAGTGTCCTTGTGCTTCGTACTATATGCACTTAACCAAGAGAGCCGTAGCCCGGGCCCCTGTTTGTGAGATTTTTGAACAGGTGTTCTGAGTAGGCAGGTCTGCCATGTCCAGAACCATACCCTCTAAAAATAGTTCTTACTAAATTGTTCCCCATAAAACATGTATTCCTTAGAATTTTAATATTTATTTTAAAATACCTATTCTGATTCAAGTGAATTTGAAATGCTTTTGTGAAGAAAGTTGAGTAGACTGGTTTATTCTAGATTTATTCTAGATTTCTTAGAATCTTTTGATATGTTAGTCTTATTGTGAAGGTCCAAGAAGGAAACAATTTGTAATTTTTTTTTTTTTTGCAAATTTCCTCAATCATGGAATTCTTTTAAAATATACCATTTCAAAAAAAGAAAGAAAGAAAGAAAGAAAGAAAGAAAGAAAGAAAGAAAGAAAGAAAGAAAAAACATATACCCTCTCTGGGAATAATGTTCTAGGTAATTCAGTTGTGAAAAGACTGTATTTTCAGCTTCTTTTCTTCTCTTAAGCTTGATAAGCAGATGATTGATTGCTTTTTCCTTGTTTCAGTTCCATTTGTTTTACCATATATTTTCTTTTCTCATTGTGGTGAAAAAGCATCCAGATAAGGGCCATGCAGTGATACACCCAGTTAAACACACACATTATAGCATACAAAGATCCAGGTTCAAGCCCCTGGTCCCCACCTGCAGTGGGAAAGTTTCACAAGTAGTGAAGCAGGGCTGCAGGTGTTTCTCTATCTCTCTCTCTCTTTTTTAAAGAAACTTCTGTTAAGATATTAAATTTTTTTTTTAATTACCTTTATTTATTGGATAGAGACAGCCAGAAATCAAGAGGGAAGGGGAGGACAGAGAGACACCTGCAGCACTGCTTCACCACTCGTGAAGCTTTTCCCCTGCAGGTGGGGACTAGGGACTTGAACCTGGGTTCTTGCACATTGTAACATGTACGCTCAAACAGGTGTGCCACCACCTGACCCCTCTCTCTCCTTTTCTACCTCCCACTTGCTTTTGAATTTCTCTGTCCCTATCCGAGAGAGAGAGAGAGAGAGAGAGAGAGAAATATACATGTAGATCTATAGAACCCTTTCATTGTTAAGTAAAACTTTATACCCAGTGAACTTAAACCCATATTCCCCATTGGCTGTCAACCACAATCCTATTCCTACTTTTAAGTTTAACTACTTTAAAGACCTCATCTAATTGGAATCATGCAGTATTTGTCCTTTTGTGATTGACTCTAATTCTTTTTGTTTTTCATTTTACTTATTGCCACCAGGTTTATTGGTAGACCTCCGTGCCTGCACAGTGAATTCACTGCTCCTGGCAGCCTTTTTTTTTTTTTTAAGAGACAGAAATTGAGGGGGAATAAAGTGACATCTGCAGTACTGCTTCACCTGTAGTGAAAGTTCTCCTCCTGCAGATGGGCACCTGTCATATGGTAACATGTGCACTCTACCAGGTTCATTATTGCCTGACCCCGACTTTAATTCTTGTTTTTATTTTTTAATATTTATTTATTACCTTTTGTTGCCCTTGTTTTATTGTTGTCGTTGATATTGATGTCGACGTTGCTGGATAGGGGATCGGGGGGCTCGAACTGGGATCCTTACACCCGTCCTTGCACTTTGTGACACGTGTGCTTAACCCGCTGTGCTACCGCCCGACTCCTGCCGACTTTAATTCTTAAGGTTCATCCATGTTACTGCATGTAGTAGGATTTCTTCTATCACAGTTTCTTTATTCACGTGCTGTTAGACATTTAAGTTGTTTCATACTTCGGCTAATGTGAGTAACGCTGCAGTGAATATGACAGTTCAAGTATATCTTTGAGGGTGAGGGGTAGATAGCGTAATGGCTATGCAGAGAGCCTCAAGCTTGAGGCTCAAAAGTCCCGTGGTTCAACACCCCCATAAGCCAGAGCTGAGCAGTGTTCCGGTTAAAAAATTATTAGACTTAGATATCCTCCTCACCTACTTCCTATTATACTTTCCTTACTCATTCCAAAGCTAACCTTGTCAAAGTAAGGACTGCAAAAGCTGAATAAGGGCAAGAGACTGGCATACTTTTAATGATGACTCTTTAGTCACTATCAGGCCACCGCATCAGCTGGGGCCCTAGTCAGGGAGTCCTGAGATTCCCAAACAGACATGATAGGCCTAGACCTCAAATAAATCTCCCCAATGTTACCAGTCATATCTATCAGGAACAAAACAATAGACCCCTTTGTGGGCCCCCATAGGACCTTGCCCTCAACGTGGATCAACAATGGTAGAGAGAATGTTCCATCCTCTGAAGGGAGGCTGAACAACATACTCTTATCTTCCACCTGAGGAAAATGGGTCCTGAAATTGGAGCAGCTTGGAACATTCCTGCTCATGACCACAGAATGTGAGCTCAGATCTACAGGGTTGCAGAGGTCACATAGGCTCCTAAGCTGAATATGGGCCTCAGATCAGATCAAATTGATGGGCTTTACAGTCAACAATATTTAGATGCCTTTCCCATATTTGGGAGCTACTCTCTTCCCTGATCCAGATTCCTAGCCCTTTTTCCAACCATGACATCATCTCTCCAGACAATAGCTTGGGTCTACCTGCATATCAGAGGTTAGGCTCAGGAAAAAAAAAAAAAAGTATAGTCATGGGCTCCTAGGAATATAACTAAAATAGAACTACTAACTATCTATACTATGGAGACCCCCCCGCATTTCTTCATATGAACTGTTCTAGCCTTTAGGTTCATGATTAGTCAACAATTAGTTTGGCTCTATATGTTAACTCTTTTTTCAGCCACCAGGTTCCAGATGCTAACATGATGCCAACCGGACTTCCCTGAGCAGACGACCCCACCAATGTGTCCTGGAGCTCTGCTTCCCCAGAGCACTTCCCCACTAGGGAAAGAGAGAGACAGGCTGGGAGTATGGATCAACCTGCCAATGCCCATATTCAGTGGGAAGCAGTTACAGAATCCAGACCTTTCACCTTCTGCATCCCATAATGACCTTGAGTCCATACTCCCAGAGGGATAAAGAATAGGAAAGCTATCAGGGGAGGGGATGGGATAGGGAGTTCTGGTAGTGGAAATTATGTGGGATTGTACCCTACCCCTCTTATCATATGTTTTTTTTGTCAGTGTTTCCTTTTTATAAATAAAAATTTTAAAAAATAAACCTATCAGTCCTTGGGAATGGCTGATTAAAAAAAAAAATGAAACAAAACCAAAATGTCTCTGAGACCATGATTTTAGGTGGGTTTTTTTTTGTTTTGTTTTTTGTTTTAAATATGCCAGAAGTGGGAGTGTGGGGGACATGTATAGCCCATATATAGAGAGTTGGGGTGGAGTATCAGAATAGCTGCTGCCCAGGCGGGGTTAGATAGCATAATGGTTATGCAAACAGACTGTCATGCTAGAGTCTCCAAAGTCCCAGGTTCAATCCCCTGCACCACCATAAGCCAGAGCTGAGCAGTGCTCTGGTAAAAAAAAAGAAAAATAGCTGCTGCCCATACTGGTGGCTGGGCACTGATGTATGTTTGGCATTCCATTAAAAACTTATTAGTGATTTAATAATGGTTTGCAAGATTATAAAATGACCGTATTTTTAAATTTACTTTAGAAAATATCAACAAGACCATAGGATTAGAGGGGTACAATTCCACACATTTCCCACCACTAGAGTTCTGCATCCCACCCTCTCCACTGGAAGCTTTCCTATTCTTTATCCCTCTGGGATCATGGACCCAGGGTCATTATGGGATGTAGCGGTGGCAGGTCTGGCTTCTGTAATTGCTTCTCCGCTGAACATGGGCGTTGGCAGGTCGATCCATACTCCCAGTCTATTTTTATCTTTCCCTAGTGGGGCAGGGATCTGGGAAGGTGGGGCTCCAGGACACACTGGTGAGGTCATCTGCCTGGGGAAGTCAAGTTGGCGAAAATTACCATCTTTCTAACAATAGTCTCGAAGAAAGGAAATTATTTTTAGGTAAACATGCTATTGGCAAAAAATGTCCCTTTGATTCTGCTTAATCTAGAGGGCCAGAGAGATTAGACTTTCAGTTAGTCATCTTCAGGCTTTTTCATATTTTTATGTAAAGAACTATGTGGTAGTAAAGTCATAGCATTATTATTTGCTTTAAGTAGCATACTTAGACTACTCCATATAAAAATCATAAGTAGATGTTCAGTTATACCTTTCTTTGTAAATACTTAACACATTTAATCTTTCCTCTTTTTTTTTTTGGTGCCTCCAGGGTCATCACTGGAGGTCGGTGCCTGTACTACGAATCCACTGCTCCTATGGCCATTTTTTCGACTTTTTGGATAGGGCAGAGAAATTCAGAGGGGAGGAGGAGATAAGGAGAGAGAAAGCTAGACACCTTCAGGCATGCTCAGTGCTTGTGAAACAACCTCCCTACATGTGGGGAGCTGGGGACTCAAACTGGGATCCTTTTATAGGTCCTTGCGCTTCGTACTATGTGCACCATCTCCTGGCCTGCCCCTTCCTTCCTTCCTTCCTTCCTTCCTTCCTTCCTTCCTTCCTTCCTTCCTTCTTTCCTTCCTTCCTTCCTTACTTCTATCATTCTTTCCTTCTATCCTTCCTTCCTTGTATCCTTCCTTCCTTCCTTTTATCCTTCCTTCCTTCCTTCTATCCTTCCATCCTTCCTTCTTTCCCTCATTCACTGGAAACAATTGGGACCTGAATTTCAGACTTCCAAAGACTTTATATTTTCAGCCTGCAAAAGTAAACATACTAATTGAAATGCTACACTTTGTCTCAGACTCCAGCTAGAATATATAAGACGGCTCAATAGCAGAAGTAGCTGGGATTCTAATGAGCTGTTCCCAGATTTTTTTTTTATATTTATTTTCCCTTTTGTTGCCCTTGTTGTTTTATTGTTTTAGTTATTATTATTATTGATGTCATTGTTGTTGGATAGGACAGAGAGAAATGGAGAGAGGAAGGGAAGACAGAGAGGGAGAAAGATAGACACCTGCAGACCTGCTTCACCGCCTGTGAAGCAACTCCCCTGCAGGTGGGGAGCCGAGGGCTTGAACCGGGATCCTTAGGCCTGTCCTTGCGCTTCGCACCACATGCGCTTAACCCGCTGCACTACCGCCCGACTCCCCCCAGATTATTTTTTTCCAACTCTTAGTCTTGGACTCCCACAACTCAGCCTTCATTCAGTCCCTGTTATTGGTCTTCACCTGATCTGACTTGAGAGCTTCCCACCTGTAGTTCTAACTACATTTGATTTGGACATTTGAGAGAAAGCAACACCCAGCAGTGAGTTCAAATATCATCTGAACAAATCCTTCCTGGACTTATTTGAAGTATGGAAATCTCAGAGCCTTTGGCTAGAAATAATTTTTTTAAGTGAAGTCTGGATCAACTAAAGAAAGAAACATATCCCTCTTCTCTGAATAGCATGAAGCCTTTTTGCTTGACCCCTTTCTTGATCTTTCTATTTTGTTATGTTTTATGTTTTCTTCCTTGGAATTGGAATAAACTTATTTTATTGGTATTGGTATTAATATGTTCTCTTTTTTTTTTTTGTACCAGAGCATTGCTCATCTGTGGCTAGTGGTGGTACATGAGACCTCGAAGCCTGAGGCTTGAGTGTCTGTTTGCATAGCCATTGTGCTATCTCCTCCACCCATAAACTTTTATTTTTAGGGGATAGGTGCACACCTGGTTGAGTAAACATGTTACAGTGTGTAAGAACCTGGCTTCAAGCCCCCAGTCCCTACCTGTAGGAGGAAAGCTTTGTGAGTGGTGAAGCAGTGCTGCAGGTGTCTTTCTTTCTGTTTCTCCCTATCTTTAATATTTTAATTTTGGGAGTCGGGCAGTAGTGTATTGGGTTAAGCGCACATGGTGCAAAGCACAAGGATCAGCATAAAGATCCAGGTTTGAGCCCCTGGCTCCCCACCTGCAGGGGAGGCGCTTCACAAGTAGTGAAGCAGGTCTGTAGGTGTCTATCTTTCTCTCCCCGTCTCTGTCTTCCCCTCCTCTCTCCATTTCTCTCTGTCCTATCCAACAATTCGACATCAATAACAACAACAATAATAACTACAACAATAAAACAACAAGGGCAGTAAAAGGGAATAAATAAATAAATACTTAAAACATTTTAATTTTTTTACTTTGTTATTGAATAGAGACAAAGAGAAATTGAGGGGGACTAGAGAAGGAAAGAGACAAAGAGATACCTACAGTCCTGCTTCACCACTTGTGAAGCTTTTCCTTTATAAGTGGGGACCAGGGGCTTGAACCCAGGTCCTTGCACACTGTGATGTGTGCACTTAATCAGGCATGCCACCACCTGGCCTCTTCCTTCTTCATCTCCCCCTACCCTCTCAATTTCTGGCTGTCTTCATCCAATAAAGATAATTAAAAAAATTAAGAGACCATTTTTAAACTTTATTAATGAGAGATAAAGGGAGAGAGAGAGAACCAGAGGAATTTTAAAGCACGCACACTGCCAGGTAGTTTCATGCTTGAGAGTCCAGCACTTTATCCACTACATCACCTCCCAGGCCACATAATTTTTTAATATATATAAAAAAAGAATTTATTTATTTATTTGGGGGGAGTGTGGGCAGTAGCGCAACGGGTTAAGCGCATATGGCACAAAGCTAGCTCAATGATCCTGGTTCAAGTCCCTGGCTCCCCACCTGCAGGGTGGTTGCCTCACAAGCAGTGAAGCAGGTCTGCAGGTATCTATCTTTCTTTCCCCCTTTGTCTTTCCCTGCTCTCTCCATTTTTCTCAGTCCTATCCAACAATGGCAGCATAAGAACAATAATAACAGCAACAACAATGATAAACAAGGGCAACAAAAGGGAAAAAATAGCCTCCAGGAGCAGTGGATTCATGGTACAGGCACTTCTTCTTCTAGCGTTTGCCCTTCTTCCGTAGCCAGTCAACAGCGTCAGGTTGAGCCTGATGTAAAGTTTCGAGACTTCCTTTGAATCTGGAGAGGTGGCAGTCGTTGACTATGTGGGTCATAGTCTGTCTGTAGCCGCAGGGGCAGTTCGGGTCGTCTCTGGCTCCCCAGCGATGGAACATAGCGGCACACTGGCCATGGCCCATTCGATAGCGATTGAGGAGGGCCCAATCATAACGTGCTAGGTCAAAGCTGGGTTGACGCTTGCAGGGGTCTGTGATGAGGTGTTTGTTCTTTACCTCAGCTGACTGCCAACTCTTGTTTCCAAGAGACTGGAACAGAGAAGTTCAGTGTAGGCATAGGGGACCAGTTTGGGTGACGAGACGTCAAACGTTGGACAGGGTGGGCGAAGATATCCGCGTATATTGGCAGGTCCGGTCGAGCGTAGACGTGGGAAATGAACTTAGATGATGCCGCATCCCGACGAATATCTGGCGGGGCGATGTTGCTAAGAACTGGCAGCCATGGAACCGGGGTGGAACGGATGGTTCCAGAAATTATCCTCATGGAGGAATATAATTTGGAATCGACCAAGTGGGCATGGGGGCTACGGAACCATACTGGGGCACAGTATTCTGCAATGGAATAGCATAATGCCAGAGATGATGATCATAGTGTGGAAGCACTCGCGCCCCATGAGGAGCTGGCCAGTCTTGCAATGATGTGATTCCTCGCGCCCACCTTTGCTGCAGTTTTTATGAGATGTTCGTGAAATGACAGAGTGCGATCGAGAGTAACGCCAAGATAGACTGGCTGGGCTTCATGCTGGATTCTCGTATCGCCAAGCTGCACATTAAGCTCATGCAAGGCCGAGGCATGGTGTAGATGGAAAACAGATGATACCGTTTTTGCAGTGCTAGGGATTAGTCGCCATTTTTTACAGTAATCAGATATCAGAGACATGTCTTTCGTGAGTGTTTCCTCGAGGATGTCGAACTTGGATGCCTGAGTTGCACAGCAGATGTCATCGGCGTAGATGAACTGTACAGGCACTGAGCCCCAGCAATAATGCTGGAGGCAAAAAAAAAATTAAATAAAAAAAAAAGATTTTATTAGAAAGATAGGAGGAGAGAGAGAAAGAACCAGACATCACTCTGGTACATGTGGTACTGGGAATTGAACTCAGGACCTCATGCTTGAGAATCCATTGCTTTATCCACTGCGCCACCTCCTGGACCATAATATGAAAACTCTTTAAAATGGTTAAAATATTCTTTCATCTTGTTCTTATTTGAATATGGAGTTTTTGTTTGTTTGTTTGTTTTTTGCTTAGCTAGAAACATGCAGAGGGTGAAAGAGTGAAAACGACCATAGGACCAAAGCTTCCTTCAATGCTGTGGAGGCAGTACTCAGACCTATGTTGCACACACAGCAAAGCAGCACACATGAGACCCATAAGTATAGAAATCTGTGAGCTAGTAAAGGGGAAATCTGAGTGCAAGGGGATTTTGTCTGTTTGTTTCTTTGTGTGTGTGTTTAATTTGTGTCGCTGGTTTGTTTTGGTTTTGAGTAGCTAACTCAGTAGGACATTCTAGTTCTTTAAGCCCAGAAGTCAGGGGCTGTTGTCAACTAGCAATTTCTTGATGAATGCAAGAACAAGGCCAGACTCAGGAGAGGGAACATTAAAGAAGCCATGTGAGGTTGTGATGTGGCCAGTTAATGGATGTTGGGCTCTCTGTATGTCTACATCATATTTCAACGATAGGTTGGCTGGTGATGTCATGACAGACATTTACAGGTATTTCTTCAGGTATTTTACTTACCCTCTCTAAAATTTTTGAAAGAGATACTAGTGTACTACTCCAGTATATGCAGTGGGCCTCCCATACATATGTCGTGTTCTCTTCCTGCTGTGCCACCTCCCCCACCACCATGTCACAGATATTTGCAAGATCCCTACATTTCTTTGCCTTTCTTTTCTCAGAATTTATTGATTGGAGCGACTGAGATGACTCACCTAGAAAGTGCTTGATTCACTGTGCGCAGGACTCAGATTTGAGCCTGACTCCTTCTCCCACAAGCACTAGAGGAAACTTAAATGCTGTACTATCTTTCCCGTCTCTCTCCCTCTCTCTCTCCCTCTCCCTCTCCCTCTCCTTTCTCCCTCTCCTCTCTCCTCTCTTCTCTCTTTTTTACCAGAGCACACTGATCAGCTCTGGCTTATGATGGTGTGGGGGGACTGAACGTATTTTTATTTTACTATTAAGAAAACCTCTAGGGAGTCAGGCTGTAGCGCAGCGGGTTGAGCACACATGGCAAAGCGCAAGGACCAGCATAAGGATCCCGGTTCAAGCCCCGGCTCCTCACCTGCAGGGGAGTCGCTTCACAGGTGAAGCCCGTCTGCAGGTGTCTATCTTTCTCTCCCCCCTCTGTCTTCCCCTCCTCTCTCCATTTCTCTCTGTCCTATCCAACAACAACAACAACAATAATAACTACAACAATAAAACAAGGGCAACAAAAGGGAATAAATAAATAAATTAAATATTTATTAAAAAAAAAAAAAGAAAACCTCTAAAAACTAGCCACGAAATAGAAAGTCTTAGTGTCTTTTGCAGGAGGTCCTCTCTGTAAAACAAAAATTATGTCTTTCTCCCTATGCTTTTTTACTGGAGGGGGGCTATGAATAATAATAATAGGTTACGGGGGTTGGGCGGTAGCACAGCAGGTTAAGCACATGTGGCACAAAGCGCAAGGACCGGTAAGAATCCCGGTTTGAGCCTCCGGTTCCCCGGGACCTGCAGGAGAGTCCCTTCACAAGCAGTGAAGCAGGTCTGCAGGTGTTTATCTTTCTCTCCCACTCTCTGTCTTCCCCTCCTCTCTCCATTTCTCTCTGTCCTATCCAACAATGATGAAATCAGTAACAGCAACAATAATAACTAAAACAACAAGGGCAACAAAAGGGAAAATAAATAATAATAATAAAATAAAAAATAATAGGTTTCAAGGTTGTAGGGTTACATTTCACAGATTAAAAAAAATTTTTTTAATTTACTGGATAGAGACAAACAGAAATCAGGAGGGAAGGGGGAGATAGGGAGAGAGACAGAGAGACACCTGCAGCACTGCTTCACCACTTGTGAAGATTTCCTCCTGCAGGTGGGGACCAGGGGCTTGAACCCAGATCCTTTTGTACTATAATGTGTGCGTTCAACCAGGTGCACCACTACCTCCCTAGATTTTTTTTAATCATTTAAAAAATTTAAGTATTATTTGTATAGAGACTGAGAGAAATTAAGAGAGGAAGGGAGATGGAGAAAGAAACACCTGTGGGAGCCCAGTGGCAGTGCAGCGAGTTAAGCACAGGTGGTGCAAAGCGCTAGGACCGGTGGAAGGATTCCGCCAGTTCAAGCTCCGGCTCCCCACCTGCAGGGGAGTCGCTTCACAGGTGGTGAAGCAGGTCTGCAGGTGTCTATCTTTCTCTCCCCGTCTCTCTGTCTTCCCCTCCTCTCTCCAGTTCTCTCTGTCCTATCCTCTCCATTTCTCTCTGTCCTATCCAACAATGATATCAGTAACAACAACAATAAGAACTACAACAATAAAACAAGGACAACAAAAGGGAATAAATAAATAAATATTAAAGAAAAAAAAGAAAGAAAGAGACACCTGCAACACTACTTCACCATTTGAGAAGCTTTTCCCTCTACAAGTAGGGACCAGGGGCTTCCGCCTGGCTCCTTGTGCATTCTAACATGTCTCTTCTACTAAGTGCATTACCACCTGGCCCTGGTTTTGAATACTTCTCTTGCAGCTTGGGAAATGGCTCAACTGGTAGAGCACTGGACTTGATACCTGAGGTTCCCAGTTCAGTACACAGCACTGCACTACGTGTGCCTGCCTGGTCCTCTGGCTACTCTCACTCACTCTTATCTCTCAATCACTCTCTCTTTCTCCCTCCCGCCTCTGTCTTTTTCATGTGAAACACTCTTCTCTGTATAAGTAAAGTATTTTAAAAAATAATTTTCTAAATCTTCATTCTCCATAAATGTACCTTTCTGCTACTAAAACATAGTGTGGGGCTGTTTTTTTCATATATTCAGTCCTAGTGTGAAGTCTCTTGGGAGGAAACCAGACTAGATAGCACATCTACAAAGTATGTAGAATACTGTCATCTGCCCCTTGTTTGTTTCATGAAGTAGGAAAAGTTATCTTAAAGACAAAGATATGCTCACATAGCTCTCTGTTCTCTTTAGATATGTGGCAAAGGTGTCAACATAAGTTCACACAATTCCATTCCAAACTAAAGTAGAGGCACATAAAGTTCTTTAAAAAAACTTTCTTTCTCTTGAACTTAAAAATACTAAAAAGTGGGGAGTTGGGCGGTAGCGCGGTGGAGTAAGCACAGGTGGTGCAAAGCTCAAGGACTGGTATAAGGATCCCAGTTCGAGCCCCCGGCACCCCTCCTGCAGGGGGGTCACTTCACAAGCAGTAAAGCAAGTCTGCAGGT
The DNA here is from genome assembly GCF_950295315.1 of Erinaceus europaeus. Classification (NCBI taxonomy): domain Eukaryota; kingdom Metazoa; phylum Chordata; class Mammalia; order Eulipotyphla; family Erinaceidae; genus Erinaceus; species Erinaceus europaeus. The sequence continues at coordinate 102,532,389 of NC_080162.1, read as the reverse complement.
GTCTTTCTTTCTCTCCCCCTCCCTGTCTTCCCCATCTCTCTCCATTTCTCTCTGTCCTATTCTAACGATGACAACAATAACAACAACAATAATAACTACAACAATAAAACCAAGGGTAACAAAAAGGGAAAATAAATAAGTAAAAATTTTTAAAAATACTACAAAGTAGCCAAGTTCCATCCTTTGAAATGTGAAAAGGAAATAAAACCCAATATAATTTTTCTGTGCCTTTTAAAAAAAATTTTAATCTACCGTGGATTGTTCCTAAAATAAGTATCTGTGAATTTTCTTTTCTTTGTTTTTTTTTTCCCCCCTGCAGGGTTATTGCTGGGGCTCTTGGTGCCAGCACTACGAATCTGCTGTTCACAGCAGCCATTTTCCATTTTATTGGTTAGGACAGAGAAAAATTGAGAGGGCCAGGGAAGATAGAGAGGGAGAAAGACAGACACCTGCAGACCCGCTTTACCACTTGTGAAGTGACCCCCTTGCAGGTGGAGAACTGGGGACTTGAACTGGGATCTTTGCACTTTGTACTAAATGTGCCTGACTGTCGCTGTCGGCCCGCAACAACGACACGGACACCAGAGTCTTCTTCCTCAATTCCCTTTATTTCCTTCTTATGGCCACCTTAAGTACCTTTCACTGTTACATACTCAGCCAATGGGCATTAAGCAAGCATACAGCATTCATAGATCATGCAGCCTTCTACCAATCATAAAACAGTTCACGTGTACAGCACGCAGTCTGTGAAGTTGGATCGTCCAACTTCCGCAAAGTTGTTTACTACTTTACTGGTTTAGCCACCACGTGGCTGGCGCCATCTTAGGGGAGTGATGTGCAGTGTCATTATGGCTCCTGACACCTGATGTGTTACACTTAATCTAGGATGCCACTGCCCAGCCCCCTCTGTGAATTTTCTGTATCTGTAAAGTTATGATTAACTTTGTTGCTAAGGAATAGTTATTTTCATATTGCTGTCTTAATTTTCTAAGCATCTTTCATTTGCTTTCTAAACAGCAGGAGTCTAGCTCATAATTAGTTGAAAAACAAACCAAAAAAAGTTGTTTAAATTAGTATCATCTGCCAGCAAAGTGCTGGTGTTAGCACAATTGTAAGGGCAGTCTTTGGCTGGGCTATTAATGAAGTTACTATGGCCTTTAGAACTGGGTAAATGTATTCTGTCACACATACCAAAAATTAGGATCATTTTATGCTTTAAAGTTTTGAACACATCAAATGAAATGGTTTTTCCAAGAACCATGTTGGTCCACATAAGAAGTGGCCTAACTTCTAGACAAACCTTGGCTTTTATTCCTGTTAAATTATACTATTTCACTTGCCCTCTTTTTTTCTAGCTTGTTCTTGAGACTCCATTCTCTGAAAACCCTTACTTCTTCTCAAATTCCAGTCACTTGTCAGCTTGCCTTAGCTGCCTAAGATGGTTAGGTATCTGACAGGCAGAATTAGTTTGTTGCTGTCACCAAAGGACAGATGACAGCAGGGAGCTGTCTTTAGCTGCCCTTTATGTGACCTTTAGCACCTAATTCAAACAAAGTCTGACTCTGGCTAATGCCTCCCTTTTCATTACTATAGGAAAGGGAATTCTGGGCCTATGAATAGCTTATGGTTTCTTTAAGAACCTCCTCTCTGCCACCAAGAGCTGTTAACTGTTTTATTTATCTCATGGGAGATCATATTACTGAGTGACATCACAATGACCACATACTTAGCTACTGTCTTCAGTTTATTAATAACAAAACATTGTGTATGCAGGGCCAAGCACATAATATGAAGTGCAAGGACCTGTGCAAGGACCCTGGTTCCAGCCCCAGGTTCTCCACATGTGTGGGGGGGGAGGTACTTCACAAGTTGTAAAAGTAGGTCTGCAGGTCTCTCTCTTTCTCCCTCTCTATCTTTCCCCTCCCCTTCCAGTTTCTCTCTGTCTAATCAAAAAAAAAAAAAAAAAAAACAGAGTGAAAGAAAGGATACACCCTGAAATACTATGATTTTTATTTCTTTCCATTACTTTATTAGTGATTTAATACTGCTTTACAAAATAACAGGAATTACAACTTTGCACTGTTCCCACCACCAGAGTTCTAGATTGTCAGTCCCTCCCTTGGAAGCTACAGTTCTCCTAAGGTTGCAGATATGGGTTGACTATCATTTCTACAACCATCTGTCTTTATTTGTATATATTTGGCCTCTTTTTCTTTGGTCCCATCTTCTCTTCCTTTCCGAGTCACACATACACCTATTACTACATCTAAATGTCCCTCCTTTTTTCCTCCTCTCTCTCTGGTTCCAGATGGAGTTGGAGTTCAGTGCCCTCAGTTCATCTTCCCCTTATCATTTTCTCCCCCACTGGGAGTATAGATCACAACTGTTTCTGGGGTGCAGAAGACGGGGGGGGGGGTGAGTCTGGCTTCTGTAATTGCTGTTCCACTGAACCTGAGTGTTGGCAGGTTAATCCATACCCCCAGTCTGTTTCTGTCTTTCCCTAGTGGGGTAGGGCTTTGGAGCCGTGAGGTTCCAAGATAAGCTGGTGAGGTTGTCTGTCCAGGGAAGTCAGGATGGAATCTTGATAGTGTCTAGTTTCTACAAGTTGGTGGCTAAAGGGCAACAAGATACAAAGCAGGACAAAATGGAAATCGTATAAAATGGAATTGGTGTATTGCAGCAAAGTAAAAGACTCTGGGGTCAGGGTGGGGTGGGGTGAGTACAGGTCCAAAAAAAGGATGACAGAGGACCTAGTGGGGGTTGTATTGTTATGTGGAAAACTGATACATGTTATGTATGTACAAACTATTGTATTTACTGTCAAATGTAAAATATTAATCCCCCAATAAAGAAATTTTAAAAAGGAAGAAAAAGAAAGAAAGGGGGCCAAGCAGCGATGCACCTGGTACAGCGTGTTGCAGTGCACAAGGACCTAGCCAGTAAGAGGCACATCTTCCCAGTATCCAAGGACATGGGGTCATCTCTGTTAGGTGCAAGATATGAATCCAAGTGTCTTTCTGTAGTTATTTTCATCTCCTACATCTTCAAATTCCTTTGAAGTACAGGGTTAGCTTGCTAATGTTGGAGTTCTGCTTTGGGTTCCAGTATCTGGACTTTAGCAATGAAAAAGAGATCAATAATGGGAGTTGGGCGGTAGCCCAGCGGGTTAAGCACAGGTGGTGCAAAATGCAAGGACCGGCGTAAGGATCCTGGTTCAAGCCCCCAGCTCCCCACCTGCAGGGGAGTCGCTTCACAGACGGTGAAGCAGGTCTGCAGGTGTCTATCTTTCTCTCCCCCCTCTGTCTTCCCCACCTCTCTCCATTTCTCTCTGTCCTATCCAACAACAATGACATCAGTAACAACAATAATAATAACTACAACAAGGGCAACAAAAGGGAAAATAAATAAATATTAATATATATATACATTTGAAAGAGAGATCAATACTATGACTCCACTAGTTTAGTGAATCCATAGCTTAGTGATACTTTACATGATTTATTTATTTATTTATTTATTTATTTATTTATTTATTTATTTTTAACCAGAGCACTGCTCAGCTCTGGCTTATGTTGGTGCAGGGGATTGAACCTGTGACTTTGGAGCCTCAGACATGAGAGTCTGTTTGTATAACCATTATGCTATCTACCCCTGCCCGATACTTTACATGATTTAAGTAGTTAACAGAGACTTGTTTTTATTTTAATGGTTACATATCTGTATGTTGGGGGAAATAGAATTAATTTGGATGATAATAATAATACAGCTAAGTACAGAAATCACTGGTATCTGATTAAACTGCAATACAGTTTGGAAATTTTTCTTTTTCTTTTTTTGCCCTCTGAGTTAGTGCTGGGACTCAATGCCGGCATTACAAATCCACTGCTCTTGGAGGCCATTTTTTTCCTTTTTTTTTTTTTGGATAGGATGAGAGATATTGAGAGAGGTGAGAGAGGTGGGGAAGATAGAGAAGCGGAGACAAAGCTAGACACCTGAAGACCTGCTTCACCACTTGTGAAGCCCCCCTAACTCCCCGCAGATGGGGAACTGGGGGCTAGAACCGGTGTCCTTGCTCGGGTCCTTGCTTTTCATACTATGTGTGCTTAACCCGGTGCATTACCACCTGGCCCCTGGAAAGTCTTCTAAGAAACTCTTAGATCGTAAATTATTCTAAGGAAGAGCTTTTGTTCTCTATTGATTTTCTTTGCTGCTGCTGCTGCTTTTTTATTTTATTGGATAAGACAGAGAGAAATTGAGAAGGAAGATGGAAAAAGGGAGAGAGAGGGGGCTGGGCAGTGGTGTTAATGGGTTAACCTTAGCACATGGTGCAAAGTGCAAGGACTGGCTTAAGGATCCCGGTTCAAGCCCCCGGCTTCCCACCTGCAGAGGGGTCGCTTCACAGGTGGTGAAGCAGGTCTGCATGTGTCTATCTTTCTCTCCCCCTCTCAGATTTCCTGTCCTCTCTTGATTTGTCTCTGTCCTATCCAACAGTTTCTCTCTGTCCTATCCATCATTCCAATAAAGCTGTTGGTTTCGTCACATGAAACAACAAATCTACAGGGCTAGTTTCTGCACTCTTAGGGGACAGGTGGCACACCTGGTTGAGCACACGTTACAATGCATAAGGACCCATGTTCGAACTTTGCAAGTGGTAAAGCAGTGAGCAGGTGTCTCTCTGTCTCTCTCCTTCCCTCTCTATCACCCCTTCCCTCTAGATTTCTGGCTGTCTCTAGCCAATAAATAAATAAAGATAATTTTAAAAAGGGAGAGAGAAAGACCTGCTGTACTACTCATGAAGTGTCCCCCCTGTAGGTGGGGAGCAGGGGCTCAAACCTGGGTCCTTGTGCACCACTGCCTGGCCCCTTCAGTTTTCAGTATGGTGATTGGCAAGAAATAAGTACATTCAAATACTAGTCAAGTGAGTGGCTCCATTTAAGCCAAAATAATTATCCTCTGGGAGCCTGGTACCACCTAAATACCAGTGTCTTCATGCAGCTACTTCTCGTGGCTAAATTTAAATTGTGAGAGGTACTGTTTGACTTGTCTGGTGAGAGGCTGTGGTAACCGACTTGTACTTCTATGTTTTTGAATCATTTCTGAGTCATGGTGTAGGTCTTCTCTTTTGAGAAATCCTCTGCTTTTCAGATCAACACCTTGTATGAGATGTTGGAAGCAACTTTGTGGTAATGACACTACTCATCCATCTGGAAAGGAGTTCTCAGTGATTTCTCCAGTAAGACCTCTGGGAGCACAATAGCAGTCTTTTTTTTTTAAATATATATATATTTTTTATATTTATTTTTATTTATTTATTCCCTTTTGTTGCCCTTGTTGTTTTATTGTTGTAGTTATTATTGTTGTCATTGTTGGGTAGGACAGAGAGAAATGGAGAGGGGAGAGGGAAGACAGAGAGAGGGAGAGAAAGATAGACACCTGCAGACCTGTTTCACCGCTTGTGAAGCGACACCCCTGCAGGTGGGGAGCCAGGGCTTGAACCAGGATCCTTATGTGGGTCCTTGTGCTTAGCGCCACCTGCGCTTAACCCGCTGCGCAACTCCCAATAGCAGTCTTAAAAGCCCCTGTTTTCCTTCCTCCTCTCCTCCTTTTCCTTCCTTCATTTTGGCTTTATTCAGTCTTTCTGCCCTTTATTGTGAAGGCCTTAGCAAACTTTATTATCTAATATATCAATCCAAATGAAATTAAATAGAAATAGCAGATCCATAAAGGACTATTGGAAGGTGTTACTAGAAGTAATAGGAGACATTTTTTTAAAGGCTGGTAAAGTAAAAACTGTCCACTGCACTTACTATTATAAAAGATTTTTATAATGTTCCTTGCTTAAGAGGGGCAGAGTACTTCATATATTTTAGGAAGATTTCCATTTAAAAAAAAAAATCAAAATAGGGCTGGAGAGAAAGCAAAATGATTCTGCAAAAGACTGTCCTGCCTGAGGCTCTCAAGTCCCAGGTTCAATCCCTAGCACCACCATAAACCACAGCGCTGAGCAGTGCTCTGGTCTCCCTCTCTCTCATCTCTCTCTCTCTCTCTCTCCCTCCCTCCATCCCTCCCTCTCTCTCTCCCCTCTCACTAGCATAAATAAAAATTATGGGCCAGGTGGTGTACCTGGTTGAGCTCACATGTTACAAAGAACAAGGATGTGAGTCAGGCAGTAGTGCAGTGAGTTAAGCACATGTGGCACGAAGCACAAGGACCCCAGTTCCAGCCCCCGACTCCCCACCTGCAGGGGGGTCACTTCACAGGAAGTGAAGCAGGTCTACAGGTGTCTATCTTTCTCTCCCCCTCTCTGTCTTCCAATCCTCTCTCCATCCTATCTAACAGTGATGACATTAGTAACAACAACAATAACTACAGCAACAATAAAAAACAACAAGGGCAACAAAAGGGAAAATAAATACATTTTTAAAAGATTAAAAAAAAAAACAAAGCATAAGGACCTGCGTTCAGCCAGTGGCCCCCACCTGCAGGGGGAAAGCTTTACAAATGGTGAAGCAGAGCTGCAGGTGTCTCTTTTTCCTTCTCTCTTATCTTCCTCTCCCCTCTCAATTTCTCTCTGTTTCTATCCAATAATAAATAAATAAAAAGATTTTAAGAAAGGAATCCCTGAGTCAGGAATCTTTAAAAAAAAAAACTCATAATATTAAAAGTAAATAAAAGTTACAAAGAAATATTTTCAAAAATCAAAATATAAGATATTTTAGCACTAAAAAGGAAAAATTTTGCTCCTGATAAGTAATTTATGAGAAATTATTATTCCCTAAGGAAGCTGATTAAATAAAGCATTGCTAATGCACCTCAGACATAGAGATGGCCATGGTCATGATAGAACTTTGTGATACAGCTGCTAAAGTTCTGTGTTGACTAGATCCCTCAAAACCCCTCAGTCAGTAAGGAACATTGTTAACACTCTCAACTGGGAGGCAAAATAAATGGAAGGCACAGCTTTTTTCCCGTCGTGTTTTCAAAGATAAGCAGGAATGTTTTCCTCGACCTTTCATTTGTTTGTTCAGTGCTAGACAGTTTGCAGTAGATATTAGTATCCATCTTTCCACTTGATCGTAACACCCCCGTGTTGTGGGAACACTTTGCAGGTAACTGACAGAGCACAAATTCTGTCTTTCCCGTGTCTGCATGATATTCCATGGTGTAGATGTCCCACATTTCATTCCATCATTTCCCTTCACGTGGACACTTGACTTGGTTTCCAGGTTTTTTTGTTTGTTTTTTTTGACACTGGATAATTTTGCAGTAAATATACTTTACGTATATTTGCATCTTGTGGTTATATTTCCAAGTATTTGGACCATGGTGTTAACAACAGCCATCGTAGGGTTAGTGCATCAAGGAGTGTGTATGCCTAGAATTTGCTAGTTTTTTTAATATATATATATATTAATATTGTAGCAATTCACATTGCTGTCAGTAAATGGTAAAAAGTAGTTACGGGGGCCCGGCGGTAGTTCATCAGGTTAAGCACACATGGCACAAAGTGCAAGGACCGATATAAGGATCCTGGTTCGAGCCCCTGGCTCCCCACCTGCAGGAGGGTTGCTTAACGAGCGGTGAAGCATGTCTTTTTCTCTCTCTCCTCTGTCTTCCCCTCCTCTCTCAATTTCTCTCTGTCCTGTCCCACAACAATGAGAGCAATAACAACAATAATAGTAACAACAATGACAATAAACAACAAGGGCAATAAAAAGGAAAAAAAAATAGCCTCCAGGACCAGTGGATTTGTAGTGCAGGCACTGAGCCCTGGCAATAACCCTGGAGAAAAAAAAAAAAAAAAAGTAGTTATGACCTCATTAAAATTTTGCCTATATAATGAGAATAAAGTATTTGGGGTTTTGTTTGTTTTTTGTACACCGGGGTTGTCGCTGGGGCTCAATGCCTGCACTGAAGATCCACGGCTCCCAGCAGCCATTTTTTTCCTTTTTTAAAAATTTGACAGGACAGAAATTGAGAGGGATGGGGAAGATAGAGAGGGAGAAAGATAGACACCTGCAGACCTGCTTTACCACTTGTGAAGCTTCCCCCCTGCAGATGGGGAGTGGGGGTTTAAACCCCAGTCCTTGCACATGGTGATATGTGAGCTTCACCTGGACCCCAATAAAGTGGTCTTAACTTTCTTTTTCCTGACTGTTAAAAATGTGACCTTCTAAAAAATAATGTGGATAGCTTGTGATTTCTTATGCGAATTATCTAATACCTGTTTTTTCCATTGTGATATATACTTTTTTCTTGACAGTTTTTTTTAAGATTTTATTCATGAAGATAGAAGAGAGAGAGAGAGAGAGCGAGGGAGCCAGACATCACTCTGGTATATATGCTGCCAGGGATTGAACCCAGGACCTCATGCGTGAGAATCTATTGCTTTATCCATTGCGCTACCTCCCAGTCCACTTTTCTTGACAGTTTTTAAGAATCCTTTGGATGATATAATCTGCTATTTTTTTCTTCCTAAATTCTTCTTGCCTGTGGGCTTTTTTCCATCATAGCCTTTGTAATTTTAAGTGTATTTTTACTTGCCTAGTATATTTGTTTAATTCTGAAGTTTCTAGGATTCTACCCATTATTACAAACTTAGTACTGTGCCTGTAATTTGTACATATACACCTAATATGTTTCTTTCTTCCTCTCTCTTTCCTTTTCATTTATTTATTTTGTGGTATCAGGGCTTCACACATACTTTCCTCCGCTTCCAGGATGACTCTTTTTTTAAAATTTTTTTTTTAATTTATTTATTATTTATTTCCTTTTGTTGCCCATGTTATTTTATTGTTGTAGCTATTATTGTTGTTGTTATTGCTGTCGTTGGATAGGACAGAGAGAAATGGAGAGAGATGGAGAAGACAGAGAGGAGGAGAGAAAGATAGACACCTGCAGACCTACTTCACCGCCTGTGAAGCGACTCCCCTGCAGGTGGGGAACCCCGGGCTCAAACCAGGATTCTTATGCCGGTCCCTGCGCTTTGTGCCACGAGAGCTTAACCCACTGCGCTACTGCCCGACTCCCTATTTCTTCCCTTTTTTAAATAAGACAACTTTTTTTAAAACAATTATTATTTTTTTAATTTTTTATTTTATTTTATTTATTCCCTTTTGTTGCCCTTGTTGTTTTATTGTTGTAGTTAGTATTGTTGTTGTCGTTGTTGGATAGGACAGAGAGAAATGGAGAGAGGAGGGGAAGACAGAGAGGAGGAGAGAAAGATAGACACCTGCAGACCTGCTTCACCGCCTGTGAAGTGACTCCCCTGCAGGTGGGGAGCCGGGGCTCGAACCTGGATCCTTATGCCAGTCCTTGTGCTTTGCGCCACCTGCGCTTAACCCGCTGCACTACAGCCCGACTCCCAAAACAATTATTTTTTTTTAAAAAGATTTTTAAACTTTTTACTTATGTAACTTTATAGGACATAGAGAAATTGAGAGGGAAGGTGGAGAGAGAGAGAGAGACCTGCAGATTTGCTTCACAACTTGTGAAGCTTTCCCCCTGCAAATGGGGACTGGGGGTTTGAACCCAGGTGCACCACTGCCTGTCCCCTTCTTTCCTTCTTTTTTCCGCCCTCCCTCCTTCCCTCCCTCCCTCCCTTCCTTCCTATTTTTGTTCTTACTTCATTTTAACATTTTAAAATTTGCTCATGTAGTTCCTTCATCTTTAGACTACACACAGAATTTCTGAAGCAGGGATTTTTCTGCCTAGTAGATAGTACCCCTTGAAGTTCAGATGTCTAGTGTTGCAGATGAGAAGTGGAATACTAGTGTTTCTTTTCTCTGTACAAAATAGTAGCTAACTTTTTTCACTTGGAAGTATGTAGCAATTTCGTTTTGGTTTTAGAGTTTAAAATTTTTAGTGATTTTGATAGGATACGCCTGATGGCATGTGTTTCTTGGGTTTTTTTTGTTTTTTTTTTTGTTTGTTTGTTTGTTTGTTTCACACCAGTCCAGGCTTTACTTGGTAGGCTGAGTTTTTTGTTTGTTTGGCGTTTTGGTACCTGGGATTTAATCCCGGGCCTCGTACATATAAAACAGGTGCTACATTTCTGACCTGCCTAATGACATTTTGGTTTGTATGTTTGTTTTTGTGGATCCAGGGCCTCACACATGCATGCTTTCAACACTCCCAGGCCACTTTTTCAGAGAGAGACACACAGAGTTGATCCTGATGTCATGCTATTCCCATGGAATAGTAGGGCTCAAACCTGGGTCTTGCACATGACCCTACACACACCCTACACACAATGAGCTATCTCTTTAGACCTGCTGGTGATATTTTTGATATGCGATTTCAGGTCTCTAGTCAGCTCTACTTTTCTCTCCCCTCCCCCCCTTCTGGAACCTTTGCTATTTGTATGTTAGGTTCTTCTGGGTCTAGGATAATTTTTGCTTCCCCCTTTTTTTTTTTTTTAGTCACTCTGGCATGTGTGGTGCTGGGGATCAAACCCCAGATCTCATGTTTGAGAAGCCACTGTTTTTGTCCACTGTATTACCTACCAAGCTGTCCTCTCTTTATTTCATAAAATTACCTGTTTCTGCCAGTGGGCAATTAAACAAGGTCACAATCGTGACTATCCTCTGTTCAATTTATTGTCTGGTGATATATTAGGTTAAGATGTCATGGGTGAGTTTTTTTAATTTGACAACAATGAAACTGTCTGAACAGGGGCTGGGTGGTGGCACACCTGCTTGAGCACACGCTACAATGCACAAGGACCTGGGTTCGAACCCCTGTTCCTGACCCGTAGGGGGAAAGTTTGTGAGTTGTAAAGCAGGGTTGTAGGTGTCTCTCTGTCTATCCCTCTCTAAAGTCTGAACACACAAAAAGTTACAAAGAGGAGTGTCGGGGAGTCAGGCTGTAGCTCAGCGGGTTAAGTGCAGGTGGCACAAAGCACAAGGACTGGCATAAGGATCCCGGTTTGAGCCCTGGCTCCCCACCTGCAAGGGGAGTCACTTCACAGGCGGTGAAGCAGGTCTGTAGGTGTCTATCTTTCTCTCCCCCTCTCTGTCTTCCCCTCCTCTCTCCATTTCTCTCTGTCCTATCCAACAACGACGACATCAATAACTACAACAATAAAAACAATAAGGGCAACAAAAGGGAATAAATAAATAAATATAAAATTAAATTAAAAATTAAAAAAGTACTTTTAAAAAAGAAAAAAAGAAGAGTGTCATGAGCCCCATCACTCAGTGATAACAGCTACCAATATGCAACATTGCTGTAACCTAATTTTAATAATTATTAACTTTTTTTTTGGCCTCCAGGGTTATCATTGGGGCTTGATGTCAGCACTATGAATCCACTACTCCTGGTGGCCTTTATTTATTTATTTATTTATTTTTAAATACCTTTTATTTATTTTATTTTTGAGAGAAATGCAGAGAGAGAAAGACAGAAACATCAGAGCACTGCTCAGCTCTGGCTTATGGTCGGGCGGGGGATTGAACCTGGGACTTCGGAGCCTCAGGCATGAAAGTCTTTTTGTATAACCATTATGCTATCTACCCCCGCCCAGCCTTTATTTATATTTCATTAGACAGGACAGAGAGAAATTGAGGGGAATGGGGAAGATAGAAACAGGGATTGAGAAAGATATACACCTGCAGACCTGCTTGTGAAGTGTCCCTCCTGCAGGTGGGGAGCCAGGAGCTTGACCAGATACGTTTGCAGGTACTTGCCCTTAGTACTGTGTGTGTTTATACAGGGATGCCACCACCCGTGTTGCTATGCTTCACATTGGTTTGGTCTCATCATCCCCGCCTCTGGGAGATTGTGGTTTAGCCCCTGCTAGTTTCCTGCTTCCCCTTCTTCCCGCTCCCTACCCTACGTACTTCCCGAGTTCCTGGCGAGTTCCTGGCGCAGCCACCGGAGGAGAAAGATGCAGGACAGATCTGTGTGGTGATTAGTTTAGGAGTGTCTCTCTGCCGCTGGAGGAGAAAGACAAGGAGCACATGTTTGCCCGCTCGGTGAATAAAGATTAAACTGCGTTCTCAGCTCAGCCATGTGTCTCTGGCCAGCCCGGTAAAAACAACACACCCGGCCTCCTCAACTTTGCCCCCCCCCCAACAGGGTTTCGCTGAGCATCAAAGCTTATATGATTCCTCTGATCCCAGTGCTTACCTTTGTTTGATAGAGAATAAGACATCGAGGAGCCAGGTGGTGGCGCACCTGGTTGAGCGCACACACTAGTGTGCAAGGACGTGGGTTCAAGCTCCTGGTCTACTACCCCTGTAGGGGGAGAGCTTCATGAATGGTGAAGCAGTGTTGCAGGTGTCTCTCTGTCTCTCTCCCTCTCCCTCTCTCCCCCCTCTAATTTCTCTGTCTCTATCCCATAATAAATACAACATATAAGATCTAAAATAGGGCGTCGGGCAGTAATGCAGTGGGTTAGGTGCACATGGCGGGAAGCGCAAGAGCTGGTATAAGGATCCCGGCTCCAGCCGTCAGCTCCCCACCTGCAGGGGAGTCGCTTCACAAGCGGTGAAGCAGATCTGCAGGTGTCTTATCTTTCTCTCCCCTTTCTGTCTTCCCCATCTCTCTCCATTTCTCTGTCTTATCCAACAACAATGACATCAATAACAACAGTGATAACTACAATAAAAAAGGGCAACAAAAGGAAATAAATATTTTTTAAAAAATGTTAAATCTAAAGTAAAAAAAAGTGAGACATTGAGAGGGAGACAGGGAGAAAAGACAGGAGAGATACCTGTAACACTGTTTCACTGTTCTGAAGTCCCCCACCCCAAGGTGGGGAACAGGGCCTTGAACCCTGTTCCTTGTGCAGGGTATCATGTGCACTCTTCCGTGTGGGCTGCCAATCAGTCCTATTATCAACTCTTGACCATCTTCTGTAGCCATTCACCTGTGATAGCTGCAAAGCAGTCCTTGGCTTCTGGGCTGGAGACGAAAAAGCAACCTACTACCAGTTTCTCGCTCGCCCTGCCTCTACTGGAATCCTCCAACCTCAGAGCAGAGAATATTCCTTCTTCTCTCTCAAGCCAACAGTTCTCCACCCCAGGTGTCCATCAGTTTGTAGAGCACACTTTCCTCTCCTGATCTTCCATGGTCTTGCTCCGGGGCTTTGTCCTCAGGTTGCTTGAGGCTGAGGAGAGACATTGGCCCAGGCAGGGTCATAGATAGGAAATGTCAGGTAAACAGTGTGGAATATTAATCTCAAAGGAAAAAAGAATTAGTTCCTTCTGGGACTGTAATACTTAAGGAATACTGAACCATTAATAGATTTTCAACAAGATAAAGAATTTTCAATGGGTAAAGAATAGTCTCTTCACCAATTTTTTTTTTAATTTATATTTATTTACTTATTTTCCTGTTTGTTGCCCTTGTTGTTTTTTAATTGTTGTTGTAGTTATTGATGTTGTCATTGTTAGGACAGAGAGAAATGGAGAGGGGAGGGGAAGACAGAGAGGGGGAGAGAAAGATAGACACCTGCAGACCTGCTTCACCACCTGTGAAGCGACTCCCCTGCAGGTGGGGAGCTGGGGGTTCGAACCGGGATGCACTTTGGGCTACATGCACTTAACCCGCTGTGCCACCACTGAACTCCCTTCACTAAATATGTATAAAGCATTGGAATAGTTACATGCAAAGGAATGAAGCCAAGATCTTGGAAACTATTACTCATCCACTAATAAAAATTGTGTTAATGATGGGATCCTGGAGCATGATGATGAAAAATAACTGGGGTGTGGGGCAGGATGGTGACGCACCTGGTCAACTGCACTTTATAACGCGCAAGGACCCAAGTTCAAGCCCCTAGTCCCCACCTGCAGGGGGAAAGTTTTGTGAGTAGTGAAGCAGTGATGCAGGTGTCTATCTCTTTACTTCTCTATTTCCCCCTTACCTCTCTTATTTCTGGCTGTCTCTATCCAATAAAGATTTAAAAAAAATTTTTTTAATGACTTAGGAAAGAGTATCTTGCAGACACCTATCATGGGGAGATAGAGAGGTATGTATCAACTGCTGAGCTATAAACCACTAAACACCCCCCCCCAATTAAGCAGGAAAAAAATTAATTATGTCTAGGGGCTGGGCAGTGTTACCATGCTCAAGGACCCAGGCTCAAGCCCTCAGCCCCCACCTGCAGGAGGGAAAGTTTCTGAATTGTGTAACAGTGTTGTAAGTGTCTCTTTTTCTCTTTCCCTCTTTATCTCCCCCTTCCTTCTCAACTTCCATCTCCACCCAATAAATAAAACACAAAATAAATTCTACAAAAGTTAATCCTCAGATACCTTTAAAATTATGTTGAAATTAAAAAACGAGAGAAGAATGGAGTTAGAATGGTGACATGCACTAAATGCGAAAATTAACTTGGGCGGCCGGGAGGGAGTAGGGGATGTGGGTGAGTTGGGTGTTGGTGGACTTGTGTTGCTCCCTAGAATTCTGACACAGTCACTGATAACTTCACCCCTCACCCCATGTTTCTTTTTTTAAAATTTTTCTTTATTTATTCCCTTTTGTTGTCCTTGTTGTTTTATTGATGTTGTAGTTATTGTTGTTGTTATTGTTGTCATCGTTGTTGGATAGGACAGAGAGAAATGGAGAGAGGAGGGGAAGACAGAGAGGGGGAGAGGAAGATAGACACCTGCAGACCTGCTTCACCACCTGTGAAGCGACTCCCCTGCAGGTGGGGACCCGGGGGCTTGAACCAGGATCTTTAGTCAATCCTTGCGCTTAACCCACTGTGCTACCGTCTGACTCCCTCACCCCATGTTTCTTACATAGTCTGAGTATGACTGGGTTGTGAATACCCTTTCTCCTGAAGAAAGATTCCAAGTGGAATAAGCCAATGTAGCTATCAAATTGGTTCTGTTATTTACTTTTTTTTTTTTTTTTTTTTTACCAGTGCACTAATCAGTTCTGGCTTATGGTAGTACAGGGGATTGAACCTGGAACCTAGGAGCTTCAGACATAAGTGTCTGTTTGCATAACCATTATGCTATACCCTTGTCCCTCGATTTGACTCTATGGCCAATGGAATCCAGACATCACAGAGTGTGTCCCTAGCTTTGGAGAAGAGAATTGCCTTCCCACTCATAGAATCCAGCAGCATTGAGAAAATTGTAGAGATTGATGCAAAGTTGTCTGGTTGTTGATACTAAGATAAGATAAGTTGATAAAGCCAGAGCAGAGACAGAATCACCGGTTCCCCCACAGTGAGATGATGGCAGTGGAGATGTGCCCAATCTGGCTGAACAGTTTGGAGAAGAAACAGACCTGAGACCCATGTCTCAGTATGACATGTGCAATAATACTACTATTTCGAGGAGTTGTTGAGAAAAGATCCTAGCTAGCTATTTCATAGGAATCTGTCTGGGGTCTTTGTGCAGATTGACACAAAGTGTCACAGAGGGTGCCTATAGCGTCTTGCAGGAAGTTTATCCCAAGGCCCTGACACTGAAAGAAGTCATCAAGCTCAGTATCCTAAATCATAGAGGAGAAAATAGATGCAACTAACATGGCTACAATGAGGCTTGGCCAGAACCCCCACATTGTTCACAAAGAACTCAAAGAGGTTATCAAGGGCATTGAAAGGCACATGAGCCTCAGGGGCCAGGAATTGGCCCACGGGGCTAAGAACACATGGTACAAAGAGCGAGGACCCCTACAAGGATCCCAGTTTGAACCCTTGGCTCTCCACCTGCCGGGGGGGGGGGTGCTTCACAAGTAGTAAAGCAGATATGCAGGTGTCTGTCTTTCTCCCTCTCTGTCTCCCCTCCTTTCTCAATTTCTCTCTGCCCTATCTAATAAAATGGAGAAGAAAAAAAAGGGGGGGAGCTTCCAGGAGCCGCCGAAACAACATCAATGGCAACAATAACAATAACGATGACAACAAGGGCAACTAAATGGGGAAAATGGCCTCCAGGAGCAGTGGATTCGTAGTGTAGGCACAGAGCCCCAGCGATAACCCTGGAGGGGAAAAAAAAAAAAAAACAAACCATGAAATACGACTGCTTGCTCTAACATAGACAAAACTCAGAACATTGTAAGGAGAAGAAACCAGACACGGGTCACATGTTAGATGATTTTATTTGTGTAAAATATACAGGGGCATGCAAAATAGCTCAACTGGATAGTGTGTTGCTTCACCATGTGCACAACCCTGGTTTGCTCCTGTCCCACCACACTGAAGAAAGCTTTGATGCTGTAGTATCTCTCTGTCTCTGTCTCTCCATATATATAATCTAGAACAGTTAAATCCATAGAGACAGAAAGCAGACTAGTTGTTGCCAGGGACTAACTAAAGGCAAGAAGTTGAAGTAACTGCTTAGTGAGTTCAGAGTTTCCTTTTGGGTGATCAAAATATTCTTTTTTTTTTTTTTATGGTCAGTTTTTTTAAATATTTATTTTCCCTTTTGTTGCCCTTGTTTTTTATTGTTGTAGTTATTATTGTTGTTGTTATTGATGTTGTCGTTGTTGGATAGGACAGAGAGAAATGGAGGTGGGGGAAGGCAGAGAGGGAAGAGAAAGACACCTGCAGACCTGCTTCACCAGCCTGTGAAGCAACTCCTTTGCAGGTGGGGAGCCAGGGAGCTAGAACGGGGATCCTTATGCCAGTCCTTGCGCTTTAACCCACTGCACTACTGCCCTACTCCCAATCAAAATATTCTGAACCCAAATAGAGATGGTGATTGTATGTATTATATATGTTAAATGCCACTAAATTAGTTGCTCTAAAAAAGTTTTATGTTAAGAAAAAGTGGGCTTTTCAGGAATGGGAAAATGTAATGTGAACTGAATTCTAAAGATGTAAAGAAAGAACAGGAGAGAAACATTCTGCCTGGAACTCAGTAGCCAGTGCACAGTCCCATTAGTCGTGAACACATCCAGGTGTGAGTTTGATGGCCTCTACTAAGAGAGAAAGCAGGAACCAGGTGGTGGCGGACACACATTACAGCACACACATTTCAGCGTGCATAAACCTGGGTTCAAGCTCCTGCTCCCCATCTGCAGGAGGGAAGCTTCAAGAGTGGTGAAGCAGAGCTGTGGGTGTCTCTCTGTCTCTTTCCCTCTCTGCCTCCCACTTCCCTCTCAATTTCTGTTTTTATACATAAATAAATAAATAAATAGTTTTTTTTAAGAAAGAAAATGGAGGGGTCCTGGAAGTGGTGTACCCGGTTAAGTACACATAGCACTAAGTGCAAGGACTGTTCAAGGATTCAGATTCGAGCTCCTACTCCCCACCTGCAGGGAGGACTCTTCACAAGTGATGAAGCCAGTCTTCAGATGTCAGTTTTTCTCTCTCCCTCTCTATCTCCCCCTCCCCTCTCAATTTCTCTCTGTCTTATCCAGTAAAATGGAAAAAATGGCCACCAGGAGCAGTGGATTCTTAGTGCCAGCACAAGGTTTCAGTGATAACACTGGAGGCAAAAGAAAGAAAGAGAAAAAGAAAGAAAGAAGTAGTAATGATAACTATTCAGTTCAGTGTTTGTGGTGTTCTATTTGCTTTATGTGATACAATTTATTTAACCTTCAGAGGAGCCCTGTAAAGTGGGGACTTTTCTTTCCCTTCAATGTACAGATGTGTAAACAGAGGCTCAGAATGGCTGAGAACTTTGCCTAACCATTGCACGACGACTAGCATGGCTTAAATTTGAACCCTACAGATGGGCCGCCAGAACCAGTTTTATTTATTATTTTATTTTATTTTCCCCTTTTGTTGCCCTTGTTGCTTATAGTTGTCATTGTTATTGTTGTTGTTGTTGGATAAGACAGAGAAATGGAGAGAGGAGGGGAAGACAGAGAGGGGGAGAGAAAGATAGACACCTGCAGACCTGCTTCACCGCCTGTGAAGTGACTCCCCTACTGGTGGGGAGCCGTGGGGCTTGAACCAGCATCCTTAATGCCATCCTTTTTAGAAGTCTTTTTAAAATTATTATCTTCCATTTATTTGTTGGATAGAGAGAGCCAGAAATCAAGAGGGTCAGGGGAGACAGAGAGGGAGAGACAGACACCTGCAGCCCTCCTTCACCACTCAAAAAACTTTTCTCCTACAGGTGGGAACCAGGGACTCAAACCTGGGTCCATGCATATTGTGACATGTGCACCACCCAGCCCCTATAAGAGACGTGTGAAGCTCATCTACTCGTTCTCCAGGTTGGGGTGGGGGAGGAGGAGTAGAGTCAGAGTAGCGCCAGGAGCTGGTATAGGTCCTAGCAGGTGAACCTCGCTAAGTAAAAATAATCTGACTGGCTGATGGGGGTGTTACTCAGAGTTCCTGGCTAGAGAAAAAAAGGGCCTTCAGAAGGAAGGCTAGATTGGGACAGCAAAATGTCAAATCTTTGGCAGACCTGTGTAGTGTCCTGCTAGAGGCCAGGCAATGGTCAGGCAGTCACCTCATGTCTAAAATCCAAGGGTCTTGTCTTGCCAGTCCCAGAAGCCTGAGTGGTTGCTCTTTTTCAGAATGATGCTGACAGGGTGACTGATCACACTTGCCTCCTGAGTGCTCATTGATAGTGCTCAAGATGAAAACATTAGATGTTCCTTTCTGGAAGTTCAGGGAAGGAGATGCAGGGCAGCACTGTGGTAGCTTTTGTTCTCCTTTTTTTTTTATTATTATTATTTTTTTTATTGTCAAAGTCTACTTTTATGTCCAAGAATGTAATTTTACACATGTATTTTACACATGAAAACACAGATTACAAAATTCTCAGGCGGTGGTCCAGGAGGTGGCACAGTGGGTAAAGCATTGGACTCTCAAACATGAGATCTCAAGTTCAGTCCCTGGCAGTAAATGTACCAGAGTGCTGTCTTTCTTTCTCTCCTACTGTCTTTCTCACTAATAAATAAATGACATTAAAAAAAAATTTCTCAGGTGTCCTTAAAATTGATACTATTTGAAAATAGACAACTCCTAAAGCCTGTAGATTACTGAAAGAAAAATAAATGAAATTTCACTGGGTCATTCTATATCATTAACGAGGCTGCAGTTTCTCACTATGGCTCCTGCTTGCTAGTCCTAGTGTAATGACACTTGGGTTATAATGAATAACACCCCCAGAACAGGAAATGTAAAAGCAAATAAGTAAACTACTTCCCAAGGCAAGGGGATGACAGAGAATATACGGAGGAGGGGAAAGATGGAGAGAAAAATCAGAGAGAGAGATAACAGGGGATTTGCCGACTTTGGGATAAATTTTTGAGAATGGAAGATCTTAGCTCATGGCCCTTTCAAGAAGTTAACTCATGGACTGTTAAGAATGTTAATGATGAGAGTTGGGCGGTAGCTCAGTGGGTTAAGTGCACGGTAAGCGTAAGGATCCCCTAAGGATCCCCGGCTCCCCACCTGCAGAGGAGTCGCTTCACAGGCGGTGAAGCAGGTCTGCAGGTGTCTGTCTTTCTCTCCTCCTCTCTCCATTTCTCTCTATCCTATCCAACGACGACAACATCAATAGCAACAACAACAATAACTACAACATTAATAAAACAACAAGGGCAACGAAAGGAAATAAATAAATAAATCTTATTTTTTAAAAAAGAATGTAATGATTTTTTTCTTTTTTAAATACGTTGCTGGTGAGAACTGGGGATTTGAACCCAGGTTCCTCCCTTTGCTTTTAATACAGCTTTGCTTTATTTTAGAATGGTCCCCCTGAAGTAACTGGTTCTCCTTGCTTCTGAAGGGGGCTTTGATGAAAATCTCTCTATTGAAACTTCTTTTAGGGGCCAGGCGGTGTCACAGCTGGTTAAGCCCACACATACAGTGCACAAGGACCCAGGTTCAACCCCCTGGTCCCCACCTGCAGGGGGAAAACTTCACAAGTGGTGAGGCAGGGCTGCAGGTGTCTCTCTGTCTCTTTTCACTCTCTCTGTCTCCATCTAAGAATAAGTAAATAAAAAGATTTTAAAATTTAAAAAAGAGAGAAACTTTTTTTTTCTTTTACAAAGTGCCACCAGGATTGTTGCTAGGGCTTGGTGCCTCCACAATGAATCCACTGCTCTTGAAGTATTGAATCTTCTTCTTCTTGTAGGGGAAGATTAAGGTGATACGGGGGGGGGGGGGAGGCTAAAAAAAAGAAAGAAAGAAAAAACGTCTAAAACATTAAAACACCTTAATTATTACAGTGGCTTCTTAACATCTCATAGTCCTCTGATTTCCCTGCAACACCTGTTGTATACAATACTGTCTTTGGAAATTTCTATTGTGAAAACATTGAAGCCCAGGGCCATGGAGATCATACCTATCTAGAACCTGTGAAACTCCTTCCCTCAGGCCTGGCTTCCATCAAATTATTGGCCAAATATCTGTTCTGCCTTTGTCTTACTTTTCCTGATGCTTCCTCCTTTCACTGAAATGCTCATCCTTTATTATCTATTATCACAAGTTGCCCAGCTTTCAGGATTCAGCTTTCTTAATCATCACCAGCACTCTTTGAGATAGACAGATTAGACTCTCTCTACCTAGTTTGTAGGGATACAAATGTTATATCTACTGTCCAGATATATACACATGGAGCAGACAGAAGCAAGCACAGGATGAGAATTTGCAGGGTTAAAAAATTTGGGGGGGGTTGGGCGGTAGTGCAGTGGCCCAAAGTGCAAGGACTGGCATAAGGATCCTGGTTCGAGCCCCTTGCTCCCCACCTGCAGGGGAGTCACTTCACAGGCGGTGAAGCAGGTCTGCAGGTGTCTATCTTTCTCTCCTCCTCTCTGTCTTCCCCATCTCTTTCCATTTCTCTCTGTCCTATCCAACAACAACAACATCAACAACAGCAATAATAATAACTACAACGACGATAAAACAACCAAGGCAAAAGGGAAAAAATGGCTTCCAACAGCAGTGGATTCATGGTGTAGGAACCGAGCCCCAGCAATAACCCTGGAGGCAAAAAAATAAATAAATAAATATTTATTTACTTACTGGATAGAGACATCCAGAAATTGAGAGGGAAGTGGAAGATAAGAGAATGAGAAGACAGAGAGACACTTGTAGCCCTGCTTCACCACCCATGAAGCTTTTCCCCTGCAGGTGGGAAGCAGGGGCTCAATCCAGGTCCTTGCACATTGTAATATGTGTGTTCAAGCAGGTGCACTACCACCTGGCCCCTGAGGTTGAGAATGTGCCTAAAGACACACAACCTGTAAATCTAGGAGTAAATTCCTGAAGCGTCCACTCTTAGCTACTGTTCTGTATTAGTTGCAATCAAAGAGGCATGTGGCTGAGACCCTATTAGCACCATTACTCTATTCTGTAAACTCTCAAAAAGAAGGAAGCTTTGCTAAACTTTCCCCCCCCCCCCACGTCTTTTTCTCTTTGGGTCCAGGTGGAAGTGAAGCCATACGTGCTGGATGATCAGATGTGTGATGAGTGCCAGGGCACGCGCTGTGGTGGGAAGTTTGCCCCATTCTTCTGTGCCAACGTCACCTGTCTGCAGTATTACTGCGAATACTGCTGGGCCAGCATACATTCCCGAGCTGGGCGGGAGTTCCACAAACCACTGGTGAAGGAGGGAGGAGACCGCCCTCGTCACGTCCCATTCCGCTGGAGCTGAACCCAGGGCAGACCCAGCCACAAGTACTGGAGTAGCTAACAAGGAGGGAAAAGAGAGGGCACTGCCTCAGGGCTTACAGCGTTCTGGAAATCTGTGCATTCGTTCTTGATTTTTAAAGAAGAAATGGGTCTTTTTTATTATTATTAATTATTATTTACAGTCATATTACTGAACTCAGTGTCCAGTATAATGCAAAATTTCAGAGTGTGTAATGGTACTGATTTGCACTTTGATTCCCACCTTTGCTTGGTACCTTGATTTCTTCCTCCTGATCTGTCACTCGTGACAGTACCTAGACTGCCATTCTCATCAGCGGCCACCAGGTTGACATCCATGATGTTTTTGTTTGTTGTGTTGTTCTTCTGGTTGTTTTCAACTGGAGCATGCACTTATTTTCAGAAATTTAGAGAGTTGCCCCTAGGAGAAGACTTACCAAAGGTACAAATAACTTGCGAATAGGTGGCAGGTGTAGCAAAAACTTCACAGCAACTCAGCAATCATTAGTTGGGGTCATTTAGAGTAAGGATAACCCTTAATGAAAATAAGCCTTTTAGTTGCTCTCGATTTTGACATGTAAGGATACCTCATATGCTGGATCTTTTGTTTCCTTCATGTTTGATTTCCATTTTGCGGAGGATTTTTGGTTAGATCTTTTAGTGTTATATACATGTATGCTGCAATAGCTTTTGCTGCTATGAAATGGTATTATTAATACCATAATACTCTATCCAGGCTAAAGTATCAATTAGAAAGCCCAACAACACCTTTTTTTTTTTTTTTTTTTTTTTTTTTGTGACTTAGGGATAGAATCAGCTGCTGAAAGGAGATCAGAACCGACTTCAGAAAGCTTCACCGGAAGGTCACTATTTCTGACTGCATGTTTACTTAATCAGGTTGCTGCATGCAATAAATTTTATATCCAATGTCTAGTATAAAAACCTTCCCACAATGCACAAATTAAGAAATCTATATAAGCTATACAGTACTGATTTCTTTTTCAAAGATTTTTTTTTCATTCAAAGAATTGGTGATTGACTGGAGGAAGGCATGCCTCAATAAATGGAATGCTTCTGAAATTAAGAAGACCCATAACAGAATGACCTATATTACAACCAATATAAACCTAGGTGTAGGATATTCTTAAAGCAAATTTGTGGATGGTAGATGAAGTACTTTGCGGTGCTCTGTTATATATTGTGCAATTTATTTTATATAGTAAAGTGATTATGTCTAACTGTGATCAAATTTAACTGTTTAAAGCCTCTGTGTCAGACATTAACGAACTTTACAGTTCCTAACCGGTATATTATTAACTAACACATGAGCTCTTAGTTACAACCTCCTAGTGCTTGCACCATTTTACATAGCTTCAGACCTTGTCCAGAAAACCAAAGAGCTCATCTTAGCTTACAAACACTAGGAATATATACAGTATATAGAGATAAGTTGTCAGATTGACAAACTAGGCACATTTTAAGAAAATTGTGTGATGGTGATGCTAAAGAAATGCCTGTATGAAATAATACAGCCTGGGCAGGTTTGATTGTCTGGGAGAGAAATTAACTACTTAATTCCCTGGATTTCTCCTGTAAAGCTTGAATAGAATTAAGACCTGCTAGTACGAGCATGGACATTATTTTAGCATTCACTTTTGGGCTGCAGATAGTAATATATAAACACACACAATGATTGTGAGACTGTGTAAATCTTTTTTTTTTTTTTTTCTAATCTTCCTATGTTTTGGAATTCTGGGGACAATCTGACTGGATATGACACTGCAGATTAGATTTAAGTCATTTGTGTTTTATGTGCTGTGATGTCCTTGTACAGTCTTAAGTTAATATTGCTTGTTTTGTTTTGCTTTGTTTCTCCAGTGTTTAGTTGCAATTACCAGCTCTCCAACTATAGTTTATTTTCAAAAAAAAAAAAAAAAGCAAAATAGTTTTTTACTGGATTAAAAATGCTTATTAGAATTCTCCCCCTTTTGCAGTTATTTCTGGGCTTTTTGGGGAATAATTACCTTTTTTCTAGCCCAGCTGTGGTTTTCTGTTTGTTTGTTTTTTTTCTATGTTTGTGGTTTTTTGTTTTGTTTTGTTTTTTCATCTGTACAAAAAATTTTGTTATGCACTACTACTTTTTGTATTCTAGAAAGTTTTCAAAAGTTGGCCGAAGATTTGTTTGTTTGTTTTTAAGGAAAAAGGCATGCTTTCTGACTGACATGATCTTTTGCAATACCTCAATTTTGAAATATAGGAAAGAAAAATGATATTTTCTAAGTAAGTTTATTCAGAAAAATATATATTAATTTAATTCTGCAAGAAAAAAATGATTTAACAGATGGGTAACTTTATTTTTTTCATGCTTATTTGTGTTTTTTGAAAATGAAGAAGTTAGAGCTTTATAACTATAATATTAAAGATCATATCTAACCTACTGAAATCTACCTGATTATGTGAAAGAAGCAAAACTTTTTGAAGAAGCGCCCCTCTTTCATGTACTAAAATAACACAGGTTTTTTTTTGTTGTTGTTGTTATTTTTTTTTTAAGCTGGAAGATTGTAAAGAGTAAAGCTAAAGTGAAGGCAAAAAAAAAAAAAACATTGTCATGAAGAATAGGTCACAAAAAAATAAACTCTATTTGGTGCTGAAAGTTGTGAATAGATGGTGGAAACTCCTTTCCCTTAATTTGTATATTTATAATCAAGCATTGATTGTGCACGACTGACCAGGATTGTGAAAGAGTTCTTCTGTTTGTATTTTTTTAAAAAGAGAACTTTTTTTAGTTTATTAAATTATAACATGTTCCCTTTTGTTTTGTAAATAAATGTGTCCCCCAGTTGTTAGTGTTATATGAAAAAGAGAGGGTCCTTCAAAAAAAATTATTTTTTAAAACACAGAGGTGTTCTGACCTGCAACTTGACTGGGAAGCCCCTGGGTATCACAGGTCCTGTTGAGGCCTTTCCTTGATGTGACACTTGAACTAGTCGATTTTTTGAAGGCTATAACCTAACCTCGACTATTTGTTGTTATGTGCAATACTGTTTGTACTGTTTGTATAAAAAAAATAGAAAAAAAAAAAGAAAAGAAAAAAGGCATAAATCTTTATTGCAGATTTATTTTCATTGCAAACTTTAGACATTGTGATTCACTGAAATCATTTTTCTACTGTCAAATATGTACCTTTCCTTCATGCTGGTATTTTTTCAATAGTAATGTAGCCTTTGTACTGAGACAAATTTTCATTGTTATTTTTAGAAAGATTTTTTGCTAAGGAAAAAAAATTAAACATATTTACATATTTTTCATTTTATTTCGTATTTTCTTTAAGGAGTGCTTTCTCAATCATTAATAGAGTTGTTTCTGGGAGGGACTTTCATATCTGGTCAATGTCATAATATTATTTTGTATTTTTACTTGGAATAAATTAATTTTATGATGCTAATTCTTTAAAAGTTTATTTTTTTCATTTTCAGTTATTTTTGAAGCTAAAAACCTTTGTAATATTGTTACTAAAGTGTCTAGTTTTTTGAAATGCAAAGCTTTATGTATTAACTTGCTGATGTGGTTTACAATAGTGTGACAAGGATGAAAATGGTTGGTTATGTAAAGTGACTGGAAAATGTAATGGATAATTGGGTAATAAAATGACAGAATGAGCAGAACATGTGAGATTTTCAACAAGCCTTTTCCTTTAATTACAGTGGTTTTGTGTAAGACTAGGGATGTCACAGTACAATTCCTCTAGGGATGTCACCGTGGAGTCATACAACACCAGGTGCAGCCAAATCTGTGACCCTGATAATGAAGTCACCCCTCTGAAGAAAAAAAAAAAAAAGCCACCAGGTTTAAAACCTGG
This sequence comes from Erinaceus europaeus, assembly GCF_950295315.1. Lineage (NCBI taxonomy): Eukaryota > Metazoa > Chordata > Mammalia > Eulipotyphla > Erinaceidae > Erinaceus > Erinaceus europaeus. The sequence goes on along the minus strand of NC_080162.1, from coordinate 102,507,016 downwards.
CTAGGTCAACAGAAATAATACATTGCTTCCCCCACCCCCCCAACTGTTCATTATGTTCTGTATATGCACTTGTATGTGCTATGGTGTGTGTGTGTGTGTGTGTGTGTGTGTGTGTGTGTGTGTGTCTGTGTCTGTGTGTGTGAGAATCTGCCACCAACTGCTGTCCATATGTTAGACAGTGCCTTTCACCCTGGCCAGATCTTTTCCATACATTTACAGTGGTGATGTCCCAGAGACAAAGAAATTTTACCGAGAAGACACCACCTGCTACAGAGCTGATTTGGATGACAGTATCTCCCACGTGGCCTGCCTGTTGGGCACGAATGTATCCTTGAGGAAACACACTCAGACGTCACCACTGTATATGGACAGCCTCAGACTTTGTCTTCCTCCACCTTCACCTCCTCCTTGTTATGGTGACCCTTGTTTGCTCCTCGTAGTGGCAACATGTTTAAATCACTCTAAGCATGATTTGTCTGTCCTCTTTTTTCCAACACCCACCTGTGAAGACAGCACGAATGACACCTAAAATCTTAAACAAAAATAACCCATATAACTGGTGTTGCGTAAACAGAACATTCAATGACTTGCTCTAGATTTGAGGGTGTGTTTCTCCTGGTTCTTGATGACCTTCCCTAGTTCTGCTGCCAGGGAAACAAGGTTCTCAGTAACCTAGAGAAACACATGTCCAGAGTTGGCTCTTGGGTATGCTCTATGTATTCAGTTTTGTAAATAATATATAGGTTAGCTCAAGTTGTGATGTAAAATTTTAACTCAGATTGGTACCACTCGTTGAAATTTTACATTACCTTCAAATAAGCGATTAGGAACAGAAGAAATCGGGAAATTCTTGCTTTAGTGGCTTGAAGGTTATGCTTAGATTTCTGCCGATATCTTATGTTTTATACTTTGTTCGTGAGGCATGCATGGCCTAATGCAGAATGCAATTAGCTAAATTCTGCTAATTTATGCAACTAGCAAATACCTGCTAGTTTTCATTTTATCTATTATATTAGCAACAAAATGGCATTTAACTGGATAAAGCTCCTACCTAAATATTTGAGTATTGTGACATCTCTACTTGCAAGGTCTGAATGAAAGATTAGTAATCACAGACTAATGAAAAAAAAAGTATCTTTTTGTTTAAAATGGCTTATTTGTACGAGTTGTTTTTTCACCAGTTTGTATGGTATGTCAGCTAACATTTTCTGGGGTTTCTTGTTTTGTTTTTTAATAATAACCAAATTTCTCTATCTCAGCTGCAATAGTGTTCCATTTTACCACAGAATATTTTATAATTAATGCTGTTGACTTTATACCCCAAAAATGGTTCAAGAAGTGGGTTTGTGGTTTGCAGGGGTGGGGTGGTGTTTAAATTTGTATGATGCTGTTGAAGTTAATAGCAACAAGCAGAAAATCTGGGTGCTAATATGAGATAACTTCTCTTTCTCCTTTATGGATCTAGTTCTGTTGGGGTATAAAGTATTAGGTATTTGTATTTTTGCTGTCGAAATAATGGACATAACTTTTAGAGTGTTCACAGCTAAGATCTCTGTATTTGTTTTTCAACTAATAACTAATTTGAACTGTATTGTATCTTTTATTACTTGTTCTCTTAGATTTTTTTTTGCTAGTAACCCTTATCAGCTTCCGCCTCTGGGGCTTGGACTAATAGTGCTTGTATGGAACTGCAGTACTGTGACTAACCATGGAGCTCAATGCAGCTATTGCTTACAATTGCTTAAACTTTGTAGTTTGGACTTATTATTTTTTTTTCTGTAATAACAACTTATTAAATCTAGTTGTACGAAGTACTGACATTTGTCATCCTTTGCATCTGCTAAGGAGTAGCTTGGAGTTGATGGATTGCATCTGGTAACATCCCAGTTGGCTTGATTGGCTTTGGGGTGGGGGGGTTTGGGGGGGTGGAGCAAATCCCTTTAGGAAGGCCTTTTCTGGGTCACAGGCTACATAGCACTCATTAAAACAATGTCTATGTGAAACAGAAAGGTATCTGATCCTTGGGTCATTGGGTGTGATTGTGGATTGGCTTCAAGGTTTTTACAGGTGCGATTTTTTTTTTTTAATACCAGCACTTGCCACATGGAACCAATTTTCAAAATTAAAGCTAAGAAAGTCAATGAAAATGTAAGTATGTCCCCTTCATTTTAATATTTTTTACACCAGATTATCATTTCAGAAATCGAGTCTTAAAAAAATAATAATAAATTCTCACACCGACTTCGGATCTGCTAGGAACTTGTAGGCACTGACTTTAACCCTTTTAGAAAGTGGATCCCAAGTGGCTGCACCAGAGAACCCTCTGGAGCTTTCGGCGTCCAGCCCCCAAGGCGGAGCTCAGCCTTTAAGGAGGCTCCGGGGCGGAGCTCTCCAGGCCGACAAGGAGCGGGAGGGGTGCTGAGAGCCCGGCGCGAGGCGGGTTGGGTTTGCGGGGCGGGGGGGGGGGGGGGGGGGTGTCCTCGAGAGCCTCGACTGGGGCGGGATGCAGGGTTTTGCACACGCCCCCCAGCCTTCTGCATTGAGCAACCCCACCCCAGCCGCAATGTACGCCTCCTCCCTTCTATTGCCCCTGTCCTGTTGCGGTGGCCCTGCTCCCTCCTTGCTGCCGCCCTGCAGGTAAGTGAAAGCGAGAGGGATTGGGGGGACGTCCCCCCTGGCCTGGGGAGCTGGGGCTGCGCAGCCCCCAGGCTGTGCGCTCACTCTTTGCAACTCTGAAACCCTCTTGCACTCGTCTCCTTAACCGAGGAGGGGACCATTACGCTTTACGTCCCCCTTGGAGTTGGATTGACAGTATACACTGAGCCAAGGATGCACCCCAATCTTCTGGGTGCTGGGCTGACTTGGAGCCCACGTTTGTCCCTAGGTTAAAAAAAAAAGTGATAAGTTGGGATGATAATGATGACTTGAGCGAAGGGGGTGGGGTAGGTAAGTGGAGTTTGTTAACTAGCAGCTTGCTGTTTCTAGGGTCAGGAGGGTGCTTTGAGAGTCTGCAGGACAGACCTTGACGACTGGAAAGGGAGTGTTGGCTACAGTATCTGCTTTAAGGAAAAGAAAACTCAACACCTGAAAATGAGGATGGAAACTGAACTTTAGTGGTTGAGCCTTCAGACTAAGGCACAAAGTCAGCAGGATAAAATATAGCCTATTCACATATGAGGAGCACAAAAGAAGGCACTCCCTCAATAAAAGTAGGGTTTTCATATAAAAACTTGATAGGAGGGGAGTCGGGCGGTAGCGCAGCGGGTTAAGCACACGAGGCTCAAAGATCAGTTCGAGCCCCCACCCACCCGCTCCCACCCCAGGGGAATCGCTTCACAAGTGGTGAAACAGGTCTATCTTCCCCCCCCTCTGTCTCCTCTCCTCTCTTTCATTCTGTCCTATCCAACAACGACGATATCAATAACAACGACGATAATAACAATAATGAAACATCAAGGGCAACAAAAGGGAATAAATAAAATAAATTAAAAAAAATAAGGGCAACAAAAGGAAATAAATAAATAACTTAATAGGAGGAGGGGAACGGAGGGGCCAAAATGGGATGATCAAATGATTTACTTAGGAAAGATCAGTGGTCTCTAGGAAAAAAGTGGGAGATAGAGTTTGTGATGTCTTTATGCTTATGCAGACAATAGTCTCTTTTTTTTTCTGGCCAGACTCCCCAAGAAGAGAGCATATATTTCAAACTTACTTTCAGAAATTTCTGCCAGATAAGAAAAGTTCAAAAGCTTCTTTTTGTATCTAGCTTGTCTTCAGTTGATTGTTCTTCTAATTGGACTACTGCTCAGCTCTAGCTTATAGTGCTGCAGAGGATCAAGTCTGGAACCTCCAGTGCCTGAGACATGACAGTGTTGCATAAACCACTGTACTAATTCCCTGCCCTTACGTCTTCAGTTTAAAATCACCTTCATTGGGCAGGGTGTTGGCAACACTTGGTAAAGCACACACATCCTCGTGCATGAGGACCCAGTCTCAAAACCTCATTCCTGAGCTGCGGGGGGAGGCTTCACAGGAGGTAAAACAGTGCTGCAGATGTTTTTGCTTTCTCTCTTCTCCCCTATTCTTCTCTATCATTAAAAAAAAAAAAGGCAGGGGAGATATCATAATGGCTTTGCAAAGAGACTCGTGCCAGAGGCTTCAAAAGTCCCAGATTCAATCCTCCAACCACCATATGCTAGAGTTGATCAGTGCTCTGATTAAAAACAAGAAGAAGAAGAAAGAAAAAGAAAAGAAAAAAGGTTGCTTGGAGCAGTGGAGTACAAGCACCAAGTCCTAGTAATGACCTTGATTGCAAAATAATAATAATAATAATAAAAATAAAAGATAAACTCATCTTCATATTAATTCTGGAAGTCCAAGTGGGGCTCCACAGATAAATGACTAGAGAGATTTAATCATTGGTATGGCTAAGTGAAAATTTATCTTCTGTTCCATTACATAGTGTTAGGGAGGGAATACAATTCTGAATGTGGACTGCTACTAGCAACTAGAATTCTGTATTGCTAAAGGTTTTTAGATATAAAGAGCAGGCTTGCTATCATGGGCATGACCCAGGTTTGAGACCAAGCCCACAACACACTGAGGGAAGCTTCTGTACTGGGTGTGGTGTCTCCTCTCGGGCTGTGTTTTACTTTTTAAAAGTTTTTTTTTATAAGTTTTTAGAAAATGGAAACACTGACAAGACCATAGGATAAGAGGGGTACAATTCCCACCACCAGAACTCCGTATCCCATCCCCTCCCTGATAGCTTTCCTATTCTTTAACCTCGTGGGAGTATGGACCCAGGGTCATTGTGGGATGCAGAAGGTGGAAGGTCTGGCTTCTGTAACTGCTTCCCCATTGAACATGGGTGTTGACAGGTCGATCCATACTCCCAGCCTGTCTCTCTCTTTCCATAGTGGGGAAGGGCTCTGGGGAGGTGGGGCTATAGGACACATAGTGGGGTCATCTGCCCAGGGAAGTCCGGTTGGCATTATGGTAGCATCTGGAATCTGGTGGCTGAAAAAGAGTTAAGATAGAAAGCAGACCAAGGGGCCAGGAGGTGGCGCACATGGCTAAGCGCAAACATTACAGTGCATTAGGACCCAGGCTCAAACCCCTGGTCCCCACCTGCAGGGGGAAAGCTTCATGAGTGGTGACGCGGGGCTGTCTCTCTGCCCCTCTTCCTCTCCTCTCAATTTCTCTCTGTCTCTATCCAGTAATAAATAAATTTAAAAATTAAAAAATTTTAAAAAAAGAAAGCAGAACAAATTGTAGTCTAATAATGAACCTAAAGGCAAGAATATTATGGATGGAGATACGGGGTCTCCGCTTTGGAAAAAGCTAGTAGGTCTATTTTAGGTATATTCCAGGGGGCCCATGACCCAACTAGTTTTTGCCTGTGTCAGACATCTAATATGCAGGTGACCTAAGCTATTGTCTGGGGGAATGTTGTCATGGTTGGAAAAAGGACCTGAAAGCCGGATCAGGGAAGAGAGTAGCTCCCCAATATGGGAAAAGTCTGTAAGTATTGTTAACTGTAAACCCCATCAATCTGATCTGGAGCCCATGTTCAGCACAGGGCCCTATATAACCTCTGCATCCCTGTAAGTCTGATCTCACATTCCGTGGTCACAGCTAGTAATATTCCAGGCTGCACCAATTTCAGGACCCATCATGCTGGGGTGATAGGCAGATTATGCTATCCAACCTCCCATCGGAGAATGGAACATTCCCTACCATTGTTGATTCACATTGAGGGCCAGGTTCAATAGGGGCCCACAGAGGGGTCCATTATGTTGTTTCTGATGGACATGAGCAGTGACAGTGGTGAGAGGGCCATCATGTCTGTGTGGGAATCCCAGGACTTCCCAACTAGGGCCCCAGGTGATGGGGTGGCCTGGTTGTGACTAAGTCACTATTACAGTATACCAGTCTCTTGCTCTTACTCAGCTTTTATAGTCCTTACTTTGCCTTACAGGGTTAGCTTTGGAGTGATTGAAGGATGTGCAATAGAAGGTAGGTGAGGAGGGTAGCTAGGCCTAAGTAGAAACTGTTTCATTAGGTACTTTATGGTGTCTTTTTAAGTCTTTCTGCTTGCTTGCTACATTTATTGACTCAATGCAAACTACTGTGCACTTTTGCTTTAAGGTATATGTTTTCCCCCAACTTCTGGATATATGTACTTATGCCCCATCTCTTGGACCCTGGTCTGTATCTAGGTTTTGAAGTTTGTTGAGAAGTGTACCACCCAAAATGAATTTAAGAAGTCATATGAGCTAGGAAAGGTCTCATCAGAGTAATGAAGCCGGTGGGTTCACATTCCACATCTGACCTCTCTGGACACATCCCAAAGTGAAGCATGCTTAGGTGGTACTGGTTGCATTGATTAGGTTGGAATCAGCAGGTGCAGTATCAGTTGGTATGAACTGAGAGAAGCATGCAGGAAAGTGAGCCCCACCCTAGAGGTTCCAGGACTGGAGGAAATATGGGCTCTATAGAGGAAGCAGGAGGTTCCTGCTGTCTTAGGGTTTAAGAAAGCAATAGTTATTGCTATAATCAAATTATTTGGGTGATTGAAAATCCCACTGTTAGGATTTGCTGTAGCACACAAGACTTTGCTATAATTTGAAATGTTTTAACAGTTTGAGCCCACTGTTAAAATTCGATCTGATTACTAATTTGAAGTTGTAAGTACTTAGATGGAAGGAACATATACTCAGAGATATGGTCTGTGCAACAAAAGTTTGAGACATTGTCCATTTTTCCCCCTCTTATAAACTTAATAGTGACTTGTGAGACAGTATGTTAATAGGAGTGTATATTCCCGCCATAACCACCACCGAAGGTCTGTGTCCCATTCCACCCCACTCCCCCACCCCCAGTGAAGCTGAACATCTGCCCTCATAATCCATCCCAAGATTTTTTCCTTTGGTGCCCTATTTTCTAAAGTATTATTAAAACTCTGTTATTTATTTTAGTAGGACAGAGAGAAATTGAGAGGGAAGGGGGTAGATAGAGAGGTGGGGAGAGACCTGCAACACTGCTTCACTGCTCATGCGTGAAGCTTTTCCCCTGCCCATGGGGACCTGGAGCTTGAACCTGGATCCTTGTGCATGGTAACGTGTACTTATCCAGGTGCAGCACTGCCTAGTCCCCTATCTCTGTGTTTCTGTCTGACAAAGTAGGCCTGGAGTGGTGAAGCCCAAGCGATATTCTCCCCACCTTCACCCCACATCCCGAAAAAACAGACTGGCATAATTACACGTACAGTCATCTCCACATTTAATTCCAGTGCCTCAAGGATTAGCTCAGGTTATGCCATTTTCTTCTTTGCTGTGACTGGTCAAACCACTGGATAGTGGTTGGGGCTGAACCGTTTGGTGGAAAATAAGCATTCCTACTTGGGTCCTAGAGCTCAAGCCTAAATCCAGTGAGATTCTATAAAAGGAAAAGCGTTGTAACTATAATAAAAAGGGGCTTTGGCTGCAGCGCATAAACGATTCGGCATAAAGGATTTGGCTAAGGGGCAGCTTGGAGTAGGTTTAAACAAATCAAGGTTTTATTAGGGTGATATAAGCATAAAGGACAAATATCTAGGTACTGTGGTCCGGGAGGTGGCACAGTGATAAAGCGTTGGACTCTCAAGCATGAGGTCCTGAGTTTGATCCCCGGCAGCACATGTGCCAGAGTGATGTCTGGTTCTTTCTCTCTCCTCCTATCTTCTCATTAGTAAATAAATAAAATCTTTAAAAAGATATATCTAGGTACTGCAAAATAAGCAATTATCAGCTGGGGCTGAGAACACGCTAGGCCAGAAAGTTCATGAGTCGGTTACCGGGAGTTCAGCCCTAGTTTTCATTGCTGCAGTCAGTTGAGGTCTGACAGGTCCTAGGGAGCCTAGCTCAGGTCACCGTGTCCCACAGAAGGCGCCGGGAAATCAGGTCTAAGGGTCGAGCAGATCATGAGAAAGGTAGCTAGCAAGGTTAAAAGTTAAATTTGTCTGAGTCCCGGGAAAAGAGCCATCTTCTACACCATCCACCATCTCTCTGTCCCCAATCTCTATCTCTCTCTTTTATTTTTCTCCAGAATTTGACTCAATCTTTAATCAAATAGGGACAAAACCCCACTTTGGAAGAAAAAAAAATCTGCAGTTTGAAGGGCAAAGGGAACAGATTAAAAAAAGAGGAAACTTTATATCTGCCCCTCCCCCATAGAAGATTTCCAAACCTGTCATAGCTTGACTAATGTCCAAAATGTTCGATTTATAAAGGTAGGTCTCTATCAAAGAAACTGCTGGCATTCACAACCAGTGACGACTGCTGTCCAGAGCCTGTTCTGAGCCTCAAACATGGTCCAAGAGAGCATATTCTGGTTGTGACGACCGACCAGTTAACCCAGAGTTCCACTTACACAATCCTTGCCCTGCTGGCTTCTTGTTTCCATTTCCTTCCCTGAGAAAAGAGCAACGTGTGGTCCAAACTGGAGAGCTTCAGGGCTGAGTTTCCCCCCCCCCCTTTTGCTGCCATTGTTTTTCATTTTGTTGTAGTTATTGTTGTTATTGATGTCATTATTAGATAGGAGAGAGTAATGGAGAGAGGAGGGGAAGACGGGGAGAGAAAGACACCTGCAGACCTGCTTCACTGCCTGTGAAGTGACTCCCCTGCAGGTGGGGAGTCAGGGGCTTGAACCGAGATCCTTATGCTGGTTCTTGCACTTTGCACCACGTGTGTTTAACCTGCTACGCTACCACCCGACTCCCCAAGGCTGTCTTTCCCCCAAATGCAAACATCCCCTCCTTTTCCATTGAATTGGCACTTGACGAGTAGAAGTCACATGTGTGAGGGTCATGTGAGTGGAGTGGGCCATTCCGGAGAGACCATGGCTGTGTTGTGGGTTTTGTGGGGGGAGGGGGAGGTCCCCAAGCTGAGTTGCTATTTTGTGTGCCTGACCACTTTTTTTTTTTTTGCCTCCTGGGTTTATTGCTGAGGCTCAGTGCCTGCACTAGGAATCCACTGCTCCTGGAGGCCATTTTTTCCCTTTTGTTGTCCTTGTTTATCGTTGTTGTTACTATTATAATTGCTTTTGTCATTGTTGGATAGGACAGAGAAATGGAGAGAGGAGGGGAAGACAGAGGAGGAGAGACAGACACCTGCAAGACCTGTTTCACTGCTCTTGAGGCGACCCCCTGCAGGTGGGGAGCCGGGGCTCAAACCAGGATCCTTACACTGGCCCTTGGGCTTTGCACCATGTGCGCTTAACTCGCTGTGCTAACACCCAACCCCCAGTGAGTCAGCGTTTTACTCACTGGTGTTATTACCCAAAGGGATGAGGATCACAGTAGCACTGATGGTAAGCTAGAAGCCACTCAGGTGCTGTGGCATCAAAAGGGGGCCAGGCAGTGGCACACTCAGTCACCATGCAGCAGGACCTGGGTTCGAGCCCTTGCTCCTCACCTGCAGGGGTATGCCTATGAAGCAGGTCTGTAGGCGTCAATATCTTTCTCTCTCTCATATCTCCCCTGCCCCTCTCTTTCTCTTTGTCCTGTCAAATTAAAAAAAAAATTGAAAGAAAAAAAGGGCAAAAATGGCCTCCAGAAGCAGTGGATTCATAGTGCAGGCACCCCCCAGCCCCAGCAACAACCTACCCTGGAGGCAAAAAAAAAAAAAAAAAAGCTGTATCTATCATATCCACACATGGAACACTGTCTAAGAGTGGAAAAGATCCCCGAGTTCATGTCACATTACTGAAGAAGCTCAAACTTAATGTTGGCCAAAATAATCCAGGCCCCAGCAGGCACCTATCAGTAACACACGGTTGCTCTGTTAGTGGGCCAAGGAGTAACGGAAAGAAGACTTGAGCTGACTTCTGGGGGGCTGGTAACTTTCTTGGTTGGTCTGGGTGTTGACTACATAGGTACGTTCAGTTTGTGAGTGCCCGTTGGGCTGTGCCCTGCACTCTCTGCACTTTGCTGTGTTTCAGTGGGACACAAACAGGAAAATGAGTTGAAACGGTGAAAAGTGATGCTTGGACTCACTGAAATTTCTTTCCAGGCAGCATGTCTGGAACTGCCCGATAGTGACTGAGCAGACTTCTTTCTAGCTCTCTGCTATCTATGCCAGCTGCTTGACTTCCCAGCCATCCAAACTGAAATGTCTTTGTTCCCCTTTCTCCAGCCCACCTCCAAATTTCTTTCTGCTTATTCCTTGAGCCTCTGAAAATACAGGAGGGATTTTCTTTCTTTCTTGCCTCCAGGTTTATGGCTGGGGCTAGCCCTATCAATCTGCTGCTCTTGGCAGCCATTTTTTCCATTTTGCTAGATAGGACAGAGAGAAATTGAGAGGGGGAGATAGGGAGAGAGAAAGATACACACCTGCAGACCCGCTTCACCGCCTGTGAACCCAGGTCCTTGCGTGGGTCCTTAGCTTTAATACTATGTGCACTTAACCGCGTGCGCCACTGTCCACCCCCACCCCCCAAGGAATTTTTATTCTTTTGAGGGGGAAGACATGGAGCAGCAAAGAATCTGAATTGCTCCACCCAATTTGTTTAACATCAAACCATAAAAGCCAGTTGCTCTCACAGGACATGCTTATAAAGTCATGTTTCATATCCAACAGCTGGATATTGGTTTCATTTTCACATTGGGTTTTCATTGTTAAACTTTATTTCAAGATTATCATAAATTCTTACACTGTTAGAAATCATGTATTCTTTTAAATTTTTTTATCTTTATTTATTAGAGAGACAGAAATCGAGAGGGAAGAGGTAGATAGTGGGGACCAGGGACTCAAACCTATGTCCTTGTGCATTGTAACATGTGCGTTCAACTGGGTGTGACACCACCTAGTCCCTGTCCTATGTATTCTTTACCTAGTTTCCAGTTTTGCAAAAAGGTATATTAAATGTAACAGTCAAAAGTAATGGCATTGGTACAGACAGAATAGATAACATTTTCATCACTATAAGGAACATTCATGGTCCATCCACCACTGACAACCAGAACCACTAAGGTCTGCTTCAGTTTAACTCTCACTTCAAAAATAGTGTACACGGGGAATATATAACATCTAGCTATTTTCGGCCAGCGTAACTCTAGGGATTCACCTGGATGGCTCCTTGTATCAGTAGTCCTTCTGTCTACTGCGTGATACAGAGGCACCACACGGTTTTACTGTTTCTGTAAGTCAGACTCGGGTGCGAGCCACAGACTCGAGTGTGTCCTCTTAATGCGCATCCGTTACTAAATGAGTGAAACTTTTTTCTTTTTCTGGTTTATGGTGGTGCAGGGGACTTTTGAGCCTCAGGCATGAGAGTCTCTTTGCATAACTATTATGCTATCTACCCCTGCCTGACAGTGAAACTTTTTTTTTTTGTCTCCAGGATTATTGCTGGGGCTCGGTGCCTGCACTACGAATCCACTGCTTCTGGAGGCCATTTCCCCCCTTTTGTTGACCAGTTTATCGTTACTGTTACTATTATTGTTATTGCTATTGTCGTTGGATAGGACAGAGAAATTGAGAGAGGAGGGAAAGATAAGACACCTGCAGACCTGCTTCACCGCTGGTGAAGTGACCCCCCCCCCACAGGAGGGGGAGCTGGGGACTTGAACTGGGATCCTATTTATTTATTCCCTTGTTTTATTGTTCCAGTTATTATTGTTATTGTTGTCGTCATTGTTGGATAGGACAGAGAGAAATGGAGAGAGGAAGGGAAGACAGAGAGGGGGAGAGAAAGATAAGACACCTGCAGACCTGCTTCACCGCTTGTGAAGCGACCCCCCTGCAGGTGGGGAGCCAGTGGCTTGAACTGGGATCCTTATGTGGGTCGTTGCGCTTTGCACCACCTGCACTTAACCTGCTGTGCTACCCCGATTCCCCTCTTCCCAATTTTTAAGAGCTGTTTTGTCATTGTCATGACTTCACCATTTTGGGCTAACTTTTCCAGACAGAGACAGAAGGGCAGACACATCATCAAAGACAGCACATCATCAAAGCTGTCCTAAAATTGCAAATGATCACAGTGGAAGCCAGGCTTGAACCTGGGTTAAAGCAGTCACCATCTCAGGAGAGCTATCTTGCCAACCTTGGGGCCATTTTGTTGTTGTCAAGTTCAATGAGTTCTTCACGTATCTTGGCTATTAGCCTTTATCAGATATGTCTCATGAGAATATCTGCCTCTGCTTGATTCCACCACTCCTGGTGATCTATTTAACAGTTTTAAAGGTGGGGGAGGATAGAAAGGTGGGAGAGACAGATGGAGACACCAGAACACAATTCCATTGCTTATACCTACCCCCTCCACACACACACAATGCTCCCATGTGGCAGCTGAACCCCCTAAGTCATGAATGTACTGCAAGGTGTGTGCTGTACCCCATGCCCCTAGCAGCTTTTTAATTTGATGTAATCGCCTTTGTTTAGTTTTGCTTCTATTTCCCTTCCTGTTGGAGGTGTATCTTTTTGCCTCCAGGGCTATCACTGGGGCTTAGTGCCTGTACTACATACAAATCCACTGCTACCAGGGGCCATCTTGTTCCATTATTTTATTTGCCTCCAGGGTAATTGCTGGGGCTTGGTGCCTGTACTATGAATCCACTGCTCCTGGAGGCTGTTTTTGTTGCCCTTGTTGTTGTTATCATTGCTGCTATTGGTGGTAGTTAAGAGAAATCGAGAGGGGAAGAGAAAGTTACACACCTGCAGACCTACTTCACTGCTTGTGAAGTAACACCACCTCCAAGTGGGGAGCTGGGGAGCGGTATCCTTACCCTACTGCCCGGTCCCCTTTTTTCCATTATTGTTTCCATTGTTGTTGTTTCTGTTGAATAGGACATAGAGAAATTGAGAGAGGAGGGGAAGACTGAGATGGGCAAAGACAGACACCTGCAGACTTGCTTCACCGTTTGTGAAGCAGGTGGGGAGTCGGGAGTTTGAACTGGGATCCTTGCACGGATCATTGCTCTAGAGGACTATCTAGAAGTCAGTACTTGTGATGTGTTCTGCCTGCTCCCATAAGAGTCCTGAGAAGACTAAGTACTTCCCCAGAAGGGCTGAAAGCCTTTTCATGGGACTTGAAATTGCTGGGTAAAAGTTCTGAGACGGTAGACTTCATGAGTCCAGCGTGTGAGGTGGAATCTATGGTTTTAGTTTGCAATTGCCAATGCTAAGTGAAGTGGGCCATTTATCTTCTTCAGAGAAAATGTTCAGAGCTTTTGTCCACTTTTTGAAATTATTTGAACTGGTTTCTAAAGGTGTTTTATAATAATCCCTTGTCAGATGTGTCATGTGTAAATATCTCCTCCCAGTTACTGTATCATCTACTTATCTTTGGGAGATTTCCTTTTGATGTTCGCTTTTTAGTTACAAGTATTCCCATTTCCGTATTCTTGTTTTAGTTTTTTCCTCTTGCCCGTGGGGGTTGAGTCTTCAAATATATCTTTGATGTTAAGGTCCTGAAGAGTTTTACTGTTTCTCTTCTATGTATTTTAGTTTTAAGCCTAATATCAAGATCTTTGGTGTATGGTGTTAAGCCATGGTCTAGTTTCATTTTTCTAAACGTGGCCGCATGGTTTTCCAACACCATTTGTTGAAGAGACTTCCCTTTCCCCCATCAAACGATTAGCTCTTCTGCTGTGTGTTAGATGTCCTATACATGTGGACTCACCCCTGGGCATTCTGTTTTATTGGTCTGCATACCAGTTTTTATTCCAATGCTATGCTGTTTTGATGACTATTGTTTTGTAATATTAGTTGAAACCAGGGAACATGATTATTATTTTTTTCTTTTTCCTTTTAATCTCAGGATGATTTTGTGGCTCCAAATGAATTTTTGCATCATTTGTTCAGTTTCTGTGGAAAAAAATGTTGTAACTTTGATAAAGACTGCATTGAGTTTGCAGATTGCATGTTAGGGTGGTCTCTTATATTTCTTCTTCAAATCCATGCAAGGGACATTATTTCAGTTCTCTCTTAACAATGTTCAAAAGTCTTTTACCTGCTGTATTAGATTCACTCTTAGGTAGTTTATCTTTTTGGTTCAATTGCCCTTTAAAAAAAGTTTTTTTTTAACACTTATTTTTGGATAGAGGGAAGAGGGAGGGAAAAGTAGAAGGGAGAGACAGACACCTGTAGCTCTACTTCACCTGTAGAAAAGTTTTCCCCCTGCATGAGCAGGGGCTTGAGCCTGGGTCCCTGCACACTGTATTGTGCGCCACCACCTGGCCTCATTGGAATTTGTTTATTGGACAGAGACATAAACTGAGAGGGGGGGATAGAAAGACAAGAGTTACCTTTTTTCTAACCCATCATATGTGTAAAGAAATTCCACAGATTTATAATATAATACATCATGACTTTTCCAACAATCCAACAGATTGATTTTGCTCTGTGCCATTTTGCTAAATTTAGTGACAGTTTCTAGTATATATATTTTTTTTTGGTGAAGTCTCCAGTGTTCTCAGTATACAGTTATGTCATCTATAAGAACTGATAGTTTAACTTATTCCTTTCTAATTTGGATTCCTCTCATAGCTCTTCTTTCATTAAACTGGTAAGACTATGCTGAGTCACAGTGGTGACAGTGGACGACCTTGTCAAGGTCTAGTAGGGGAAAGCCTTGTTTTTCCCCACTGAGTGTGATGTTATCCATGAACTTGTCGTGTATGGCCTTTACTATGTTGAGGGAAGTTCTATTTTCAATTTCTTTCTCTCTCTTTTTTAAAACCATAAATGGGTGTTGAATCTTGTCAAATGTTTTCTCAGCATCTACTGCTATAACAATATAACAATGTGATTTTTAGAAATGTTTTTTACTTTAGTTAGATACAGAGAAGTCAAGAGGGGAGGATGGGATAAAGAGAGACATCTGCAGCCCTACTTCATCACTTATGAAGCTTCTTTCTGCAGGTGGGGACTGGGGACTTGAACCTGGGACCTTGCACACTGTAATGTGTGCGCACAACCAAGTGCGCCACCAGCTGGCTCCTAAAACGATGTTATTTATTTATTTATTTGTTGATGTGGCATGTTAAGTGATTTGTACATGTTGGACCATCCTTGTGCCACATGGGATGGATCCTACTTGGGGGGAAAAGATCCTAGTTCTTTTCTAAAACAGAACATTGTGAACTAGCAAAATAGCTCACTTAGTGTACTATTGTGTCCTGTGCGTGAGCTGGGTTCAAGCCTGGCCCCTCCCACACTGACAGAAGCTGTGATGATGTGGAGAGAAAAAAAGAGTTAGATACAATGTGGAAGAAAATGTGTCTTATAAGTTATGTCAAAAATATATTAAGAACTTCCAAAATTAAGTAAATCCAATTCATAAACAAGCAAAAAGCAAACAAAAAGAGCTGAGGAGATAATGTAATGGTTATGCAAGAAGACTTTCATGCTTTAAGTACAAAAGATCCCAGATTCAATCTAGCTTGAAAATCAAACTCTGCCATGTGCTAGACACAGGATCATGTCCAGCCCCCAGTACACTGAAGGAACTTCAGTGCTGCGGCTTCTTTCCCTCTTTCCTTCTGTCACAGCAGCTAGGAATGAGATGGGGAGGGAATCGAACTGGGGCTCTCAGGCTTAAGAATAACAGTGCTACACTGAGTCCCCTGGCAGGCTGCATCATTCTTAGCCCGAATTAACAATCTGTGGGCTTGTGTTAAAAGCAGATTTTGGGGGCTGGGGAGGCAGCATAATGGTTATGCAAAAGGCTTTCAAGCCTGAGGTTCCAGGGCTTCAGATTCAAACCCTGTAAATGCAACCACCATGTGTCTGAGCTGAGCAGTGCTCTGATCCCGCTTTTTTTTTTTCTACTAGAGTAGTGTTCAACTTTGGCTTATGGTGGTGTGGGGGACTGAACCTGGGACCTGATCTTAGAAATTCACTCAGTACATCTCAAATTTTTTCCCTTCTAAATGTTATAGTTGGGCCAGGCAGAGGTGCACCCAGTTAAGTACACACATTATCAAGTGTGAGAGCTAAGCGTGAGACTCCCCGCCTACAGGAGGGGGGGTTTCAAGAGGAGCAGTGAGGCGGGTCTGCAGGTATTTCTCTCATGTCTGTCTTCCCCTCTCCTCAATTTGTCATATCCAGAAAATAAAAAGAAAGAAAAAGAAAAAATGGTCACCCAGAGGGGTGGATTCATTGTACCGGCACCTACCCCTAGTGGTAACCCTGGTTTTCCTCTTTGTTGAACTGCTTTATTCATTTCATAGAAAAATAGATCAATATATTTGGCAAACAACTGTCTGCCACCATGTGCTCCTCCTATAGTTATTTGATTACAATGTATTTATAATAGTTTTTAAAAGACTTAAAATTTTTAATTTTTTATATTTTCCCTTTTGTTGCCCTTGTTTTTTATTGTTGTCGGATAGGACAGAGAAATGGAGAGAGGGGGAGAGAAAGAGATACCTGCAGACCTGCTTCACTGCTTGGGAAGTAACCCCTTTGCAGATGGGGAGCCGGGGGCTTCAACTGAGATCATTGCACTTAGTACTATGTGTGCTTAACCCGGTATGTCACCACCTGGCCCCAGTAAACATTGAAACTTACCAGTGTAAGTTTTTCCAGCTGGTTCCTTTTCAGTTTTACTTCATTTTATTTATTTTTTTTGGGGGGAAGATACCATTATGATGTCCCCTCAGCCTTTCACTGTTTTTAATTACTTGGGTTATTTTGCATATGGGCGTGTTGTTTAATAAAGGACCGTTTAGTTCATTTCTGCCACCGGGGATGTGCTCAGAACCTATGTGACTCCTCTCCCGGAAATCTTTGTTTTACTCCTTTTCCTCTAGATAAAAGGTGAGACACACCACTGCTCCAACTGTCTGTGAAACTCCCCCCCTGCAGGTGCTCAAGCCTGGGTACTGTGCACAGTATCTGGTGCTCTCTTTTGGGTGAGCCACCTGTCAGCCCTCTTTCCGTATGATTTTTAAAATCAGTTTATTTCTACAAAATTTCTGTAATTTTTACTGAAGGAAACTGAAATCTTAATACTTTTTAAATTTATTTTTAACCTACAATCATGTATCTTTTTAAAAATACAGTCTGGAGCTTGAACCTAGAACCTAGTGCTTGTGATGCTACTGAGCCATCTCCCCTGCACGATTCTTATTTTATATTTTGAGAAAGAGACACCAAAGCATCATTTCACTAACTCATGGAGTGTCAGCTGGTGCTATGTATAGTATCAAGAAAACAAAGCCTTAAAAACCAATTTTCATCTACAGTTTGGTGTTTTCAGTATACAGACCATGGTTACATGTTTGTAAGACTTTTAACTATCTTTTAAAAGATTTATTTAGGGGGGTGGGAAGTGGTATGCCTGGTTAAGTGCACAAAATATAAGGACGAGTGCCAAGATCTGGGGTCAAGCCTCCAGCTCCCCACCTGCAGGGGGGACGCTTCACAATTGTGAAGCAGGTCTGCAGGTGTCTTTCTCTATCCCCTCTCAATGTCTCCATTCTATCCAATAAATTGAAAGAAAAAAAGGCCAGCAGGAGCAGGGGACTCATAGTGCAGGCACTGAGCCCCAGTGATAACCCTGGAAGCCAAAATAAAGGAGTGGACCTGTGCAAAGGTGACACATGCATCACCAGAGGTTGAGCTCAGGTCCCCATGCTTGAGTGCAACACTCTATCTATCACCTCCCAGATTGCCCCCTAAAGGGCTTTTTTTTTTTTTCCTGGTATATTTTTCTTATTCTTTGATTATAGAAATGTAATTTTTTCGGGTCGGGTGGTAGTGCAGTGGGTTAAGTGTACGTGGTGCAAAATGCAAGGACCGTCGTAAGGATCCTGGTTCGAGCCCCTGGCTCCCTACCTGCAGGGGTCTTTCTTCCCTCCTAATCAACAATAACAACCACAACGATAAAACAACCAGGGCAACAAAAGGTAAAAAAAAAAAAAAAGCCTCCAGGAGCAGTGGATTCATATGTAGTGCAAGCACCAAGCCCCAGCAATAATCCTGGAGGCAAAAAAAAAAGTAATTTTTTTTCTATGAATTTACTAAAGCAGCTTAATTCTAATAACTTTTTGAAGTTTTCCTTACACTTCTCTATTTAGACATTCCTTATAAACATGCTTTTAGTTTTTATTTTCTAAGTTGTGTGCTTTTATTGCATATTGAGAAAATGTATGATTTTGATTTTTTTATATTTTTTTATCTCCTAGCATCAGTCTAGAATAGTTAATGATTGTAGTGATGGGCCTGGGTGGTGGCACACACTACCATGTGCAAGGACCTGGGATCGAACATCTGTTCCACACCCACAGAGGGGATGCATTATATCGGTGACACAGGTGTCTTTCTCCCTTCTCTCAAACAAACAAAAATGGCTTCCCCAGAGATGACTATGGTGACAAGGAAAAAAAAAAAGGAAATAATTGTGGTTATAGTCATTTTAACATTTCTTTAGTGAGTGCTAAAATCTTAATCTCTGAGGCTGCCAGGGTGTCTGGCTGACCATGTGTTGCCAAACTCAAGCCCCCTCTCCCCACCTGCAGGAGGGGAGCTTCACAAGTGGTGCAGCAATGCTGCAGGTGTCTTCCTTGCTCCCTCTCTCTATCCCATCAAAAAAAAAAAAAAGATATCTGAATATAATTGTTTTTTTCTTCAATAAACATACAAAAAGGGGAAGATAATACAATGACTATCACTGCATCAAAGTAAAAAATTCTGGGGTGGGGGTACAATTGTTATGTGGAATACTGGGAAAGGTTACACATGTACAAACTTGACTGTAAACCATTAATCCTCCAGTATAGAAATTAAAAAAAACAAAAACAATGGCTATCCCTGAGCCCACTACTAAGATTAATATGTTAATCAACATTGTTTTATCAGGTGTACACATTTAAAAATAAACCGCTTACCACATCCACAAAATTTATCTGCTTGTAATATTCCTAATTCAGTTCAATTTTCCTTGTGTATATATTGTTCTGAAGCTGTCCTATTGTAACTTTAAATGGCCCTCTTGACTGATAAAACTTACCTTTAACTGCATGATTTTCTTTCTCAGAAAAAATGGAATATGTGATTTAATTCTCACCACTCTTAGTCACAGTGGTTTCCTGATATTCTTCCTAGTCAGAAGCAACCACTTATTTTCTTCTTGTTTCTGCAACTGTTTTATTAATGCACACATTTTCAGATTAAATTTAAAACTACCTACACATAGGACTTCCAGTTGCCCTTTCAAATGAGAAAAAAACTGACATCTCTTTAATGATACTTTCCAAGAACATGAGGGAAGTGCTAATTAACGTTAACCGGCAAATGGACACAACAAATAAAAACTTCGGTGTACTGGCTCAGCTTCTTGGTGTTTATATACAGTGGGAATTTTTAAGAGTTTTCTTTTGGTCTTCCACATTCACATATAAACCCTACAGAGTGAACAGATATCAGAAGAAAGGTGTTGAGTTTTTAAGCAAGTTTTATAACTGAACTAGTAATTTCAACCTTGCTGTTTCCTGTGAATAACACACAGTTGCGTTTCTGTAGTTTCAATCTCTCTTTTTTATTCTCTTGTGGAATGCTAGGTTTAATGTTACAGTATGGTTGTCAAAGCTACTGAAATGTGACAGATGCCCAGATCTAATCTAAATGACGTAGAACAGTATAACTAATGATTTCAAACAAAGTTATTCTACAGCTGAGGTCTGATGTTTTTTTAAACTGATGCCTATGTGAATGGCCAGCCACAAACCTTGGGAATATTTATTACCTGTACATGTATATACAAATATATGCACAGAGGCATGTATTAAATTATGTGAAATTTATAAAATTATATACATACACATACTTGCATACCTATATACAAAGACCCAGCCTCACAGTTAAGCTCACTTTCTCTAACACTAATCAGTTTTGTGCCCGATTGTTATTGCTGCCCAATATAACATGATTTTAGTGCCAATACCAAGCACCTTTTGCAGGATAGGCATATCTGCAGGATAGCATATCTGCGCATACAGATGTGTGTTTATGTATATGAAGGAGTCTTGTCTTCCTTTTCTGCTCAGCCATGCATTACTATAACAGTCTTTTTACCATAGGTTTTGTAAGTCTAAACAGTGTAAAATCTACTTCTGGAAAAACTCTATAGGTTCATAGTTACAAAAAATATATTATATATATGGTTGAAACCTATTGAGTATATATGTTCTCTGAATTGGGCTGTATCTTAGCCATTAGATAAATTAAAAAACAAAAACACAACAAACACCCTCTTAACAGGATGTTCTATATAGCCTTAAATAGACCATTGCTTGTATTCAGAAGTTGATATATTTTTAAAAGTTGACAAAATGATGTTAAAGATTTGAAAAACACTGTATCTGCATTACATATACAAAGGTGTCCACCAAGGGCCTGGTTCAGTTCATTGTCTAAGATTTTGATATTCCAAAGAGTGACCAGTATCATAGTTATACTTAAAAATTATGGCTCATTAAGGCTTTTGTAGAAAAAGCCCGACTTTTTAATCACTTATAAAAAACAAGTTCTATTTAAAAGAAAAAAATGTACATAAATACTAACACACTTATGGATATTATCCTATACAAAGTGACTGTGTAAAGGTAAGAGGCTCGTTCCCACTAAGAACACCTCATGGTAGCACATGTGAACCTGGTTTGGTTCTTCTGCTCCTATTCAGCATGTAAGATTTTGAATCATTTCACATTAATATTTAAATTTAATACAGTGCGAATATTTGAGAAAAACTTGTTCCCCCTAGTGAAACAAGAACCAGCGTTACGCTGAATATTTTTCAGATCTATTTACACACTGAGCTAAAAGTTCACCATAAACTTTGAAATTTGCTGAATATCAGCAGAAATGTAACTGAACTAGCAGCATTTTCATTTACAATATTTGATAGTTACTTGAGAGAATGCATAAAGTTTTCCAGGCTGTACTCTGAGTCATACTGCTCTTGATCCCAAAGATCACTCAGGTTTTCAAGGACTGATTTCATACTTGCTTTTCCAGAAGTAGAAGTATCAGCTTTTTCTGTTTTCCCATCCTTAAGGAAAATAAGTGGAAAGATGAAAATAAAAATTAACTTCAGAATTTATATTCTCCTTCAAAACGTCATGCTTTTAAAGCAAATATTCAACAGAATTAAAACTTTAAGTGATGGGGAAGTTCATGATCTCATTAGACAGTCTAAATAATTTTGCCAGTTTAAGACTACTTAGGAGCACAGCAAAGAACTAAATTTTACTGAGTCTGCATTGGTTTTTGTATATTATAAATGTGTATTAGTCAGATACAAATGGTCAATTTCCCCTCAAAATCATGAGAGTAATTTATAGATATTGTTTATTTACTTCATGATAGGAATCAGTATGGATTACTAAGCAAATTATCTCTTTATAAGAAAATATTACTGGATAGACATGGGGTGCGGTGAAGATGGGAAGAGGCACCTGCAGACTTAAGCAAGTTTTATATCTGAACTAGTAATTTCAACCTTGCTGTTTCCTGTGAATAACACACAGCTGTGTTTCTGTAGTTTCAATCTTTCTTTTTAATATTTATTTTTCCCTTTTGTTGTTGGGGAAGAGAAAGACAGACACCTGCAGACCTGCTTCACTGCCTGTGAAGTGACTTCTCTCATGTGGGGAGCCAGGGGCTCAAACGGGGCTCCTTGCGCTTTGCGCCACTGCCCAACACTCTCAATCTCTTTTTTATTCTCTTGTGGAATGCTAGGTTTAATGTTACAGTATGGTTGTCAAAGCTACTGAAATTAGGTGCACAACCACTTGGCCTCCAAGCACATTCAAAGTACAAAATAAAGCTAAGAAAACATACATTTAAAATGATCAAATATGGGGGTCGGGCAATAGTGCAGCAGGTGCAAAGCACAAGGATCCCAGTTCGAGCCCCCAGACCCCCACCTGCAGGAGGAGTTGCTTCACAGGCAGTGAAGCAGGTGTCTGTCTTTCTCCCCCCTCTCTCCATCCTATCCAACAGGGGCAACAAAAGGGAAAAATAAATCAACTTAAAAAAAGATCAAATATTAATAATTGTGTCGAAAGATCTTTTATGGCAACTCACTTTTCTGGATCATACCTCTGAGGACAGTACTACCCACTGAAAATCACCTCTAAGAATATTCTTTCAAACAGAGTCACTATTGATGGTAACAACCCAAACTTCCTAGCCTTTTTCAAAGTCATACATGTCTTATTCCCTCAACCTTACCTTGCAGGGCATGACTAAAGAACATTCCCTTCTTTCTGGTCATCTTTTAGGACTTTTCTAATTTGTTACTATTTAAAACATCTCCCAGAATCAGACTGATATTCTAAATGTGAACAAAGTACAATGGCACTACTTGCATACTACAATTCTGTAGTGACTAGTTAAATCACATTATATACGGACATTTCTCATCATATTTTATATGGATTACTGGTTCTATCATTCATAATAGTAGGGCTACTGTGTTTGAGAATTGATCGTAGGCACCCTTTCTAAGTGTTGGGGGGTGGTGGTGGTAGAAACACACACCTATGTCATCATAATCAGGGCCTCACTGCTCCAGGTCAAGTTTTTCATAGAGAAAGCAGCCACAAAGCTTCAGTATATATTGAGGCCCAGACTAAACTTGTGTCATGTGCATGACAAATATACCTTATTTTTTCTCTTTTTACAACTAGGTAATAACATAGGAATTGTCACTTCTACCAAGGGGGTATAATGCTCTAAGAAGTTAATCTCCCTATGGAGTTAAGAAGCAGATGTCGATCTTTCTCTCTCCCTCCCGTCCTATCAATCAAATCAAATCAAATCAAATCAAGAAGGTGGCTATAGGAGCAGTGGATTCGTGGTGCAGGCACTGAGGCCCAGCAATAAAGCCTGGAGGCAAAAAAAAAAAAAAAAAAAAAAAAAGCAGGGCCAGAAATATAGACCCATGCTAGCTGACTCCAGTGAGAGTTATCTTTTGGCAGAAAAGGGCTATGGAAAAACCTTAAGTAAAACATTTAGCAATTTAAACAGTCAAAACTTCAAACATCCACTAGTAGCCTGTAAGGATATATATCTAGTGTATATTGAAGTAAAATCCTTTCACTGTTCCACTGAATACTTTTTCAAATTTTAGATAGACATCACAGCACCAAAACCTCCTTTAGTGCACTATCCAAGTGAGCTATTTTTCTGGCCCCTATTTAATACTTTCACTACACAGTTCAGGAAGTATCTGCACCAATAAAAATATAGCAAACTGTGAAAATTCTTTACCTTATCAAGAGTAAACAGATCAAGGAGCTGATCTGTCCCCATACTCTGCAAACTAGAATTTTCTTGGCTAATAACAGTGTTTGCTATGTTCATCTTGAATTTCTGCAAACCCATTATTTTCTCTTCCAATGTTCCTCTGGTTATCAATCGGTACACATTAACCACGCGTTTCTAAATGAAAAAGAAAGTTAAGCCATTCTAGCACAAACAGATAGGTGTTTAGATTCATTAAGTCCAAGGGTTGCATACTCGTACTAAGTAGTGAGTACTTAACTATAATTAGGCTTACCTGGCAGTGTGAGTCACAGTATTAAGAATGACCAGTATCCTATGTTTACTTAAGCACCACCTCATGTAATACATGAGGAAATGGTGCCATAGACTTTGAGACTGGCATTAAAGACTACAGCACTTGGTAAGCTCAGACTGAGAACCTAGACCAAGGTTTTGTCTTTTGATGGGAGAATTTGCCCTGAGCATAGTCTTTTTATTTTAAAAAATAAGTTTTTTAATTTTTATTTATTTATTTATTTTTTAATATTTATTTTATTTATTTATTCCCTTTTGTTGCCCTTGTTTTATTGTTGTAGTCGTTGTTGGATAGGACAGAGAGAAATGGAGAGAGGAGGGGAAGACAGAGAGGGGGAGAGAAAGACAGACACCTGCAGACCTGCCTCACCGCCTGTGAAGCGACTCCCCTGCAGGTGGGGAGCCGGGGTTCGAACCGGGATCCTTATGCCGGTCCTTGTGCTTTGCGCCACCTGCGCTTAACCCGCGGCGCTACAGCCCAACTCCCAAAAAATATGTTTTATTTTAATGAGAGAGACCAGAGTGCTGCTCAGCTTATGGGGTGCTAGAGACTGAACCCTCAGGCATGAAAGTCTTCTTGCATAATTATGTTGCACCCCCCCCCCCATTTT